>NC_089593.1:293849-615899 GCF_019320115.1 Miscanthus floridulus | reverse complement strand
GATTTTGTGTTGTATATATAGTAACTATTTTCCTTTCTAATGGATGGCCTGCGTTTATTTTTTGCAAACACCGGTAGCAGATATGCTATTTCATTAGGTGTGGATGTAGGGTAAATCATAAATGTAAATTGAATTGAATTACAATTATTTTCAGGGTTCAAAACTATGTGAAGCATATATCGATGCGATCCTAAATGTCTGCGTGCTTCCAGCGGGTCTATTACAATGATCTTTGAGCAGCATCTGACTACTTGCCTTTCGCTGAGCCTTAGAGTAGGATCTACACCATGATGTTATATCTCTTCTCTATAACTAAAACATTCATAACTATTCCGTCCACAAGTGCGACACCAAAGCCGCTCGCTCCCATGCATCCCCCCGGTGCGACACCAAAGCCGCTCGCTCCCATGCATCCCCCCATGCGGCAACCTTCGTGATCTCCTGCGCCTCCAATCACACTTCCTCCAATCAGGCTCCTTCCAAATCATGACCATCACGCGGAATCAGGAACCCGCTACGACAAAAGAAAACTACCCTCATCAACACAATCAATCCCATCACCATCGCCCCCAGGACCAATCACGCGAGCATTAATACATCATACGATCACCTCAACCTCATGCGCAGCCCTCGCCACTTGCCTCGGCCCCCTTGCGCGCCACCCTCACCTGCAGCCTGCCACTCGTCCTCAGCAACTGCATCGCCCTGAGCTAGAAGCCCGCGATCCGGCGATGCCTCATCCGACGTCGCTGTCGTCCTCGAGCTAGCCTCCATGGCCACGACCGAATCAAGGACGCCGCCGCTCCAACGTCCCTGTACTACTACGGTCTGCGCCATCAACCATCCATGACCACGACACCCTGCTCCGTCGCAGTCGTCCTCGAGCCGCCCTCCACAGCCACAACCACCACGTGGAAGCGAGGACGCCGCTCCGACGTCCCTGCTCTGCTTCATGGCGTTCTGCATCCTTCACAACGGTGAGCCGTCCGAACCCCAGAACCTCATGTACCCATCACAGACGTCACGGAACCACCAGCACATACCTATTTTCCTTACGATCGTCGACACCACCGCGCATGGGAAGAACAACTGCGCCACCGTTTTACTGGCCGCGGGAAGCATGGCCGAGCTGTGGGCTCGTCGGCGCCTCTGATGCTCCGCGCGAGGCGCAAAGGGCACCACCGCGGTGCCGCTCGACGGCGCCGCGCGTGGCTCTGGCCGCACGCATGCACCGGCAAAGGGCGCCACGGCGGCGCCACCACCTCCTCGTCTCGTCCGCTCTCGAGTTTGGCTGTGTCGGCTCTCAGGTGCAGCGAAGATAGAGAACACCAGGGAAGAAATGGGTGCTAGGGTTTCAGGGGGAGCCACGGCCGGGGTTTTGATCTTCCGAAATGGATGCTCGACCGTCGGATGCAAATCGACGGCGGCCGTTGCTCCGGGCCAGAACAGGCCCAGACGGGGAGCGAGATTCCTAGCCCAGGCCCAGGTTGTGGCCTGGGCGCGGTGCGCGCACCGCGAGACGCTGGCCACGGGCCGATTTTGCCAACTAGGCCATCGGCGCGGTGGAGAGGGGCATTTGCTCTTGGGCCGTGGAGAAATAGTGCGCCCGCGGTTGCAGAGCAGGCCGTGGGCCACGTTTTTGAGCTGCTGGGCTAAATGACAATAGTTTGATTGTTTATGTACATATGAGTTCATAGGTACATGCATAAAATATTATTTCTAATTTAGCAAAATAGGGTATATCATCATTTTGTTTATCGTTTGAGAAAATATGTTATCCTTTTGTTTAACTTGCTAGCATGAAATAATTTATAGCCGCTTTGGTTTCACAGTTTATTGTTTACAACTGTAAGTACGACCACATTTTTAGAAGATCGTTATTTCTATAACTAAAAGACTATTTTCTTTTTAAAAAAATTGTCTTCATGTATTTTTAGACCTCTTTCCTACATGGAGCCTAATGAAAATCACAATTATCGCATGCCATTGAGAGACTTGTCAAACCCGATAAATGAAGGTAAATACTGATGCCGATGTGTATATGTATATGAAAATTTTAACATCTGATAATTAATGATGTTAAATCTGTCTTCCAAAAAAAGTAGGTGGTGAAAGTGGATCTAATGCACTTACACAAGTCTCCGATTTTTGGGAACTTAAAAGGCAAAGGGACAGAGCAAGGCTTGCGGAGCGTCGTGCGGCAATGACTGAAGAACAACGGAGCGAAATTAATAGAAAGCGACGTGAAGCATATCACAAGAAAAAAAGCCAATTCTAAAAACGATAAACTATCTATAGGTGACATTCTTAGCTTTATTATGTCGCACTACTTGTAATGCTCGTGTGTTTAATATTAATAATCTAAAATAGCATGCAACTTGTTTGTAGATGGTGACGTTGCAACCGACATTGAAAACACAGTTGGCACCGAGAATAATGATCGGCTCCATAGTAACCAGCCGTACCAACCTGTGCGAATTGGTAAGGAGAACACAATATTGCAATATATATATATATATATATATATATATATATATATATATATATATATATATATATATATATATATATATATATATATATATATATATATATATATATATATATGTGTGTGTGTGTGTGTGTGTGTGTGTGTGTGTGTGTGTGTGTGGTGTTGTCTAGGATAATGGTGTCACCACATAATAGTGAACAAAATTTCTTATGTAGGTGAATGCTCGGTGATGAGTGTAGATAACAGTAGCATCATTGACTTGAATAAAGCGCCATGTACAAAAGACTATGTGGACACCAATCTGAGTCATGATTGTGGTACCCCTACTACTTTTGATAAACCACGTCAACAGTACTTTAGGGAACGGTATGTAAATATGACACCAGAAGAGAGGGAGGCTAGACGCGAACAACAACGAAAAAGTTATAGGGCGCCTGGGCGAAAGGAGGTCAAAGTAGCGGGTAATAAAAGACGAAGGGAGGTGCAAAAGGACACCCTACACCAGGATTCTATCGCCATGGAGAACCTGTTATTTGTTCCTGAGCTCGTGTGGCCCACTGTAGGCGCATCTGGAGCTCATGGATCCATGGTGAATTCCAGTGATTGGGTTATCCCAGAGTCCAGTGCAACACCTCTTTATATTCCTCCACCTCATGAGGAGGCGATGATGAAGGATGCGATGAGTTGCTGTCTGGCCATATGACACAAAGACCACATGTTCCATCTGGACAAAGACATGTGTTGTTAATGCGTCGTAACACGATGTTTGAGCGTCGCATTGGTTCGAACACAAGGGCATCTAATAAAGATGGTGGCTGCATGGCTGAAGACCGAGTGGGTGCTAACACACCCTTGCCTCAATCAGTTGTGACCAACAAAGGTATATACTAATGCCTCATTATCCCATTTAGGGGACCTATATATCATATTATACCTAACCGATCCATGGTAATTATGTGATTAACAAAAAGGGCAGGACCCAATATTCAGGCTACATCATCCACACTGACGGCACCACTGTTTGATGATTGTGAATGCATGGCTGAAGAATACCTGAATGATAACACACCCTTGCCTCAATTAGTCCTGACCAACAACGGTAAATACTAATGTCTCATGACCCCATTTAGGTGACCTATATTGATACCATATTATACCTAACTCAACCATGGTCATTACATGATTATCAGAAAGGACAGGACCTAGCCCTCAGCCTGCATCAGATGCACCGATGACACCACTATTTGATGACAGTGGTAATTTACACTATTTTGTAACATTCTTTAAACTATTTGAACTCCTTTGTTTATTTTTACCCATAGTTCTACTAACTCACGTATCTTTGATGGCCATAGATGATGATTAGGGAGATATATTTGAAGAGGATGACGAAGAGGATGAGGGATACCTGTTTGCTGGGCAAGGTATTTGTATGAAAGACCAAATATAAATCAAATCTTCCACTACATCTGGTGTCGCAGCCTCAATAATGCCTGGTGGTAGAACCGCCCACTCGCGCTTCAAGATTACCCTCACCATTGATAATGGGGCCTTTTTCACCTTCACGAAATAGAGTGGTACTGCCAAGCTGCTTCGAGCGTCATCTCTCATTATTTGGGACGAGGCCAGCATGACAAAGAGGCAGTCTGTCGAGGCACTGGACAACAGTCTCCGTGATATAATGGACCGACCAGAGCTGCCATTCGGTGGGAAGACCTTGGTGTTCGGTGGAGATTTTAGACAGGTTCTTCCCGTTGTCCGGAGAGGGTCGAGGGCTCAGGTGGTTGGTGCCTCGCTGCGTATGTCGTACCCTTGGGATTCCATGCGACATCTAAAACTGGTGCGCAACATGAGGGCAAAGAGCGACCCTTGTTTGTAGAATACTTGTTGCGCGTCGGTGGAGGATATGAGGAGGCGATTGTTGATGATGAAATCCATCTTCCTCATGATATATGCACACCGCACACCGGGGAAGATAGTGACCTTGATACTCTAATTGATTGCATATTCCCTAACCTCAATGCGAATATGTCAAGCAAAGATTATATCACCTCTCGAGCGATCTTATCTACACGGAACGACTGGGTTTATATGATTAATATGAAGATGATAGGTCGTTTCCACGGGAAAGAGATGGTGTACCATAGTTTTGACTGTGCGGTGGATGATCCGCACAACTACTACCCTGAGGAATTCCTTAACACTTTGACACCCAATGGTCTACCTCCACATGTGTTGAAGCCGAAGATTGGTTGTCCGGTCATATTGCTTAGGAACATTGACCCTGCAAACGAACTTTGTAATGGTACCAGGATTATCATACGGGGGTTTCAAAACAATATCATAGACGCGGAAATTATGTTGGGACAGCACGCTGGAAAGCGGGTTTTTCTGCCTCGTATACCCTTATGCCCATCGGACGATGAGATGTTCCCTTTCCAATTTAAGCGAAAGCAGTTCCCTATCCGGCTCAGCTTCGCGATGACCGTTAACAAGTCGTAGGGGCAGACTATCCCTAACGGCAGGGTATACTTGCTGAAACTAGTGTTCTCGCACGGTCAATTGTATGTGGCGCTATCAAGAGCTATGGCAAGATCGAACATTAGGATCCTGGACGTGCCAGCTGCTGAGAAGGACGTGAACAAGGGGAAAGGGAAAGGGAAAGGGAAGGGGAAGAAGAAAGCGACAAATGATATATTCACAAAGAATATCGTATATAAAGAGGTTCTAACTCCATAAAAGAGGTAATGCATCACACGTCGATACATATTTTTTTATATCAAATGGTACTTTAACTTTAAAAATTAACAAACAACTTATATGTAGGATACTTGTAACTACAGCTTGAGCCATCTGCATGCTTCAGCTACAAGAAGTCGGACGCCGCATCTTGGACTAGAAAATCTTCTGGATCATCATTGATTGGTGATCAACTGCAGCTTAGTATTCGTGCAAAGCACGTTCTCTTAGTCGAACTATTGAGATATTAGATTCTTAATTGTAGAATAGATTCGAAAACATGTATTGTGAAACACAAACTTGTGATGATTATCTTTTCGTAGCACTTTTTCTAAAGAAGTGCAAGCTTTTCTTTCGCGTATCGTAGGCATGAAGTGATGTGATAATTGAAGTTGATGTTTTAGTTTTGCATTCAAATTTAGATTTATATTTTAACTATCTATCTGTCGTGAAGACTTAAGTAATATTCATTGAAACATTATGATTGCGGTATCTATTTTAGATAACAGTATAACACATGCCCATACATATGTTATCGTGGTATTATGTGTTCCCATTACAACGCACGGGCATTTACCTAGTGAAGGATGAAATATATAATATGTATTCAGGTCAAGGAAGCAGCAAGTTTGAGCATATTAGATTGGAGGATATCTTAAATTGTCATTAGCTATTGCTGTTATGAAAGGAAATTTGTAGAGAACATGCAATGGGCATTTTTTCAATTTATAGTAGTGATGCTGACCTGGTATCGATAAATAGCTTATCAACTTTGGAAGTTACTTCGTAACAACTAAGTAGCAATCTCAAACGACACGCCAAGCTGGAACATCACAACCCCTAGTTTGTTCTCCAAAATTCAAAGCAACTGAGGCCCCCAATCTAATCCCTACCACCACCAACAGCTACTCTATGAGATCGCTCTTTGATTCGTTCTGTTCAACAGCTCATACCTCTCTGGTTTTCTCCACCAAACACTACAAGCCAACAGCTTCAGCACCTCCTCTCTATTCTCCCTCAACGCCGTGCTCATCTCCAAATTGCCAGTGCCAATAGAAAACTCAACGCCTCTAATCACTCCCATTGGCACCAAAAATAAGCATCCTGGCGTGGCGGGCGTCCACCTCCTGCCACCCGCTCTCGATCTCCCACTGCACCTCCATGCGGCGCCGCTCCAGCTGCATGACGCCCTCGCCCAAATCCCTCAGCACAGCCGAGAGCTACGCACTGGTTCCCCCAGCCCGCCCAGAGGACTCGCCGTCGTCGTCCTTGGCCTTGACCGGCCGAACTGGGAGCAGGATAGGGAGGTGCTGTCCAAGGAGGGAGAGAGGGGCCGGCCGGAGTAGGAGAGGGAGAGGAAGGCGCGGCCGGCGAGGGAGCCTGCCCCGGGTGCCGCCGCCGCCGGCGGCCGAAACCCTAGCCGCCCGCCAGACTGGGAGAAGGAGATGGAGGCGCTCGCCGGTGTGGGAGAGAGAGGCGCGGTGACGGCCGGAGTGGAAGAGGAAAAAGTCTACTTAACCCCCACCTATCATACTTGGTCTACTTCACCCCCTCAACTATGAAACCGTCTGTTTTACCCCCTGAACTATCTAAAACCGTCTGTTTTACCCCCTGGGGCGGTTTTCAACGGCGGTTTGCTACAGTAGCATGGGTTGCTACAGTGCGGTGGGTTTGCTACAGTGCACCGGAAATAAATAAAAAAGGCCAATTCAAAACCACGGGCAGCTGTGAGTGAACACTCCAGAAGTTTATTTATTTTATTTATTGGTTTTCCATATGCAAGGTAGTATTGGGTTATGTAATCTACTATTACAGTAATAAAGAGCGTCTCCAACAACAGTATTGGGTTATGTAATATGTTATTACGGTAATAAAGGGCGTCTCCAACAACAGTATAAGCTAGAAAAGTAGCACAAATTCTAAACTGATAGATATGAAGGATAGAGACCATAGAAAATAGCCTCAAACATAGTACCGTTAGAGAGAGAGGATTATATCGTGAAATGTGCGAGACTTCTCTTGCATCCATGCTAATCTCTTGCTTTTTTACTATTTAGTATTTAAAAATTTGATCCAGCTAGACCCTAATACTCCCTCCGTCTCAAAAAGAATGCAAGTTTAGCACAGTATCATGCATGTTTTAGTATCTTAAGTTTAACCAACTATAGGTAAAATATAAATATTTGTGATATCAAATAAATATATTAGATTAATTACGAAATGTATTTTTTTCATAATAAATTGATATGGAGTCATAAATATGAATATTATTTATTGAAAACTTGGTCAAACATGAACTATTTTAATTGGCATGCAACTCATAGTTGTATTTTTTTAACGGAGGGAGTACTTAAGACAAGAACAGCACACATGAACTTGTATTAATTAGTGCGCTGGGTCTGAGCAAACCTACTGAACGACCGTCTCGTGCACATGTCCACATGGGAATGGCTTTTTAGCAGTACTTTTCACTTGTGTTGGCTCATCAAGCGTGACTAGATCTTGTCTTTGTTACTGAACACCTCATAGGATGCCTCGTCACGTGCGCCACGGCACGTGGTCTTTCGAGCCCATCGAGAGTCAGCAATGGGTTCATCATTTTTAATTTTAGCAATACATGGTGGTCGGTGCTAGCTGATAGATTATCGCTCCCTCTGTAAAAAAAACTAGTGTTTTACGATTTTTAAGACAGACATGTACATTAGATCATCTTTTTGGTTTTCAGGACAATTAAAGACTCATGCACAAATATTGATGGAAAGAGGAGGTGTGAGTGAATGCAGAGATGGTTCATTAACTTAAGTGGTCCTTATGGCCTATATTCTCCCTAAAACATCATTTGTTTTCGGGAAAATTTTAAACTCAGTAACTGATGATATTGTGAGAAGGATGGAGTATGTGTCAAATATTTTGTACAAGTCCAGTTATGTTGGGACTTTAAGTTTTATTTGTCAGTATATAGTAGAGTGGAGTCAGAATCTTCTGACCCAACCTCATAAATACTCCCCCAAGACAAGTGAGTCCTCTTGCTTTTTTCATAGTGTATACTATATGCTCTTTTAAGTATTTATATTTCACAATTTCCTACCAAATAAATCATTCAGTTTCTATGTTCCACCACCATTTACACAGTAGACTAATGTTTAACTTTGTCGTCTTTAATGCCTAATAAACCTCTTTCTTCTTATTCTTGCATATCTTTGTCCATTTCACTAGATGTTATCTCACTCTTAGCAAAATTTTTGAGTTCAGACATCATTTCATACATATAACCAACAATTTCCTATTGACAAAACCCTCAGATTCTCCTCTTAGGCAGATAATAGTGTCTTCAGCATATTGTAATATGGCTACACCTCTTGGCATTATATGGTCGACTAAGACAATGAAAAGCTTATTTTCCTGGGCTTTGGAGACCATTCTATTTAATATTGCTACACCTCATGGGATGAAACTTATCTACAATGTTTTTAACACATGGAAGTCTTGAAAACTGAGACATGAAACCCCCCGTTAAGACTCGCCTACATGTACATACAACTAGCAGAAGGTTGTATTATTATCACTTGCTCTTAATACGATTACGCGGTCTCTGAGTACTCCTTCGTATCTGGAATTTGAGTTCCCACTACCAGAGATGGGACTATTCCTGATGGTTTTCGGTTTTCCTAACGGTTTTATTTAAACCGACAGGAACCTTGTATAATCCTGTCGGCCCGGTAGTGTCCAGCGTCTAAGAAACTGGACCAAAGGCAGTAGTAGTTGGAAAAAAAATGAAAATTTGAGTTTGTAGCCATACTAGTCAAATAGACCGAGTAACGAGAGAACAATGAAAATACAGCTGGTTGAAGACAGTAGTTCTAGTTCTTTTCATAAACGGTTTTATTGGAACTTGTATCGTTCTAGTAAGTTGGTGATAATTGAGCAGCGCTATAGTTTTATAGGCAACTTGGTGAGAGAATGGAGTTCAGTATTACGTGCTTGTTTGGACCGAGAATGGAGTTCAGTATTACGTTTGTTTAGTGTGTTGTGTCAGCTGTACAGTACATAAACTATATTTTGTTGTCTCATAGGTTGATCAAAGTTCTATATTGTTGTTTTTCTCCTATAGACCACCCACATAATGTTTCACCAACCTTAATAGATATTTAATTGGCTATGGGTTACTTTTTAATTACATTGTGATCGCACCTAAGACAACATATTTACAACCGTAGGGTTATTATATACCTCTATCAGTTTATACCTAATTGCTCAGCTTACAATAAACAGTACTCCCTCAGTTCCAAAAAGAATACAATTCTAGATTTAGGACGAGTCAAACTTTCTTAAGTTTGAATAAAAAAATATATGAAAGTACTATTAATATTTATGTGTCCAAATTTTATAAAAATATATTTTATAACTAATCTGATGATATTTATTTTGTATCATAAATATTAGTAATTTCTCGTATAGATTTGGTCATACTGATTTTTTTTTTACTTATAGAGAACTGGGAGGTTGCACGCATCACATCTCGAGTCTGAAATCTCGACCGGAGGGAAAGCTGTGTCAAGCTAGGATGGGTTTTCAAGTCGCCTACCTAGGGCCTAGGTACGCAAACCTGTGACCGGTCCAGGCGAGTGATCTAATACTTAGATCGAGAACTTGCCTGGTTTTCACCCCTTCGGTTGGTGTAAGCCGTAATTTATTATCGATCCAACCATTTTAGAGTCGGGGGGTATTCGGGAGGCCACCAGTATGGCTCAAAAACCTCTGACACCAAGTATTACGTTTATCTCCCGAATACTCGAACGAGCTTGAAGTACCATATTTTCGGAGGATGTGTGCCCCTATGTGGGAAACCGGAACACTAGTTGGCAAGGACCGACCAAAGTACGAGCTCCCGAATTATGGAAAAAGAGTTTTATGACGTGCCCATGATGGTCTACCTTTGTCCTGTCGCATCCTATCACTAGGAAGCGGACGTTCACTCGTTCTACCCGTTATCAGCTCGAAGAATAACATGCGCAACTGCCAACAGCTGCTCACACGTTCGTTATTCGCCTTGGTGGTTCTTAAACTGAGACACTGTAATGTTGGCCTCCGGGCCCTGGGGCTCCGCCTCATACCCTTAGTCGAATTGCTAGCGTGAACTTGAGGTCCCATCGTGTGATGTAGCTCGGAACGTGAAGCACTCGACTAAGTGGAAAAAATGGTCCAAACCGGGTCCACCCAAGGTAACTATAGGCATACACTACAGGAACTGTTGGCTTCCCCGAGTGCCAGTTGCACTCGGGGAAGGCCCAGTTGTACTCGGGGAATCCTTCCCCGAGTGCAACACTCGGGGAAGAGCCTCCGGCTAATCCTCTCACGGGAAAGGCGCCTTCCCCGAGTGTCGAAAATCGTGCACTCGGGGAAGGCTTCGCCGAGTGCCGTGCTGACACTCGGGGAAGACTTGACGCCGTTGGCCGACGGCCGACGCCGTTTGTTTTTTTTTCTTCCCCGAGTGCAACACTTGGGAAAGATTTTTTTTTTAAATACTCTTTGCCGAGTGCCGCAGCTCAGGCACTCGGCAAAGAAATTTGTTTTTTTTAAAAAAATCCCTCTTTCCCGAGTGCCACAGCACAGGCACTCGGGGAAGATTTTTTTTTTAAATACTCTTTGCCGAGTGCCGCAGCTCAGGCACTCGGCAAAGAAATTTGTTTTTTTTAAAAAAAATCCCTCTTTCCCGAGTGCCACAGCACAGCCACTTGGGGAAGCCACCTCTAAAATTCTTTTTTTTTGTTTTTTGCTTTTCCATGTAAACAACAGAGCATATATATATATCACAAACAACAAATCAACACCAATATGTCACAAACCACATTTATATATCACAAACGACCAAATTTATCCGAAATCCACAATATATTACAAACATGATCTCAATGGGGTCCTAACACATGATTCACCAGTAAGATAGCTACCATGTGTTTTATGTATCACATGAAAGAAATCATGGTAAGCAACAGAATCTAGAAGTCCAGCACACCACCACACTTCTGGTAAAGCCAATGTCGTGCACCTGAAACATTTAGCAAACTGTAAGAACCAGACATATAACACACCATGTTGAAACCATGAGAATTCATGGGATCAGAATTTAGAAGAGCACTCATATTACTTGATTTAGTCTAAATTTAGTGAAAGAAATCATATTACTTGATTCAGTGATCACTACAGGAACTACTATGGAATACTACAATATTTGAGGATGGAATTTAATTAGCACCAGGGGAAAAGTGTTCTGATTACCTCCTTCCCTAGCTGTGCAATATGATCTGCCTTCCTTCACGTCTCCGAAGGCGGCTCACGGCGACTGTGAGGGGTGGGACGCCCCAGCGTGCGATCCCGGCGACGGTCCAGGTGGGGATGGCCCGACGTTCGATGCCGGCGACCCTTCGACATGGTTCGACGCCGCCCCCGATTGATGCTGCAAAAAAGAGAGGAGATTGCACGTGAGTGACAAGATAAAAATGTAAGGAGTGTAAAGAAAAGTTGAAAATTTCGGCAGCACCTCCCCTGCACGGGGAGGTTTCCAAAACCTGCAAGAAAAACGTCGGCACGAAGGCCGACAACCACATTTCCGGCACGAAGGCCATCACTAGGTTTGACACTAAGCATGAGCAAAGAAAGTAAAACATGCGTACTCATACTCACCGGAGTAGACTCTCGACGATATGGTGGTGGTGGTGCAAGCAGCTCTGCTGGGATCTCCCAACCATGTTGCTGCCCAAGTTGTTGCATGAACTTGAGCAAACCATCTTGCTGGGCCTCCAAAGCTTGTACCCTCTGACGCTCGGACTCCCGCTCGGCCCGCTCAGCCTCCCGCTCAGCCAGCAAACTCTTTTGCTGATCCCGAAGTTGCTGCAGCTCGGCCTGCAATATTTGACCCCAATGTTTCAATAATGCAGAGCTAAGGAACGTAAAAGTGAAAGAACGACGAATGAAACTGGAATACTTACCTGGATTGAAGCCACCGCTGTCGGCCGTTGGCTTATGGGCACGCTAGAGCTCGTGCTCGCTGCTCGTAGACGGTTGAGAGGAGGAGTACAGCCCGTCTCGAGGATGCCGTCGCCCATGTAGAACCGCCCATGCTTCTTGCCTTGCCCAATCCTCATCACTAGCTCAGGATCAAGGCGCTCCTCGGTCCACGGATCGTAGTCCGACTCGTGGACTAACCTTGACGCCTCCGTGTACGAACTGAGGCGGGTGTGGACGCTGGAGTTGGTGTACGCCTCTGGGCCAGCATCCGGGTTGTACTCGATGTTGGACTTTGCCGGGCCCATGTGGGCCAGAGCATATGCCATGAGTTGGCCAATTGGCTGGCCACCGTGCGCCGCCTCCTGCGAGAAAGACAACATGTGGTTAGGAATCATGTAAAATTGAGCGCGGCTAGATTAGACAAGTGGTGGAGACTTACATATGTCTTTTTGTATTTGCTGAGGCTGGCGCTGCCCTGATGGTGAGGTACACCTGGCATCAGCATACGGTGCTCGCTTTTCTCTTGGTGCGCCTTCTGCCAGTCCGCGTTCAACCATTTGTCCACTATAGCAGCCCAGCAATCGGGAAAGGTGGCGCACCAGCTCGGAATCACCTACAAGCCATCAAAAGATCAAATTAGGCATAGTTAATCTAAAAAGAGATCAATAGGAGATGTTTTCTATTTACCTGTAGGTACTGCTCCCTTGTCAGAATCTCTATCTCTCTTCTTGCCTGAGTTATGTTCATTCTTCTATTACGGTAGGTGGCGTTGTAGTCAATGTGCGCCTAGAGGAGGGACTCGTGATACAAGTCCGAGACACACCTTCTACAGGAAGCGGCAGCCACCTCACGCGCCCTTAACTCCTGTCCCGGCTGGCATCTGAAGAAGTCCTGCATAAAGACACGAGGTATCCATTATTTATTTCAAGAATGTCCAATGAATGCAATGAATTGAGGGTCGTAGAGTGAGAAAGGCTTACCCACAACTCCGTAAGCACCTGATCCGCCAAGTTTAGGTGCCCATCGGCGGGGAAGAGGGCGTAGTGGTCGAACGAGGGTATCTCTGGGTCCTCACCCTCCGACATCCACACCAGGCCAGGGAAGTGTTCCCTGCACAGAAGTCCTAGGATCCCATTGACATTGCGAGCCGGGACCCCCTCCTCCACAAGCATCCAGTTCCTGCACAAGTGGTTAACAATAGTTATTATTAGCTCTTATTATGATTTTTCAACATATCAAATGAAGAACATATGAAGTTACTTACCTATCCCCCTCGGGTGCAATCAGTGGGCGGCGGTCAACAAGAATCGGTCGCTTCGGGAGCTGGCTGGGACCTCGCTTATAGGGTTTCGAGGCTGCAGAGGAAGTCGAACCCCCTGCCCCTTCCTCGGACGTGTGCGGAACCCCCTCCTCGGACGCGTGCGGAACGGCGTCGTCGTACATCTGCGGAATGGCGTCCTCGCCCACCGTGGGCAGAGGTACGTCGTCAGCCCTAGCAGAGCGCGAGGAGCTGAGGTCGTGGTCAGTCGGCGACGGGGCCCCCTGCCTGGGCCTGCCCCTTGGGCGCCTCTGCCTCTCTGACGGCTCCGTCTCCGTCTCCTCAGCCGCTGACGTGTCCCTCGGTCTCGAGTAAGTCGAGGGACAGCTCCTCCTAGTGGGTCCCATCACCTGCAATTAAAAAGAATAAACCATTATTAGTCATGATAAACGAGAAGTACTTAGCAAGGGATGCAAAATAAAGAAAATGTAATTACAAAATAACATAGTATTACATGTATTTCTAATATTCTTCATGATCGGGATTATCTGGACGATAGGTATCATCATCACTATCAAGAGCCTCCAAATCGTCAACAGCCTCATCCTCATCGCTGTCTAGTTGTAGTCCGTCAAGCATTTTCAAATCTCTCGGATCATGCACCTCATCTGCAGCTTGCTCGTCAACAACCCATTCCTCATCTACTTCCATTTCAATCTCCCCGGTTAAGTCTATCTCAAGCATCCCTGGTAGTCCCTTGTCTTGTTGATAGAACTCTCCGTCATGCGTGGGTGGGTTCAAGTTGTAATCATCATCGTTTGGGCGAGGTAATTTACCATGTGGTGATACCTTGTGCACAATATACCAACCCTGAAGACGTGGGTCGGTTTTGCATGCATATGGACAATAATAAACTTGCCTGGCTTGTTGAGCCACAATATAGACATCATCTCCTTCATAGAAGGAATCCTATCTAGTTTCGACTATTCCAAGTTTAGGGGACTTTCTCTGTACTGCAGGTTTAAACCACTGGCATTTGAATACGACAAGCTTAGGTGCATTTTCACCATGGTATTCGAGCTCGTATATTTCTTCAACTGTGCCATAATAGTCCTCCTGATCAGCGTCGGGCGTAACTACTCTGGGCGTAAATACTCCGGTATTCGTGGTCCTTGCATTGGCCCGATTCTTCTCGTAGCCTGTTGTGTGAAAGCGATATCCATTCACGTCATAAGCGTTAAATGACGAGACCTTACAGTAAAAGCCTTTGGCCACTTGTCGTAATTTAGCACTTTATAGACAAATCACTTTGGCACTACAAGATCAAGCAGGAGAGAAATGAAATTAGGCAAAACTAGGAACGCCAAACTTGGAACGAGCTAAGTTGGTCAGAAGGTACCTTTCTTTGGAACCATGTAATGAAATCAACCTTGAAATCAGGCGAACCATGTTGAAGAAGGGTATCTCGTTCATGGTCAGAAGGTGGACTTGGATGATGCCAGTATTGATTAAAAAATTCCCTGCACCGACAAGCAACAAGGTTGTTGGATGCAAAAAATTTATGGAGTATGTAACAAGTTCGTTGAGAACTTACCCCTGATACTTGTCGACTTCCTCAAGGTTCGTCAACACGTAGAGCATGATCTTGCGCCACTCTTCATTGGTCAATATCTTTTTGGACGCTCCACTTGATCTCCCGCGTTGCCCTTTGAATAGGTTGAGGGTCGATTCATTTTCGTACTCGTTGTAACAAGGGGGTGGATTATGCACGCTTGGAAGGTTCTCACTATAGTATGATGTTGTGAAGTTTGACACCTCCTCACGAATGAATGCCTCTGCTATGGAAGCCTCAATCCTGCCTTTGTTTCCACATTTCTGGCGAACAGTCTTTAGACATCTCTCTATTGGATAGCACCAACGGTTCTACACGGGCCCCCCCCATTCGTACCTCATTCGGGAGGTGCAAAATCAAATGCTGCATCGACAAGAAAAAGCCAGGTGGAAAAATCTTCTCCAACTTACAGAGCAACTCGGGTGCCATTTTTTCCAACTCCTCAACCACTCTCAGAGATATCTCCTTAGCACAAAGCTGGCGGAAGAAAAAGCTCAACTCTGCCAGCACCTTCCAGACATGCTCAGGGACATAGCCTCGAACCATCGACGGAAGAAGCCGCTCAATCCATATGTGAAAGTCATGACTCTTCATCCCTAAGACTTTGCCAGTTTCTGGGTTCGCTCTCCTCCTCAGATTCGCTGCAAACCCATCAGGGAAACTTAACGTCTGCATCCATTCTATCACTTCCGTCCTGTGCTTCTTTTCCAAGACGTAATCAGCCTTAGGCCTTTTCCATGGTTTGTTGTTTCTTGGAGGCAGCATCTGTAGCTTAGGTCTGTCGCATAGTGTTGCCATGTCTACTCTGGCCTTAGGGTTGTCCTTTGTCTTGTCAGGAATGTCCATGAGTGTTGCCCAAAGTGCTTCGGCGACATTCTTCTCAGTGTGCATTACATCTATGTTATGTGGAAGGAGAAGGTCATCAAAATAGGGAAGCCTCTCCAATCCCGGCTTATGAGTCCACATATGTTCCACACCATAGCCCACAAAGCGATCTTTCTTTGGCTTATCTTTCTTTGGATTACCTTTCTTTCTTTTACCCTTCTTTGGATTATCTTCCTATGCTGGGACCACGAGAGCATCTATCTGAGCATGAACCTGGGCACTAGTCATCTTCTGAGGTGCACTAGTCATCACCGTGGCACCTTTCGTGAAGTTCTTGGTGTCTCTTCTGAATGCATGGTTAAGAGGGAGGAACTGTCGATGCTTGTCGAACGACGAGAACTTGCCACCCTTCTTCAACCAAATGAACTGTAGAGCTGCCTTGCATACCGGGCATGGATACTTCCCGTGGACACACCAGCCGGCGAATATCCCATACGCCAGGAAGTCATGCATGGAGTACTGGTACCAAACATACATTTTGAAGTTCCTCCTTGTAGCTCGGTCGTAAGTCAATACGCCTTCATTCCAAGCCTCGATCAATTCATCATAAACAGGCTCCATGTACACACCCATTTTGTCTCCTGGGTGTCCAGGAATTATCAACGTCAAGAATATGTTTTGCCTTTGAAGTAGGGCCCCGAGGGGGAGATTGAGGGGGATAGCAAACATGGGCCAACAAGTGTATGGGGCCGACATCATTCCATAAGGATTGAACCCATCCATTGCTAGTGCAACACATACATTACGGGCCTCTTCATCTTTGCCACGATGCTTGGCATTAAAGCTTTTCCATGCTTCACCATCTGCTGGATGTATCATCTTGTCTTTATTGTATCGAACACCATTCTTGTGCCATCTCATCTGTTTTGCGGACTCCTCTTTCATGAATAGCTGTTGGAGCCTCGGTATGATTGGAAGGTGTCGTAGGACTTTCATGGGGATCCTCTCATTCTGCTCCTTCTTGCCATCACCTTTGTCTACCTCCACATATCTAGAGGATTTACACTTTGGACAGTACTTTGCATCCTTGTGTTCTTTCCTAAATAGGACGCACCCCTTCGGACAACAATGTATCTGGTCATACGGCATCTTCAGTGCCCGAAGGAGTTTCGTTGACTCGTACAAGTTTGGAGGCAGCTGATGACCCGCCGGAAGCAGATCCCCAATAATTGCCACCATATCATCGAAGCATTTTTGAGTCATGTTGTGCTGTGACTTCAACCCCAATAGGCACCCAATGGCATCCAGTTGAGAAATCGTTGTCTTCTCATGTAGGAACTTCTGTGCCAATTCCAACATGTCCAAGAACGCCTTAGCGCTTGGCTCTGGCTCCTCCTCCCCATCCTCCTGCTCGTCCTCCGTACGTCCTTCAGCGAACATCGCATCCGCATAGTCACCTAACCATCCTGCTACCCCGCCATCACCATCAAATGCCTCCAAGCCTCGTCTCACGACCTCCTCTCTAGGACGGTAGGGTTCACCATGGTGCACCCACCGGGTATAGTTTGGCATAAATCCATAATTGCAAAGATGCTTCATCATGACTTCCCTTGTTCTTCTTTTCTTGTTTTCACATTCGCTGCAGGGACAGAACGTGTCTCTCGCTCCCTTAGCTGCCTTAAATGCATGGTCTAAGAATTTCTCGGTCTTATCCATCCATTCACGGGTGATTTGAGACTGACTTGGGCGTCCCGTGTACATCCACTCATGGTTATCCATCCTCTAGCATATACACATAACGGAGTAATGTAACCATCAGTCGCATCTGCACGGCGTGCCTACTGTCTAATAGGTGAGGATAGGTCCTAATCCCACCCGCGGATGCGTAGATGAGGTTAGTTTCCATGCTCTACTCTGATCCTAGACAGAATTTCGGTAGCACCTACCCGCTGCTCTCCCGATACACGTCCTGAAAGGGAGAGTGTATATCCGGAGAACAACAGGGAGGTGGTGCCGAAACTCCGTCTCGGATCCAAGCATAACATGGAAACTAACCCATCTACGCATCCGCGGGCTGTCCAATTACACCTGGACAATCCAAAACAGATACGGTCATAGATATGCGGAGATCCGCATACCTCCAACCGTATCTGTTTCGGACGGGAGATGCCTAACTGGGCTACACCGATCTACGTACGACAACGGTAAGGAAAAGAGCTTAATTATACCTAGGGTGGCGGTGGAGAAAGGCTAGCGACGTAGTGGCGAGTCAGTGCAGTGGCGAGTCGGCGCTGTGCAAGCAGGACCGCAGCGCTGACGAAGACGATCGGGTCGCCTAGGTGCTCTAATTCCCCTGCGACAGGTCCTGCTCTGCAAAAGAAGAAAAACAGCACTATAAGTACAAAATTTCGGCAGAACCTCCCCTGGACGGGGAGGTTTCGATAACCTGCAAGAAAAACCATCGGCACGATGGCCGACGTCCACATTTGGGGCACGATGGCCCACACATCCACAATTCCGGCACGAAGGCCGTCAACACATAAACGGCGCGATGGCCGACAACCAGAATGGGACGGTTCGTATACCTTGGGCGTTGGCGGGACGTGCACGCGGAGAAGAAGACGCCGACAACGGGACGGGACGCGGAGAAGAAGACGCCGTCTCGGGCTGATTAACTACAGAGTTAAGAAATGAAAGTTAGCATAGTTACGAGCACGCACCCTGTGCTGATTCAGTTGGTTGCAGGAAGAAGACATACCTGAAAGCGAGCTCGAGCTCGCAGGTCTGGTGTGGGGGCAGCTGGGCGGTGAGTTTGAGTAGGTCCGACGTCAGTGAGCAGCGAGCTCAAGCAGATCCACTGCATGAGATGAGTAAGCAACACATATTCAGAAATTGAAATTTGCAATATAGTGTTTCACAAAATCTTTTTTAAGATAAAAATATGCTGTACTTAATTAGTTATTGTTTTCCATGGATAGAAATTTTAAATAGAGTTTCACATGAAGAAAAGAAATTTTCATAGTGCATCTCTACTGTATGTATTTTACAGCAACTTATTTCTAGAGCAGCTATGCAGAGAATACAGTCATGCTTGCCATCCAAAAGATCACAAGTTCCAATCACATGTTTATTATTATTAGATGACCATCCTTATTTTAAGAAAATATAAATGCTGCATAGGCCTGCACAACTTGGCCAGCTTTCAAGGAACATTTTACTCATTCATGTGAGACTACTTGTGAGACGTAGGAAGCAGCCCAAAATAAAGTTCAAATTCCATTACCATGTCAGGTGGATCAAAAAAATGCATGAAGTGATGCATACAGATAAAGATAGGAATCAGTACCTGATGAACTTGCAATGCCCAACGGGCCAAACAACCAGATGCATCGTTTAGTCCAGGTGGATCACAGGGGCTACTGCAAGAAACAAGAGGACTGTAAATGGAACAATTGCTTGATCTATAACAACAGTAGTAACTATGACAATAAACAAAAGTAACATATAAATCTAACCTATGCCTTTGTTTAGAATAACCCAAGTAATCCCTGAACCTGCCATATTATGGAAAAAAATCCAAAGTACCCTCTCTCTACACATATATATACTTCTACATTTGGTAAAATATAGAAAAAACAGTTAAGGTAAATTGATCTATCATTGTCTACTATATATAGGGAGGGTACCCTCTCTCTCGCTCTCTCTACTATTTCACTAGTGAAACCATTTCACTGTATAGAGAGAGGGTACGATCTATCATGATCTATCACTGTCTTAACCATTTCACTAGTGAAACCAGTAAACACCATGAGCATCCACGCCTCAAATGAAACACCTCATTATTACATTTTTTTCAACATTGTACTGAAGAACAGCGACAGTACATTAACTATATGCCACCATAAGCATCATATCTTAATGAATCCAACGTGTAACTCATCACTGCATTCATGCTAAATGACAATGGCTGGCTGGCTAGCATGCAGTACTCCTAGATGACTTATAGCATCCATCCTACAAATGCTTTGCACTGACAGAGAAGGCAAAGAACAGCATCCACCCTACAAATCCTATAAAGTGCCTGGAATTTTGCAACGAACTGGAGAAGATCGTCAGCAGGGGTGAGGAAGATGAGAACCTGGCTGGAGTCGCACGTCAGATTTGGGGTGAGCCGTCTGGGGCCTGGCAGCTCCTGGGGCGGGCGGGCGTCGGCAGATCCTGGCCGGGTGTTGGCGGGCGGGCGGCGCCTGGGGCCTGGCCGTCGGAGGGGCCGGGCGGGCGGCGTCCGGGGCCTGGCCGCCGGAGGGGCCGGGCGGGCGGCGTCCGGGGCCTGGCCACCGGAGGGGCAGGGCGGGCGGCGTCGGAGGGGCCGGGCGGGCGGCGTCCGGGGCCTGGCCGCCGGAGGGGCAGGGCGGGCGGCGTCAGAGGGGCCGGGCGGGCGGCGTCTGGGGCCTGGCCGCCGGAGGGGGCGGGCCTGGCCGGCGGGGGGCAGGGGTGTGGAGACGGGCGAGCGGGAGCGCGAGCAGCGGCGGCGCGTGCGGGCGGCGTCTGGAGCGGGAGCGGGAGCAGAGGCGGCGCGTGCGGGCGGGTGATTGCTGGCGTGCGGCGTGCGGGGTGGAGGCGGGTGGGTGGCCGGTTAGGTTTAGATAAGGCCTGGTGGGCTTTTTTTTTTTTAGTATTCCCCGAGTGCCCTGTTCTGGCACTCGGGAAAGGGCCTCTTCCCCGAGTGCCAGGGAAGGCACTCGGAGAAGTATTTTTGTTTTTTTTTGTTTTTTTTTTGCCTCATTTTTTTTGTGAGGCCGTCCCACATTATTTAAAACTCCATGTTCAAATTTGGGACAATTTTGACCTTTTTTGTTATATTTCGTTAGTTTTTTTTGTTTCGTTGAATTTTTTTGCATACTTCGAATTTGAACTGCAGGTGCATGAAATAATGGAATTTGGTGATTCAAAAAATTATATTAATGATATTTGGTGTATGTTGAGGCCTTATCCAGGAACTCGCATGAAATGTCGAGCATCTTGTTGACGTAACATGACGAACAACTTGCGGGAAAAGTGTTTTTAAATTATATAAAATCCGAACGAAGTCCGAAAATCACGAAACTTGTTTGGGCGTCGTGGTATCGCATGTAGAGGCTATGATAAAAAATCGAGAAGGTTTCGAGGAAGTTGCGACGTCGGATGCCTAAAACCCAGACATCTCCGCATGCCTCTACAAGTGATCATATGCGGAGATGTCTGGGTTTTAGGCATCCAACGTCTCCACATGCCTCTACCCATACCGGAGCGGTGGAACCCCTGGAGCCCCATAAATTTTTTTTTGACAAAGTTCTATAGTGTAGGTGGGGCTGAAACTTAACATCGAGCAGCAGTCGACTGTATGTGTTGTTCAGCCCCCTAAATTTTTTTCTGGATCCGCCGCTGGGAGGTGCATGTGCATCTCTTTGTGGAGGGAGTATTATATGCACGCATCACATCTCGAATCTGGAATCTCGACAGGAGGGAAATCCGTGTCACGCTAGGATGGTTTTCAAGTCTGCCTCCCAAGGGCCTAGGTGGCAAAAGAAAATGTATTTTATTTTATGAGGGTGAATTTTAGGGGTGATAAGTTAAGAACAAATGTTCAGTGTAAGTTAACACCGTGAAACAAGGAGGCCTCGTTTCACTCTGTTAATTACTTCAATTTGTGCGCCAACATCGAATGGAATGATAAGTAACCCTTTATTCACCACTACTACACACGACAAAGAATTGCAACACGTACGCGCCACCAACCAAATCATCAAAACACAAAGCTAGAACAGCTGGGATACACTACACCACATCAGTTTACTCTCCCCCGTCGTGCTGAGGGAGAGGGACGGATGATGATAACAATGCAATGGCGGCTCTTCTAAGATTAAGAACGACTAGTAGTGATTGAGAGCAAGAAGCATGGGTGTCAGACATGAGTATAGAAGTATGTGGCGCAAGCCCGGCAGTATCGACCTCCCGGCGTTGCCGTGGCTGGAGCCTGGAGGACGATGTGGACTTGAGGCTGCTGCCCCTGCCCCCGCACTGCCTGGACTTGCTGCGTCCCGTCAGGAGACGTATTTGCAACTCCCGTAACCTGCAATATAGTCCAGATTCAGATACGCCATGATAATGTATAGGGTAAAGTACACTTTACAACCCTCAACTTGCGCCAAAGTTCGATTTTCAACCTTCAACTCTGAAACTGGTCAAGAAACACCCTCCAACTATCAAAACCGGACGAATTTGGTCCTCGGCCGGTTTCAAAAGCGGTTTTCTATTTTTGGGAGGCGCCGAAATTTTAAATTATTTTTTTGAGCATCTTAACGTCCTCAAATGAAAAAACTCAAAACTACAAAGTTGTAGATCTCATTGAGGTCTACAATTTACATATAAAAATTATCTTCATCCGACATCGTATCGAAGGGTTTTCTATTTTTTGAAATTTGAGTCTCATCACGCCATGATAATGTATATATATCAGTTGCAGTTCAGAGATCATGCAGGTCAGATTGGGAACTTACTGGGGTCACTGGAGGTGACCTCGCCGGTGCCCTTGAAGTCGCAGTCGTAGTCGTGCAGGCCATTAATTTGGCCTGGTAGAACGCGTTCATCACGTACGAAGCATGTGACTGCACGTTGTTGGGGTCGAAGCACGCGCCGCCGCTCTGGATCGGCTTACAGTCGACATAGCCACAGGGCATAGTTGATGTTGTTCTGCAGGTCGGTTGCGCTCGCGCCGGACTTGGCCACACACCACTTGCCTCCGCCTGACGGCGAGGGGTTTGGTGACGGGTTGGGACTTGGCTTCGGAGATGGATTTTGCGATGGGTTTGGAGATCCATACTGCAAAGCCAGATAGAAGAAATGAGGTGTCAGGGCTGCACCAGAGTGGAACAACCCATTTGTCCGAATAAAAAAAATTAGAAACTGAATGCACTCATATGAGGGTGAGGCTAAGCATCATTTCTCCAATCAAAATTCCCCTGGTATGAGTTTGAAACTCTGAACCGAGATATGCTCATATGCACACTTGGTCCTTATTAAATCAATTCTTTGTCGTAACTTTTTTTTGGGTGGGGTGGGGGGGTAAACTTTAGCCTGACAAGACTCTGCAATTATACATATGACTTTAGCATGTGACGAGATACAAACACATGCTCTCTGCAGTCTGGAGTCAGTATTGGCACCAGCCAAAAGGCCAAAATATGCCCTGCCCAACTTGATCGCACGCCTAAGATTCTTAGTCAGGCAGGCATATTTGGTTCATCTAGTAGCTCTTAAATTTAGTAGCTTTTAGTCTCTTTAGTAATTTTTTTTACCAAACACTATGACTAAATATGACTAAAAGGGTTTTAGTCCTCTCTAATAACTCTAGAGCTACTAAAAATAACTAAACCATTTAGTAGTTCAGTAGTCCAAACCAAACATGCCCTAACACATGTCCTCCCAGCAGAATGCTAAAGAACGCAGACAGCCCCATCCTTCCCCACATGGTGGTGCACTTTTGCCAGGGCATCAGCAAAAGCGACAAGCTTGAAATCGCTGCCCCTGCCCAATTCTTAGATTGGGCGTGGCCGACAGCAGCTGGCCGCCGCGCTGATGGGCTAATGGGAGCACCGGTAGGTGGTGATGGACCGTTGGTTGGATGGATGATGATAAAGTGCTACAGTAACTTTTCGCATGTCGTTCCTATTCGGACACATAGTATTAAATATAGACTAAAAAAATATCTAATTACACAATTTGTGATTATTTTATAAGACAAATCTTTTAAGACAATTAGTCTATAATTTGATAATAAAAGTGCTACAGTACATGTGCTAATGACGTATTAATTAGGCTTAATAAATTTATCTCGTGGTTTACCGACGGATTCTGTAATTTATTTTTTTATTAGTATCCAAACACCTCATACGGCACCCCGATGTGACATCCCAAAACTTTACACGCTGAATCTAAACAGGACATAAATCTTGTGTCTCGTGTGCTACCATCTGATTCATCCTGCGCAAGTAGTAGCTACATATTGCCAGAGCTAAATCTTCCAACAGTAACCATACTAGTCAAATAGACCGAGCAACTAGAGAACAATGAAAATACAGCTAAATCTTCCGACAGTAGCCACACTGGTCCTAAATCTAGTTCTTTTCATAAACGGTTTTATTGCAAAGTATCGTTCTAGTAAGTTGGTGATAATTGAGCGGCGCTATAGTTTTATAGACAACTTGGTAAGAGAATAGAGTTCAGTATGCCGTGCTCGTTTAGACCAAGAAGGCAGGGGGAGAAGAGGGCCAATGGCTAGCTACTCAACGGCTTTGTCTCATAGGCTGATCAAAGTAGTATATATTCCCCTCGCTTGAGCTTATTCAGAACCACTTTTCAGCTATGAAATAATATTTTCCTCTCACAACATTTCAGCATAAGTCAAATTTCAGCATCAACAAACAGGTGATTATTGTTTTTCTTCTATAGACCACCCACGTAATGTTTCACCTACCTATAGTAAATATTTAATTGGCTATAGGTTACCTTTTAATTACATTGTGATCGCGTATTTACGACCATAAGGTTATTAAGGTTATTATATACCTCTATCAGTTTATACCTGATTGCTTAGCTTACAATAGTTCCAAAAATAATATAATTTTTTTTTACTTATCGAGAACTGGGATGTGCTTGTGCATCTCTTTATGGAGGGAGTATTAAGCACGCATCACATCTCGAATCTGGAATCTCGATAGCAGGGAAAGCCGCGTCACGCTAGGATGGTTTTCGAGTCGCCTCCACAGGGCCTAGGTGGGCCGGCAAAAGAAAATGTATTTTATTTTATGAGGGTGAGGCTAAGCATCATTTCTCCAATCAAAATTCCCCTGGTATGAGTTTGAAACTCTGAACCGAGATATGCTCATATGCACACTTGGTCCTTATTAAATCAATTCTTTGTCATAACTTTTTTTTGGGGTAAACTTTAGCCTGACAAGACTCTGCAATTATACATATGACTTTAGCATGTGACGAGATACAAACACATGCTCTCTGCAGTCTGGAGTCAGTATTGGCACCAGCCAAAAGGCCAAAATATGCCCTGCCCAACTTGATCGCACGCCTAAGATTCTTGAGTCAGTTGTTAGGACTCTTTGGGACCATCTAGGAGTGGATCCAGTGGGGTTTTAATGAGTTTCTCGTAGTAATGGTGTGAACGGAGAGGGACAGAGAGGGAGAGGAAGAGCTAGGGTTAGGCACTGATCATCCATTGAGTAGGGGATCCGGCCATCAGGTTCATCGGTGAAGTTCTGCGCTAGGCAGCGACGGTCGGAGAAGAGAGAGCGACGCAGTGAAGACCGTGGTGACGCAGTGCAGTGGCGGCGGCGGTGCTTCCCGTCACTAGCTGCGCCCCTCTATTAGATCGGAGTAGGGTTTCTAGGTGGGGCGTACGACTCAGGTGAACCTCGTACTGAGAGCCGCCGACCCCACCTCTTTTTAATGCGCAGTGTGACGGGGGCCCGCCAGCCATAGATGGACTGGGCGCCCCCGATCAGGGCGGAGGTCAAGGCCCAAGTGGCCGTTGGGCCACTGTGGTTGGGAGATCAAACCAACATTCTCCCCATTGATCTCAACTCATACTTTAACTTTAAACTTTGACTTTAATCCTTTTCACTTTTATTTGTTCCATCACAGATTAGTGCATAGAGCATGCTTCATCGTCGCGGTCAATCGCCGATAGACTTAACAGCTACAATACACATCTCTGTTCTGAAATAGATTCTTTAACTTTGGGCACTTTATTGTCCGGAAATCATAGGCTATACCATAAACCCATATCGACTGTGTGTTCTCCAAACACACTGGGTGGTAAGCCTTTTGTACGCGGATCCGCAAGCACTTGCTTGTTACTTATATGTTCAATACTTTTAGTATGATTTCGGACTTTCTCCTTCACAACGTACAACTTTAACGTCAATGTGTTTGGTAGCACATTTGACCCGTTGTTATAGGAGCGAACTACTTAAATGGTTATTGCTGTTGTATACCATTATCAATTCCGAGTGTAAGTTCTTTTAACCACTTCGCTTGTCCTTAAGCCTCATAACAAGCTATACCATAGTTATGCATCTTTGATGACACCACAACTGTTTCTTTGAAGCTTTTCCACAATAAAACTCCAACTGCGGGTGTTAGCTACTATGTGGGTTTCACTAAACATCTCGCCAAAATTTAACTTTTGTACCCACAACTATTTGAGAGTACTTATTCTTTCTTACTCACCATGAGGCCTATAAATCTTTGCACAATTGCAAAACATTCTCAACTCCATTCCAGTGATCTACATCTGGACTGGACTTCTGCCAAAACATCCTGGATACATAAACTGTGTAAGGGTAAGTTCTTGCTTATAAGCATTCAGTAAGCTTCCAACAGCTGAAGCATATAGGACGTCCATTTGATCGATCTCACATTTATTCTTGGAACACTGAAAGTTCCAAAAACTATTACCCTTGACTATAGGAACAGGCGCAGGTTTATTCACATATATACTTTATTTCTTTAGAATCTTCTCTAAGTATACACTTGAGATAGTTCTAATACCCCTTTTCCTTTTATCTCGGTAAGTTCCAATTCCTGGAACGAATGATGCTTTACCAAAACCATTTTCATTGAAACTTGAGGACAAGAACTGCTTCTTCTCCAACAGTAGATTAACACCACTACTAGCGAGTAAGGTGCCACCCACATGCAGGATTAGGAAAATAAATTTCCCATGTTTAAACTTTGCATAAATACAATTGTCCTCTACATTCTCTTTAAAACCCAAACTTTCTTATTGTGCTGTCAAACTTCAAGAACCACTGCCTTGAAGCTTGCTTTAATCCATAAATGGATTTCTTTAGGCAACATCCCTTTACGTTCTTTTCCTTCCACGACAAAACCTTTTGAGTTATGCCATGTAAATGTTTCCATACAAATCCTCATTGAGGAATGTGTCTTTACATCCTTCTGATGTAACTGTAAATCGTAATGTGCCACTAATACCATTATGATTATAAAAGAATCCTTGCAAGCTTATTATAATCTATTCCTTCTCTTTGTGTAAATCATTTCGCCACAAGTGGCGCTTTATAGCTTTTCATATTTCCTTTGGAGTCACATTTGTCTTGTAGACCCATTACAGCCTACTGTGTTGGCTCCATTGGGAATTACTTCTAAGTCCCAAACATCATTGGTATTTATCGATTTCATTTCATCTTCCTTTGCTTCTTGCCATTTAGACGAGTGAACGCCTCTCATGGCTTTTTCAAATGAGGTGAAATTATCCTCTATTTGAATTTCTTTCTTAACATTGACTTCTTAGTCACCAGAAATATCTGATTTTCTTATTCTTTGAGACCTTCTGGGGCCTCCTGGCACTTCTTTCATACGGGACTATTGTTACTCTTCATTGCCAAAAGGCAATTGTTCTATAGCCTCCTGTATTATAAGATTATTATTTACTTATTCATCTTCTTTAAGAGCTAACATCAAGTGTTGTATACCCATACAACATCAACATGTATTAAGCAATTTGTTGCTCTAAAATAACACTGTAGTGGATATGTAATCCCACTTCTATTCAAGCCTTAGGCATACCATGCTCCCCCAGATTACTCCATCTTTTGTAAAGATGGTGTATCTTCAAATTTCTTATTTTGGGTTTAATCTGCTAAAAAACTCATATGGCGCGTTTAGCACCGCCTTGATAACTCTGAACTCGTCAAGTATAAATACTAGCCGACTATGCTATCTTCCTATCGGAACTATAAAAAGGTCTAGGAATTTAGCTATTTCTTTACTTTAGGGGTATCGTTATTATGACCGTCTTACTCCCTCAATAATCACAATCATCTTTTATAGATCACTTTTACCTTCAATGCATAGTATGCATTGCATTATCTGAAGTATGGGGAAGTATCTTTTTTAATTGTCTTTCTTAATTAATCTTACATTTCTCCCCCTCGAAATGTGGTATGAACTTTTCTACCACAATTTCGAAACATTCAGAACTCTTGTGAATGAGGAAACTTTGATTACTTACTTTATCCACATGATTACATCATGCAAACAAAATTCGTATGGGAGTATATTTTTCTCATTACACTTTAAAACTCAACATAGTCTATTATTATCAATACTTCTGCAAGTCATGCTTGCATATCATTCTTATCTTTTGGTTCACATGCAACTTTCTTTTGTTCTTAAACTCATTGAGTACTTAATGACCATGACACAATCAGAGTGTACGGTCAATACTAGGATAGCATAAAAGCTACCTCAAACTTCTCTCCATGTGCGGGATACACTTAGAGCACATGAGTCATCACATCCTTCTCCCGCCACGCGGGATAAGTACTATGCCAAACTCTTCCGCCATGCAGGATTGGTTAACATATGTACTATGCCAACTTTACCCCGCCATGCGGGTATTTTCTCAAACTTTTCCCGCCATGCGGGTACTATCATAAACTTTTTCTCGCCATGCGAGATATTCCTTTGAACGGACATAACTGCCAGGATTGGCTCATGTTCAATCATCAAATTCAGAAATAAATCTGAATATTCTTTTAACACACATGTTTAATCCAATGTTAGTCAAATTAAACATGTATATGACTTTTACAACTCTCATAAGTGAAACTAAAAATAAATTCTTCTCCACAGAGAGTACATAAAAGACATTTCTCAATGAAGACTCTCATTGATCTATCTCTTTTCTTGGATCAATATCCTAGAATTCTTTTCTTTTGAAGCCATTCTTTAAAGAGAACACAGTCCCTTAACCAATGGCATTCTTTCATACATAACTTGCCCTTAGACATTTCATCATCTGAGTCACAAGTACCCAGCTCATTTCTCTTTCTGCCTTCAAGAATGAAAGCATGGAGGTCTTTTGTCTGAAAAATATTCAACAATAATGCTCATTAAACTTTGAAAACTTTATGTTCTATTCTATATCACCGTTGGGCAGAAATAGAATAAAACATCATTCTTCTACATTAATTCCACATCACCGTTGGGCAGAAATAGAATTAACGTATAGAAATTCAATAATCTTGAAAACATAGTACTGCTCCTCAAAATTAAATTCTCACGTTGGTTCGAATTTAATTAGAAGACAATCAACTTCAGCGGAAACATGAAAATACATTTATCTAGTTTAAGAGCATTCCTTGATCTTTATCTTTTCTCTGAAAAATTGGTCACTTTGATGCAAAATTCATCAAAGATTTAAACTTTAAACATAAAACTCATAGAATTATAATATTGTTATCATCAACGTTGGTCAGAAAATAACAATACCATAATTTAACTTTAAACTTAAACTCATAAATAAACTTATAATATTGTTATCATCAATGTTGGTCAGAAAATAACAATATTATAATTTATCTTAACTATCAACCGACTATTTCTCCAATTAAAATTTTCCAGCTGGTTCTAATTTTAACTGGAGGATAAACTTTTCATCATTTACTGAATAACTATAACTGCTCTTCAAATTAAAAGACAATAAACCTTTAACTTTGCAGCGGAACTTGACAAAATTTCTTTTCATACTTTTCAGAAGCATTTTTTTCTGTACTTTTCTACTCTTTGAAAATTCTAACACGTTGGTGCATAAAATTATCAGAGATTTTAAATCATTCTTTGAATGAAATCATCAAAATTTGTTTCTGAAAAAATAATAAAACAATTCTTAATCATCACTGTGCATTCTGGCCCGGTCCAGCACTGTGTAGCCGGAGCTCAGCAGCAGCAATGCGCGCGGCCCAGCTGCTCACGCGCACGGCCCAGCTGCTACAGCAGCACGCGGCCCGCAAGCAGCAGCAGCACGTGGCCCGCAAGCAGTAGCAGCACGCGGCCCACCACTACACGCGCTTGCAGCCCACGCTCAAACCGCGCGGCCCAACAGCACAGCGCGTAGCGCTCGCGGCGCCTCCCCCGCGCGCAGGCCGCAACCTGGGCCTGGGCCGGGATTCCTCTTGCCCGCCTGGGCTCTATTCGGCCCGGAGCAACGCTCGCCGTCAATCTGAATCCGACGGCCAGGCATCGATCTCGGAGGATCAAAAACCCCCACCGGCCGTGGCTTCCCTCAACCCTAGCCTCATTCTTTCCCTCCCTTTCTCTCTCATCCGCGCCGAGTGTAGCCAGCAGCCACGCACGGCGTCCAGAGGAGGAAGTGGAGGTGGCGGCGCCGCCACGGCCCCTCTCGCCGGCGCACGCGTGCGGCTAGAGCCGCGCGCGGCACCGTCGAGGAGAGCCACGGTGGTGCCCTTTGCAGACCGAGCCCGCGCGGTGGCGTAGCTCGGCCGTCTTCTCGCACGCCGGCGAAAACCGACGCCGCAGTCTTTTTCCCGCACGGTGGCGATGCCGGCGGTGGGATGAAGGCCCAGGTAGGACCCTGTGTTTGTTCTCATCTTTGCTGGGATTTGGGGATTCTAGGGTTAGGGTTTGGTGAAATTTCGAATCGATTTGAATCACCTTCTCCTCTCTTTTCTTTCTATTTCTTTCCCCGAGATCTGGTCGCGGGTTTAGGGTTCCAACTTCACCCAGTTAGGGTTAGAGACTGTTCTTCTTCCCCACGCGGCGTCCAGTGCAACGGCAGGAGGTGGTGACGGCGCAGGGGATCCCCAGGTAGGAGAAAACCCCTTCCAATCCGTCCTTTCTTTCTTGATTCGAGATCACAGTTAGGGGTAGAGTTACTGTCTGTTCTTTCCCGATCCGATCCGGATCGGTCAATCTTTCTTTCTTTCTTTTCCTGTCCCCGATCTAGATGTACGAACTAGACTGGGGATCTTAGGGTTAGGGTTCTTTGTTGAAACCGTGTTTCAATCTCATCCCCACTTTTCCCGTACCCCATCTAGGGTTAGGGTTCGATTTGCTTTTCTTTCCCCGATCCAGATCCACATACTAAAACTGGCTCTGGTACCATTGTTAGGACTCTTTGGGACCATCTAGGAGTGGATCCAGTGGGGTTTCAATGGGTTTCTCGTAGTAATGGTGTGAACGGAGAGGGACAGAGAGGGAGAGGAAGAGCTAGGGTTAGGCACTGACCATCCATTGAGTAGGGGATCCGGCCATCAGGTTCATCGGTGAAGTTCTGCGCTAGACAGCGACGGTCGGAGAAGAGAGAGCGACGCAGTGAAGACCGTGGTGGCGCAGTGCAGTGGCGGCGGCGGTGCTTCCCGTCACTGGCTGCGCCCCTCTGTTAGATCGGAGTAGGGTTTCTAGGTGGGGCGTACGGCTTAGGCGAACCTCGTACTGAGAGCCGCCGACCCCACCTCTATTTAATGCGCAGTGTGACGGGGGCCCGCCAGCCATAGATGGACTGGGCGCCCCCGATCAAGGCACGAGGTCAAGGCCCAAGTGGCCGTTGGGCCACTGTGGTTGGGAGATCAAACCAACATCAGTCACTAACACATGTCCTCCCAGCAGAATGCCAAAAGAATGCAGACAGCCCCACCTTCCCCACATGGTGGTGCACTTTGCCAGGGCATCATCAAAAGCGACAAGCTTGAAATCGCTGCCCCTGCCTCATTCTTAGATTGGGCGACTGGGGAAACTACTCTACTCTCATATGCGCACCAGAACAGAATAGAGGGCTACGATGTTCAAAAGCTTGAGATAATGCGTAGGAAGCTATAACGGTGCGAGAGAAAGAGGGAAACGCCCAGCCACAAAGGTGCCTGACTAGTTGGCGGCGATGACCACCCACTGAAGAGTCCTCAGCTGGAAGCACACGGAAAGCACTCCAAGTATACGTGTGCCAGCTAGCATTAGCAAAGCAAGTATACAGTATTTGGTACGACAGCGTGTCACCAAACACGGGTAGCAAGCAACGTGTGCACAAAGGAGTACGTAGATCTAATCAGAGGAGTATACTAATAGCAGTAAGCATAGAGAAATTGCAGAGGTGTCAAAAGCCTGAGCTGCACATGGGCCTAGGTGGGCCGGAAAAAGAAAATGTATTTATTTTATATATAGTCGCGTCGCTGCTACGCCAACCTGTGACCGGCCATTCAAGGAACCACCGGTTCCATTGCTTATAAGTGTGCGCACATCCAGCCTTTGCAGCACACTATTCGTTGCATTGCTAAACTGTCCACTGATCAGTCCACCAACCACTCAAACCAATTTCCTCTGCGGCCAGCCGAATCCATCTCTGCCGGTGCCGGTGGAGGAGATGGAGACGGCTCTCGGAGCGGCGAACTCGCTCCTCGGCCAAGTCCTCAACAAGCTCTCCGACGACTTGGTGAAAGCCTACGTGTCCAGCACCGAGCTCGGCCTCAACCTTGACCAGATCGAACGGGAGATGATGTACACCAGAGGGCTGCTGGACGAGGTCCAGGGGAGGGACCTCACCAACAAACCTGCCCTGCAGGGGCTGCTCGAGAAGCTCGGCAAGAAGGCCGACGAGGCTGAGGATACTCTCGACGAGCTACACTACTTCATCATCCAGGATAAGCTGGACGGGACTCAAGAGGCCACTCCGGACTTGGGCGGTGGCCTCGGCGCCAAAGCTCAGCACGCTCGCCATGCTGCTCACCACACTTCTGGTAACTGGCTCTCATGCTTCTCTTGTTGCCGTTCAAAAGATGATGCTGCTGCTGTCATGTCTCTTGACCACGGTGGCCATGTTGAAAAGTTGCCATTCAACCGGGTGGAAATGTCCAACAAAATCAAGCAGCTCATAAAGGAGCTGCACTCTAACTGTACTCCTGTCTGTAAATTGCTCAAGATAGTGTCAGTCTGTAACCCTCAGCCACACATGCCTGCCTTCACTAAAAGGCCCGACACAAGCTCTCAAATCACACAGGAGGAGTTCTTTGGGAGGGATGCCATCTTTGGAAAAACTATAGAGGAGATTATCGGTGTGACACAGAGTGGTAAAACCTTGTCTGTTCTTCCTATAGTTGGCCCAGGGGGTATTGGAAAGACTACCTTCACCCAGCGCTTAGTCAATGACCCAAGGATTAAAGAATGTTTTCCTGATATTAATGTCTGGATATGTGTATCGACTAATTTTGACGTGCTTAATCTCACCAAAGAGATCCTGAGCTGCCTACCTGCAACTGATAATGAAGGAAATAAAATACCAAATGAAACTACTGCCAACTTAGACCAGCTTCAGAAATCCATCGCAGAGAGGTTGAAATCCAAAAGGTTTCTACTTGTCTTGGATGACATATGGGAATGTAGCAGTACTGAAGAGTGGGAAAAACTATTAGCTCCATTAAAAAAGGACGAGACCAGTGGCAACATGATTCTTGTCACAACTCGGTTCCCAAAAATTGTAGAAATGGTGACAAAAGGAACTAATCCAATTGATCTCCGTGGTTTGGAATCTGATGAGTTTTGGAAATTCTTCCAAATATGTGCATTTGGTAGGATCCAAGATGAGCATGGTGATCGAGAGTTAATTGGTATTGCAAAACAAATAGCAGATAAGTTGAAATGCTCCCCACTTGCAGCCAAAACAGTTGGTCGGTTATTGATCAAAAAACCCTTTCAGGAACATTGGATGAAAATTCTTGACAACAAAGAGTGGCTAGAAGAAAATCATGACAATGATATTATCCCAGCCTTGAAAATTAGCTATGACTACCTTCCCTTCCATCTGAAAAAATGCTTTTCATGTTTTTCCCTTTTCCCTGACGATTATAAGTTTGAGAAGCTTGAGATTATTTGTTTTTGGGATTCAATAGGCATCATAGACTGTACTAGGAAGAATAAAAAAACTGAGGACATAGGATCAGATTATTTGGATGAATTATTAGATAATGGTTTTCTTATAAAAGGAGATGATAATTTGTACGTAATGCATGATTTACTTCATGATCTTTCAAGGATCGTTTCATTAGAAGAATGTGCCCATATCAGTTGTTCTAGTTTTGACACAAATGAAATCCCAAAAACTGTTCGTTACCTATCCATTTTCATGCATGATACTCATATTCAGAATTTTGATGAAGACATGGGTAAATTGAAGGAAAGGATAGACATTAAAAATTTGCGGAGTTTGATGATTTTTGGAGAATACAGTAGGTTACGCCTAGTCAATATTTTAAGGGATACATTTAAGGAAATAAGAGGTCTTCGTGTTCTATCTATATCCATGAACTCCCATAGTTCCTTGCCACACAACTTTTCAAACCTTGTCCATCTTCGGTACTTAAAACTTATTTCGCCTTATTACTCAAAAGTGTCTTTGCCAAACACAGTGTCTAGGTTTTATCACTTGAAATTTCTAGATCTTAACCGATGGGGAAGTGGTTGTTCTTTGCCTAAGGACATTAGCCATCTTGAAAATTTACGCCATTTTGTTGCTTCCGAAAAATTTCATTCCAATGTTCCTGAGGTGGGGAAAATGAAGTTTTTACAAGAATTGAAAGAATTCCATGTCAAGAAAGAGAGTTTTGGCTTTGAGCTAGGAGAGTTGGGGAAACTAGAAGAACTTGGAGGAGTGCTCAATATACATGGGCTTGAAAATGTTACAACCAGGCAAGAAGCTAAAGAAGCCAAACTGATGGCAAAGAGAAATTTAGTTGAGTTGGGATTACTTTGGAATGAGAAGCAAGAGTCCACTGGAGATGATATCCTAGATAGTATCCAACCACACTCTAATATTAGAAGACTTCGCATTGTAAATCATGGTGGTGTAGTTGGTCCTAGTTGGTTGTGCAGCAACATCATATACATGAAAAACTTGGAGACCCTACATCTAGAGAGTGTGTCGTGGGCCAACCTTCCACCTATTGGACAGCTTTATCACCTAAGAAAGCTGAAGCTAAAAAAGATCACTGGGATATCTCATATTGGACCTGACTTCTTCGGTGGCACCACAGAAAAAAGTTTCACACACTTGAAGGAAGTCGAGTTTTGTGATATGCCGGAACTCGTGGAGTGGGTTGGGGGAGCTAACTGTCATCTGTTCTTAAGGCTTGAAAAAATCAGCTGCACTGATTGTCCCATGCTCACTACGCTGCTATTCTCGGGTTGGCCTATTTCTTTTACAGAAGAGAACACCATATGGTTCCCTAGTCTTCATGATCTTCACATTGATAGATGCCCAAAGTTGTGCCTTCCTCCCTTGCCTCACACTTCAAAGGTATCCCGTATTGAGACGGACTGCTTGGCTTATGATCGTACTGGCTTGATCATTCGGGAGCCCTATGAATTATTGGTCTTCCAAAATCTTGGTGACGTAGAAAGGTTGACAATTAAGCATGCATCATGCTTCTCATTTATGGATCTTCAAAAGCTACATTCCCTAAGACATATAAAGGTCAGTAGATGTGAGGAAACCTTTTTGAGAGGACTGGATGATTGTGTTGTGCTCCACACAGTCCAATCTCTCGAACTCAAACAATTTCCTCTTACCAGAAAATCTTTGTCAGATTTGTTCAAATGTTTCCCAGCTCTTTCTCGTTTGGATGTGACTGCATCAACAGATGAGGATCATGAGGAAGTGGTACTGCAGTTTCCACCCTCCAGCTCGCTGAGAGATGTCCGCTTCGTTGGGTGTACGAATCTGATCCTGCCTATGGATGAAGAGGAAGGAGCTGGATTCTGTGGCCTTTCGTCGCTCCAGTCCGTGACCATAATCAATTGTGACGAGCTATTCTCTCGGTGGTCCATGGGAGGAGTTGCATGTCAGACTCAGAGCATCATCTACCCTCTCCCTCCGTGCCTCAAGAAATTCATCCTTGAGGGTGAGCAAAGCACGCTGCCGATGGCTCTGCTCGCGAATCTCACATCTCTGACCGGTCTAAAACTTGTTAATTGCAAGGATATCACAGCGGATGGGTTCGATCCCCTCATCACATCCAACCTCGAGCATCTGTGTGTGTACAATTGGAAAGCTGGTGAGGCTGAGCCATACTCAGTAGCAGCAGATGCACTTGCAGCGATGGCAAGGACCCAAACAATGCCCGCCGGTTCCTTCCAACTGGACAGCATCTCTGCAGTGCTTGTTGCTCCCATCTGCAGCCGCCTCTCCGCTACCCTCCAGATCTTAATCTTCTATTCTGATTGGCGGACAGAGAACTTCACGGAAGAGCAGGACGAGGCGCTTCAGCTCCTCACGTCTCTTGAAACCCTGTGGTTCATTGAATGCGGGGCTCTGCAGTCCCTCCCCCAAGGGTTGCATCGCCTTCCTTCTCTCCAGGAGTTACACATCTTGGGGACTCAAAAAATCAGATCGCTGCCCAAGGAGGGCCTCCCCGATTCACTGCGACTGCTAGAGATAGATAATTGCAGTCCCGAGATTTATGAGGAATGCCAGAAATTAAGGGGAACAAGGCCAGATATAAGTATAATTGCCTCGGAAAGCTGAATCCCTGCTTCTGAATGCCTTTCACACACTCACCTCTTCAGTGTACATCGATCTGTAGGTTAGTTCCAAATTAAAAGAAAAAACCTTTTGCTCCTCTATTTATGATTTCATTAGATGTGCAAACTGATTTTTTTATTTCTTTTGTAGACTGAATTTACGATCTATAATTTCAGCTCCTCACATCTCTCCAAAGCCTGTCGTTTGAAGACTGCAGGGCTCTGCTGGCCCTCCCTTCTCTCCAGGAATTACAAATCATTGCAATTCAAAATATGAGATCGCTGCCCATATCTGATTTATGAGGAATGCCAGAAATTAAAGGGAACAAGGCTAGATATACATACAATTGCCTTCCTTCATTCCTGACGCGGAAAGCTGAATTTCTGCTTCTCCCTGCCTTTCACGCACTCTAACTCTTCACTGTACATCGATCTGCAGGTTAGTTCCAAATAAAAAAACAGCTTATGCTCTTGGATTTGTGGTTTCAATGACTGTGAAAACCGAACTGTTTTAGTTATTTTTTGCATATAGATATGACCCATTGCCATATGCTTCTGTGTTACAAGTGGATCATATCATGTCCAACTATTTATTTCTTTATCCAACAAATTCAATCTCTCCTACAATTTCAGTTCCTGGATCATATCACTCTCTACCATTTTTCCTAAATATTGCATTATTGCACTGAATCTCATACCGTGAATTGGTACTTTTAGGAGGAAAAGAGAATTGTTTCAATGAATAAAGATCATGGTGCATATGCCTTGTTGATGATACTTTCTAGCAATTTTCCTCTTCAGGTACAATATTGCATCATTGCACCCTTCTTTAGTTATATTTGAATCTCATGCCGTGAATTGGTACTTTTCAGAAGGAAAGAAAACTGGCTCAACAAAGACCATGTATTGTGGCATATCATGAATGGCTGCTGACTGTTTGGTTCCACCTTATTATATTAGACGCTCTAAATCATGACACGTAAGCTACTTTGGTGATCTGAATATCTGATATGCACAGTCACCTTGTTTGTATCACAACACTAGTAGTTGGCCCACAGCACAATGAGATGATATACTGGTTTTCCTTTGCAGGACTCTGCTTCATCATAATGTTACACCTCGTTCAAAATCATAAATGAGCCAACCTTGGGTTCTGGCAAACTTTGGCAAGTAAAGCCAAGGGAATTCTTGACAAGGATGGCTTGGCGCCTACGTTTAAGAACTTAAGGAAAGAACAACCATGTAGCAACCAGAAAATATCAGGTGAGGCAGCAACTGTATCTGAAGATATTGACAGTCACAAATGAACCTTTTGTGTTTGGCATTGTCTCTCACTTCATTAATATTATTCCAGGCTTTCTTTTCTTGTAATTTCAGGCTCGTAACTCTTGTTGTTCATTTGAAAACCACTGGAAGACAGGAGATGCGGCATCACGAGTCAGACCTTTGATCATTTGAAAACCACTGAGGCTCTTTCTGATTCTGTCAACCAGCTTAGTGGATGGAACAATAAAAAATGCATTGTGAGTAATGTGTTTTTACTTAACGCATTTGTTTTTGTTTCTTTATTTCTATAAGAGAAATTTTACGATGGTTGGAAAAACATGGGTCATCCATTGGGTAAGATGGGACGGTGGAAAAATAGAAGGTACCCAACTGGGATAGTACCAAATTAGGTGGGGCTAGTACCAAAATATGTGGGATAAGATCTATTTTATATTTTATTTTCGAATAAGGGTAAATCCGTCATTTTAGTCATTTTCTTCCTCCTCCGTCTCATGGACCATGATCTTCTCTCACCCGTTGAAGCTCTGACCATGGAAAGTGTCACGCGCGTGCTATCTCTCGCTGGATGGCCACGGCCACTGGCAGCCGCACCCGATTACGTGCTATTCCCAGCGCCTCCCGAGCCGATGCTGTCCTTGCTCCTCTTCCCTATACAGCCGGCAGCAGAAGCTGCGCCACCGGGCGAGCAGGCCGCTGGCCGCCGTGCACTTGGCCTGGCAGCAGCTGTGCCGTCGGGCCAGGCTGTCCTCAGCTGCACCATAGTAGTCAGTAACTGTCACAGGTGCCGTGATTAGTAGCGACATGAACACAAGCACCTCCTTTACTCGTACATGGCGGCGGTGGCCCAAACACACTGGATGCCTGAGGTCTTCAGTGCGGGATCGATGGAGATGCACAACTGAGCGGCGGCACCAGCGGGGGGTTGGAAGTGCCCTATTAAACTTGGGCTGGCAGCGGGGTTATGTCAAGTTTGAGACGGACACAACCTCAATTACTAACATACCCTCTGCAATATATTTCTCAATTAATTACTTAAAAAATAGAAAAAGATGAAAGAACCTAGAGGTATTAAGGTACTTTCCCAACCATCATAAAAGATCTATTTCTATAAATGGCATAACCCTGGGCTGTATTGTAAATTGGCTTCCTTTCTTTAACAGGAAGGGCTCACAATTGTGGATAATAAGAAATACAGCATCATTGAGTTGAGGAAACAAAGAAAATTTAAATTAGAAGGAAACCCGCCAGTTCAAGTTCTCATATGTCGAATTCAGCAATAGATACACATAAACCCAGCGCTCCTGACCTCTCACCGTTAACCTGAATCTGCAGCCCAGGAGACCGAACTGTACGCTTCTCGCGATGTCAGGTGCCACATGCTTATATCTTGATGACAAATACGATATTATACATCCTCTATATAGAGAAACATTTAGTCCTCATTGTTGTCAGATCAACAATAAAGTTTATGTTTTCTAGTCTCATGAAATGGAGTACAGCATTAGTTTTCGGTATAAGGAAAGCATACAGATGTTTGTATTTTCTACTAAATTTTTTTTCCTAGTTCCTTTGTTGATCTACTTGTTTCCGGTTCCTTTATTTTGCCAGTCTATTTATTTCTAGTTCCTTCACCCATCTACAGAGTTGTAGTGTAGCCGAGACTCGAGAATTGACAGGGTACCAGCTGAAGTTGACTAATGTTTTCTTACGATCTGTAGCATTATCAAAACATAAGCATTGCTCCTGCCTGATTTGTTTAAAAAAAAAGCATCGTGACCATCAGAATAGCAGAGTAAGCTCTTTTCTGTGCTTACAATGAATTAGAAGAATTGTTTTTTTTCCTTAAAACATAAATTTTGTCTTTTCGGAAATTTTAGATGAATGCTTCAGATAAGTTATTCTTTTGTAGTATCTACCAGCAATGATCCCTTTCTCTTTCCCCTATTAATGCTTTCAGGTTGCTAATGCAATGGCTGTTAAAGAAAAACTTCTACTCCATGAACAAAAATCTGTTGAATCGATCCAGATTTTGCAAAGCAGAGATGTGCTCTGCTAGAAGTATAAAACAAGCTCTTGCTAGAAACAAAGCAGAAAGGGGACAAAACTGAAGATGATGACTTGGTAATCTTTTTTCTGGTCAAACTTGTTTGTTATCATGTTTAATGTCTTTTCGTGAATTACATACACCTTCATTTTCAATTCATCAAGAACATTCAATAGGTGATACTTCATCACCAAACTGATAAATGAATATTACTACATCTGAATCTTGCAATTAAATAAATTATATAAGTAGCTATTAGTGCTCATCATTTCTGAACACTTGCATAAGGGTTGAATTTTCAGTACTCTGCTTCTTTTGAAAATTGAGCATTACATAAATTTAGATTCATATGAAACTATATTATTATATGGCGATGAGAAGTTTGAGTCCAGTATCTCGTTTCATATTAGCTATAAACTGTTGGTACTGCAAGCTTGTTCTTAACAACATCTAAAGAGTATCACTACATCCATTAAACTATGGTATATAGTACATGGTGTTGTTCTTGTGAACCGATGAATATAACTTATTTTCTCCATGTTATACTGAAAGAGTCTCTCTAAACAATCCATTGCTGAAACAGATTTGCATGCAACTGGAGATATTGCTGGCCTATGAATCAAGGCTGGCACAGGAAAACTCAACATATGCCTGTGAAAACCGCTTCCTATATGAGATAGTAGATTTTCATCAATTCACCACCCAGGACGATGCCTTATTGGATGATGAGGGCACAGATGTTGGAATATGATCCGAATTCTAACGTGGGTCTTGCGAGGACACTTGGAGGGCCCGCGGTTTAGGTTATGTGCTTAGCGGATTGGTTTTCGTATTGGACTGCAGTCTGTTCGTCCTATATATATATCTTGAAAGCCACACAGAAAGAGCACAAGACTCATTGTGTATTCTCTGTGTTTTGTAAACTCTCATCATTATATAGTGAAGATCGCTGGTTGGCGCCCGTGGTTTTTTTCCCGCAAGGGTTTTCCACGTAAAAATCTGTGTCTTGTGTTCGATCTTTATTTGCATTATTTGCTAACAACAAAAGACGAATGGCCAACATCACACTGTCCTCTTCTTTGCTGAAAATGTGTTGCCGTGGTTGAAGAAAATTCAGCAAATGAACACCACCACCCTGTCCCCTCCAGGCCTGAATCTCTTATGGTCAGCTTGTGTGGACAATCATCGCCCAAATCTAGCAATTTTCATAATGCCTCAAAGTCATATGCATCAGCATCCGACTTAGCTTCACGCGTGTAACTTTGCCATCTATGATGGGTTTTCAGCAAACATTTTTCAAAGAACCTTCTAAAGAGGTGTATCCTGTTCACGTGGTAAACTAAATCCACACACCTTACCTGTCATAAGCCATTGTTGAGCTGATCAGCAATTGGAGTCGTGTGATAAGCTTAATTGACCTCCTATTTGTCGTGATCTTCACAAATCAACAAGGTAATCACTAATCACCAGGGCTACATTATATTTGCATCATAGTCTAGTGAAAGGCGTGATTACCATTGTTCTGAAACAAAAGAAAATGCTGCATTAAACCCTATGAATTCCTTTCAGTAGGCAACATCTGCATGCTGCATGAGATCAAGCAAGCGACCGATTGGCCATGCTCCACCTGCCATTCAGTTCGTTGGTGAGGAATTAATCACCAACCATGTTGGCTGGCAGACAATATGGCTAGAGGCCATACTCCAATTCATCCATGATAGGCAAAGGAGTCTGAAACTTTTTGATTCAGTCGAACTAGCGAGCGCCCCCACGACTGCCGCCGCTGCTCACCTGCTCGCCGGTGGCCTTGCGGGCCTTGCCCCACATGCCCGCCCCCTGCAGCGGCCTCCCGCGCGCCTACGCCTCCGCCACGCGCCCCTGCGCCTAGGCCGCTAGACGTGGTTCCGAGTGCCGGCATCCGCGCGCCTGTGCTTGTGCCTCGTCACGGCCTTGCGTCCACTCGCCCACGCCCACGGTCGCGACTCTTCCCCCATCCCCTTACTCGGACGCATGGACCCGCGCGCTCGCTGTCGCTCCTAGATGCGACCCTGCATGCCTCTGGCCCGCCCCTATGCGCTGGACCGTTAAGCAAGTATGAGGCCGGTCTGATTCCTCGTCACCGCTGCCCCTTCCTGGTGGTACCTTCACTGGCGTTGTGCTCCCCTGCATGGCTCGACAGGTTTGCTCCCCTGGTGCCCTCCTCGAACTTGAGCAGGATCCTGCTCTGGCAGAGTTAGTCAAGGACTGGGATTTCTCTCTGGGTAAGAGATTCGAAGCTGAAGTTCTTCACAAGTTCTCTTCATCGGTGCATCACCCATCCTCGTCTCCGGATGGCTCCTACTTCATGCTTTTGGTTTTTCGAAGATACCTCTTTCGTTTGACTAAAGAGTCAGTTGCTATGGCTATTCATTGTTGCCTGGGTGGCTCTCCTGCTGGATTCCATGTTACCTATCTGCAAGATCAACATTTTTGCTTTTCTGTTGCCTCAAAGCATGTGGGTTTGTTGGTTGGTGCTCTCAAGAGGATTACCACTAATCACTTTGACATATGCTTCCACATGTGGCGTGATGGGGTGAAAACTAGGAACTCCAACAGAAAAATGGGAAAAGAAGAGAAGGATAGCTGGTTGACAGTGATCAGGCGTAAAAATAAACGCAACATGTCTTCCAAAAGAGTTTCTTTCCATAAAAAGCTCACTAAAGATTCTCCAATTCATAAATCTCGTCCTAATAGGGAGCTTTCTTTGGTGATCAAGATTGGTGGTATCTTCTGCTGTTATGAAAGACTCTTGCAAGGTTTTTGGGGAAGCTTTAGTTTCTTCAGATGCTCCTGTCAAGCATGCCTGCTCCTGCTCTCCAACAGCTACACTGATCGATGTCCCAATCCACCTCAATCTTGATCATGCCGCCAAGACCCAGCAGTCAGTAAGGTTTAATGATGGGTTGCCTCCCCAAGGTGAACACTTTAGTTTTTTTCCCAAGTCATGCAACCCGCCTCTGCTTCAGATGCTTAAGTCAGGCTCATCTTGTTAAAGATTGCTGAGGGGAGACTCGCTGTATTTACTGCTTCAATTATGGTCATTGGGCTCGTTACTGTGTCAAGAGACAATTAGACCTCAAGCGTAATTGGGCCATTAAGCCCACGAAACACCCTTGGATGAAGGGCATGGTGGACAAGGGAGAACAAATTATATTCAATGGTCCCTTGGTCCCAGTGCACCTGATGAGGCCTTCCCTTCTATGCTCGGCTCCCAAGACTCAACTGGTTGTATTCCCTCTAGTAATCAAGAGGTCATGGAAGAGGATCAAGGTTCTGTTGTGATAGTTGATGCTGCTTCATCCCCTGCTACCCCATCCCTTCTCCAGCCTAGGCAGAGCAATGAAAGGGAAATCACTATTGATAAGCAGCCTAACGAGAAAGAAAACTTAGTGGTTGAACTTACTGGAATTCAACAGAACCAAGCTCTAGCAATCAGCAACTCTCTAATGCCTATTATGATCAATAACATGTTCGAAGAGCAAAGGGATTGTGAGCAAAGAGAAGCAAACTCTGGCTTTCTTGTTGCTGGTTTGAGATAGATTTTCAATGTTCAGATTGCGCCTAATGCGGAAGCTAGGACTGGCGGTCAATGTCCCGCCGGCGGATAAGGAGGCCTACGAGAAATATTTGGCGATCTTCGCAAAACCGCTGACACCGTCGAAGCTGGAGGCAATACAGACTCTTTGCGCGCCTGATTTTGATCCCGTGGCCATGAATCTCAACTTGGCCGAGTTGGAGGGGGACGCGCTGTAGTGGTGCCTGGGACCTTTGTCACGTCGCAAGCATAGTAGTATGTAAATCAAATTCCCTTGCTGCCAGTGGGCCGTTCTGCTTTGGTAATCGATGGATTACCAGGGCATTTATTTGTAATTTCGAGTAAACTATCTTCTCCTGCTTAATGAAAACCGTGCCCGAGGCACGTTCGAGAAAAAAAATGTTCAGATTGCGCCAAGCACAGGAACTCTAAGGAATCTGCCCATCCCAAGCTCTCTTATCCAAATCGACCTTGCCTCCCTGGAAATCAACTCCCTCAACACCATTCTAAACTTCCTTGATCAGAATACTACTGCTACTATATCTATTCTCTCTAACACTTTGCGAATAACCCAATTTACTGAAACCCATAAGTCCTTGCCAAGTATTCAACCTCAACCTATTGATCTCTACACAAGAAGTGCTCCCATAACTAGAGTCTATTACAGGAGAAATTTAAGGGCAAGGCTAAGGGACTCGAGAAGGCAACTATTAGTGTGGAACTTTCTTCACAACATGACGAAAACATCTTACCTGCTTCCCCCGAAGAATACATACCAGCTCACTCAACTGACATTGCCAGTACGGACAAGGGCAAAGATAATGTGGCAAGGAAAAAGAAATGTTGCACTCCTGTTTCCACCCATATGCTCAGAAGAAGCCCAAGGTTCATTGAAAAGCTTAATTGGTGTAAACCTGCTATGATTTCTTCAAAGAAGACAACAAACAGAAACAAAACTAAGGGCAAATAGATCAAATCACAAACTGATCTTTTGAGTGACATTCTTCTCCCTTCCACCTATCAGACCAATGAATTCCTTAGGCTCTCTATTATTGATAAATATAACAGTGTTGGTGCTACCTTCCCAAAAATACCTATTGCTGAAATTCAGAGGGTGGCAACAGAAATTTGCTGCATCGCTCCTTTAGAGGTGACAGCGGACTTGCTCCTTGCATCAAGGCCTGAAGATGAAGCAGGCTCAAGTAGGAGTGCTGAAATCTAGTACTGTTTCCATGGATACAAGCCCTAGCAACAACAACAACAATAGAAGTCTCAACAGATCCTGGAACATTTTAAACTGGACCATTAGAGGGGTAAACTTTGAAGACAAATGTAATGCCATCAAGGAAAAAATTGATGAAAGTGATTGTGCCATCTTCTGCATCCAGGAAACCAAAAGGCAGCATTTCGATCATTCCTTTATCAAAAAGCTAGCTCCAAAGCGCTTCAATCATTTTGCTCTCTCTCCCTCTAAGGGTGCCTTTGGAGGAATACTAATTGGTTGGAATGGTTCTATCTTCTCTAGTCAAGTCATTCAAATAAACAAATTCAATGTAACAATGCGCTTTACCTCATCTCATAATGGGCAAACCTGGACTCTCTCTTCTATCTATGGTCCCTTCCATGGACCTGATAGAGACGATTTTGTTCAATGGCTCAATGATCTACATCTCAATGCAGAGGGAAATTGGATGTTTTTTGTGCAAAAACCATAGGGAAAAATCCCCCTGGCACCAAAGAGCAACTTAAGAAGGAACCACAAAACAGTTATAGAGAAAACCATCTACTAATAGCAGAAGGACACTCAAAGAACAAGTGTTCAAGCGTCTCCTCAACCTCATCATGACAAAGAACACAATTGTATCCTTCTTGTAGAAATTTCTTCCTTCTTCTAAGCATATTTCAGGTATTCGGCCGATCATTCAGCAAGAGCCACGTGAAGAATTTGATGCGTGGAACACATTTGGATTTCCAAATCCAACAAATGGGCTGTGGAGTAACAATACTAGAAAAGTGATGCTAATAGTACCTATTAGCCAAGTAGAAATTGTTCACCCAAATAAAAGCCCAGTGATCCTTATCTTCAGAAGAATCAATGATTAGAGAGGCGACATCCTCTTCAAGGAGTTGAAGTTCCTCAAAAGCTTGCCGAGACATAGGAATACGAAAGAGATCCACCAAATCAGAAGTGCTCATAACCATTTTCAGAGAGATGACAGTTTCCTTTGCAAAACCATATATAGCTGGGAATTTCAGAGACATCACATTTCCTAGCAGGAGATCATCCCAAAAACTTACTGTGTCACCAATTCCACGATTACAGATGGCAACCCCTCTAAATTTCACATGTAGCCTTAAAATGTCTTTCCACCACAATGATCCTTTCTCTTTCCTAAGATGAGGAACACCATTAGGATAATATTTTGTTCCAAATGAGATTGACCCATTGCACATTCTTTTTGTTAAAGAATTTATCAAGCTGCTTAAGAAGAAGAGCATTATTCTGTAAAGTGAGATCAATGACACCTAGCCCTCCTTTATCCTTGGGCTTCATGACCATCTTCTAGGCTGCAAGATTATATCCTTTCTTTTTGAAGTCACATCCCCTCCATAAGCAGTGTTTTCTATATTTATCTATAGCCTCGATGACTATCACAGGAAGCTTCAGAGAACAGAGATAATAGGTAGGAAGGGAAGAGATGACTGAATTAACAAGTTGAAGCCTGCCGGCATATGAGAAGAACTGAGAACTAGCAGAGAGCTTCTTTCAATTCTACATAACAAAGGAGCATAATCTTTGACTTGAAGTTTGGTGGTACCTAGGGGGAGGCCCAAATATGTGAAAGGGAAACTTCCAACCAAGCAGCCAAAAACTTCAGCCAAATGAGACGCTCTGTCAGATCTGATATTTATAGGCACTAAACAAGATTTCCTATAATTAACCTTCAGCCCTGTGGAGTCAGAGAATGTTTGCAAAATACCCTTCAAACTTCGGAGCTGAGACTCATTGGCTTGCATTATTAATAGGGTGTCATCGGCATACTGGACAATTGGAAAGGGGCTGTCAGAATGCTGTGGAAAAGGGGGCTGTAAAACCCCATCCTGAAAAGCTTGGTTGATTATACTCTGTAATAGATCAGCTGCAAGAACAAATAGCAAAGGAGATAATGGATCTCCTTGCCTCACACCTCTTTTGCATTTGAACTCCTTCCCAGCTACACCATTGAGCAAAACTGCTGAGGTTGCAGTAGAAAGGATATCTCTTACCCAAGCAATCCATTTGGACGGGAAACCTTTTGCCTCCATTATTCTGATAATTGTGTGGTGCTCAACCAAATCAATGGCTGCGGATTTCAACTTCTATAGAGCACTATCTTATAGAAATAGAGATGGGGGTAATATGAATGACATAATGATTTTCAATGAAATTATCAGCAATCTGGGCTTAATGGAGATCCCTCTCAAAGGAAGGAATTTTACTTGGAGTAACATGCAAAGTGTTCCCCTTCTTGAACAAATTGATTGGGTTTTTACCACTCCTAACTGGACTTGTGATTTCCCAAACACCCTCCTTCCTATGGCTAGACCCACTTCTGACCACATCCCTTGCAAAATTCAGATAGGCACATCTATTCCCAAAGCATAGATTTTCAGGTTTGAAAATTTTTGGGTTGAACATCAAGGCTTCTATGATTTAGTAAAATCTATTTCGAGCACCAATATCTCGGCTACTAATAGTGCAACCAGAATCACTGCCAAATTTAAACTTCTAAGAGCTGCTTTAAAAAAGTGGAGTAAAAGTCTCTCTAATCTCAAACGTTTGATAAAAAATTGTAACTCCATCTGGAAGTCTTGGATTCACTGGACGAACAAAGGCCTCTATTTGTTCAAGAATACAACTTCAGGAAAATCCAGAAGAATCATATGAACTAAATTCGGTGATGAAAGCACAAAATTTTTTCATGCTGCTACTACAGAAAGATACAGGCTCAACACTATCACCTCTCTTGAAACTAAAGATGGCAGATCAGTTTATGAACACAGTGGAAAGGCTTCTTTGCATTTTGAAGAGTACAATCACAGGATGGGATGCACCACCAACCCTATCATGCTCTTTGACTTAACCCAGCTTGTTCAGACTAGTGATAGCCTTGATGAAATGTCCAAGCCTTTCAGCATCGATGATATTGATACTGTCATCAAGCAAATGCCTGTAGATAAAGCTCCAGGACCTAATGGGTTTTAATGAGTTTTTTCCTAAAAAGTTGTTGGGAGATAGTTAAAGAGGACTTCTATAACCTGTGCTTTGATTTCTTTAATCGTTCCTTGGATCTGTAGTCTATAAATAATTCTCACATTACCCTGATCCCCAAGACAAACAACCTTGCTACTGTTAATGATTTCAGGCCTATCTCCCTTCCCAACTGTGCTATCAAAGTCTTCACAAAGTTATTGACTAGAAGGTTGCAAGGTAAAATTATACCCCTCATTCATACCAACCAATATGGTTTTATCAAAAGCAGAACCATACAAGACTGTCTGGCTTGGGCCTATGAGTACATTCATCAATGCCAACAATCCAAGAAGGAAATATTCATTGTTAAATTGGACTTCACAAAAGCTTTTGACACCATTGAGCATAATGTAATTATTCAAATGATGAGGCAGCTAGGACTTGATGAAACTTGGTGTGACTGGATTCAAAGAATTCTTATCTCGGAAACCTCTTCAATTCTGCTCAATGGAGTTCCTGGCAAGCACTTTCATTGCAAGCGGGGCGTTAGGTAGGGTGACCCACTTTCCCCCCTCCTCTTTGTGTTGGCTGTTGATCTTCTTCAATGTATCATCAACAAAGGTCACAGAGAAGGTCCCTTTGAACTCCCAATTTAATCCTATGAAAATGCTCAATATCCTATTATCCAATACGCCGATGACACCATCCTCATCATGAAAGCCTCTCTGTGACCTATTGGAATCTTTTGCTCAATCAACAAGTCTTAGAGTTAACTATATGAAGTCATGTCTGGTCCCTCTAAACCTCTCACACGACAAAGCCCGTCAGCTGGCTGGAGTCTTCGGTTGCAAGTTGGAAACCCTCCCTTTCACCTACGTTGGGCTGCCATTGGGCACCACTAAGCCAAGAGTGGAGCATTTTGGATTCATCATGAACAAGGTGGAGAGAAGACTCACTACCAATTCAAATTTCCTCTCTCATGCTGGAAGATTGGAACTGGTTAATTCTGTCATTTTTTCACTTCCTACATATGCTATGTGTACTCTGCAGCTACCTGTCTCAGTCATCGATTACATTGAGAGAGCAAGAACGCATGCCTTTGGAGAGGGTCTGACAGTAATGCTAAAATGAAGCCGCTGGTGACTTGGCCAAAGTGTTGTAAACCAAAAAAGAAAAGTGGCCTGGGTATTATCAACCTAAGAAGTCAAAATTCTACACTTCTACTTAAACATCTAGACAAGTGCTATAATAAGAAGGAAAACCCTTGGGTGAAACTTATTTGGCATGCTCACTACTCTAATGGAGGCATCCCACATGCCTCTACTGATAGATGTTCCTTTTGGTGGAGGAATATTTTGAAGCTTTGTGACCTTTTTAGAGGGATTGCTAATTACAAAATTGGAGATGGATCAACCGTTCTCTTTTGGTCAGATCTATGGAATGATAATGTCATGCAGATCAAGTTTCCAAGGCTCTACTCTTTTGCAAAGAACAAGAATATCTCAGTCTCACAATTACTATTAAAGAATAGCCTCCAGTCACAATTTCATCTCCCCTTGTCTGAACAAGCTTATCATGAATACCAAGGTCTTCAGGAATACAAACAAACAATTCAGGTGGAGCAACATACTAAAGACTCTTGGAGTTACTTGTGGGGGAGCAGCAACTATACATCATCTAGATTTTACCACCTACCCTAAAAAATTTACAGCCTCCTGCTCCCTTTCTCTGGATTTGGAACTCAAAGTGCTACAATAAACTCAGAGTGTTCTCCTGGCTTCTGCTCATGGATAGGCTAAATACTAGAAACATCCTTAGGAGAAAAAAAGCACAAATTGGAGGGCAATAATTACAACTATGTTCTCTGCAGCAATAATGTTGAGGAAACTGTTCACCACCTATTTTTCAGTTGCCCCTTCAGCTAGGAATCTTGGCAGCACATGGGAATCCAATGGAACCTTCAAAGTGAATTCTCTCAAATGATGATACAATTAAAACATTAGCACCAAAATCCTTTCTTCATGGAGACCTTCATCATTGCTGCCTGGCATATTTGGAAGCAGAGAAATAACTTCATATTTGACAGAGGCCGACCTTCTTTCTCTTCTTGGAAAAACCTCTTCTATGAAGAGGCCAAACTTCAGGCTTTTAGAATGAGAGATGATAAATGTATAGCTTTTCTCCTCTATTTAGATCTCCTCTCTTAGGCCTCCCTAGTTTTTGGACTGCGGTTCCCTTCCCCCTTGGCTACCTCAGCCCTCCGGCTGATTGATTTGTTGTTATTTCTCTTTCTTTTGTACAGGTTTCTGTTTTTATTTAATAAAATCCTACAGTGGGGGCTTCCCCTGCTATATTTCCCGTTAAAAAAAATAGGCAAAGGAAGATCCAAAGACAAGACAAATATACAAATAGTTACACAAGCAAAAACTTTTGGATCTTGTTGTTTTGTGTCTTCCATTTTCCAGTGCAGAATTAGTATAACAAATTTTCACTGAAAGTGGCTGGAACAGACCCCAGAAAAAAAAAACAAATGACAGCTGCAGTTGTGTGTGTGTTTTGAAACAAGGCAGGTGCGGCTGCAGCTAGCTTCCACTCCACCCAACAAGTGCCTGCCTGCACGTCGATGATATGCTGACTCGAGGATTTCATCTGTTTTTTCATTGCCTCTGCTTCATCTTTTTCAGATGAATCTCTACCTCGTTTCACCGCACATACTTCCCAGATGATTTGTTGTAACATACTTGGGTTCCAGTATGACTGTAATTCTTAGCTCATAAGAGAAGATCTTGATCTGCACAGACATGCTCCTAGTCCACCTTGTCCAGGAAGACAAATATGACATACAGACCATCACAACATCCAATAGGGATGGCAGACATTATATTGATGGTCCACGCAATAATGCCTCTATCAAACCTTCTGCTCAATCCAAGGACCACGCATGCATGCATCGATTAGGATTTTAAGCTTGATGATCCTACAAAATTTCGAATCATAAACTTTATTCAGAACACATGGTATACATTTAACTGTGTCAGGTGAAACTAGTCTTGCTCAGTTGTGCAGTTGTGCTAAATAAAACTAACGCATAAAAACTCATCTATACTTTCATGTGTCCATGACTCTTTTTGTTATTTTCTGATCAGGTATTCAGGCTAAGCAATGTGGGCAAAAGTAGCAGCGGGTGTTTTCTTTCTTTCCCTTCTTTCTTTCTTGCGGTGCCGCAGTGGCGGAGGTATGCCCCGCTCCTTTTATTTATTGGACTGTCACTATCACTATGATTTTTCTTGGTTAGCAAAATAATTTGGTATTAAGATTAAGTGGCAATAACTGAACAGATGAAGGAGCATATGAGATATTATATATATTAAGTGTCAAACTGCATTATTGGTGTGAAAGATACTGAAAAGAATTGATTAAAAAATGTGTAGCGGTGCCCTCTACAAAATCATATGCTGGCATATATATAGTGTTGGAGTTGTTCCAAATTCACTCCAGGATATAGGCCGGGCTTCTGACGGAGCGAAGCGGAGGCCCGTCGCCGGAGGCTTGGGCCGGAGCGTCCAGGTTTCGTGGAGACTTGATTCTCTTGTAAGCCGTCATAGGCGTGTAACCCAAAACTCTTGAGATAGTGAGATTGTTGCTGGCTGGTGCCCGTGGTTTTTCCTCTTCACATCAGAGGGGTTTTCCACGTTAAATCGTGTGTCTCCTCTGTGGCTTGATTCTTTACTTCATATTCCTATACGTCGTTCATAACAAGTGGTATCAGAGCTTTGGTTGCTGTTAGGGTTCATGACGACGTCGATGAAGTTCGATCTTCCGCTGCTGAACTACGACACGCGGTTCTCGCTATGGCAAGTCAAGATGCGGGGGATTCTGGCGCAGACTCATGACTATGATGAGGCGCTGGATAGTTTCGGAAAGAGGAAGGCCGAGTGGACTCCAGAAGAGATCCGCAAGGATCAGAAGGCGCTCGCCCTAATTCAGTTGCATCTTCATAATGATATTTTGCAGGAGTGTCTGAAAGAGAAAACTGTTGCAGAACTATGGCTGAAACTGGAATCGATCTGTATGTCCAAGGATCTAACCAGTAAGATGTAGATGAAGATGAAGCTGTTCACCCTGAAGATGAAGGAGGAGGATTCAGTGATGAGCCACATCGCTGAATTCAAGAAGATCGTCGCCGACCTAGTGTCGATGGAGGTGAAGTATGATGATGAGGACTTAGGTCTTTTACTGCTATGTTCTTTGCCAAATTCGTATGCAAATTTTCGTGACACCATACTTTTGAGCCATGATGAACTAACCCTAAAGAAAGTTTATGAGGCTCTCCAGTCTAGGGAGAAGATGAGAGGCATGGTGCAGAATGACGGGACGTCGTCCTCCAAGGGCGATGCTTTGCATGTGAGAGGCAGAACTAAAAACAGATCCTCCAATGATGGCAATGATGGTAGAAAGAACTACGAAAGGAGAGGCCGTTCAAAGTCCAAGCCGCATGGTAATAAAAAGTTCTGTGTTTATTGCAAGCTGACAAATCATAATGTTGAAGATTGCAGAAAAGTACAGAATAAGGAGAAGAGGAAACAAAAGTCGGCTGGTAAGGTCTCTGTTGCTGCTGCTGCATCTGATGATGATTCTGGAGATTGTCTGGTAGTATTTGCTGGTTGTGTTGCTGGTCATGATGAATGGATTCTCGATTCCGCATGCTCATTTCATATTTGCACTAACAGAAATTGGTTTAGCTCGTATAAACCTGTGCAGAAAGGGGATGTTGTGCGGATGGGAGATGATAACCCATGTGACATTGTGGGGATTGGATCAGTTCAGATCAAGACTGATGATGGCATGACACGCATGCTGAAAAACGCCAGGTATATACCAGGGATGTCCAGAAATCTTATCTCATTGAGCACGCTTGATGCAGAAGGTTACAAATATTCCGGTTCAGATGGCGTTCTGAAGGTATCAAAAGGTTCTCTTGTTTGCTTGAAAGGTGATCTTAATTCTGCAAAGTTATATGTCCTTAGAGGGTGTACTTTACCTGGTTCTGATTCCGCTGTTGCTGGCTGGTGCCCGTGGTTTTTCCCCTTCACATCGGAGGGGTTTTCCACGTTAAATCGTGTGTCTCCTCTGTGGCTTGATTCTTTACTTCATATTCCTATACGTCGTTCATAACAAGTGGTAATGAACCTAGTAAAACTAACCTTTGGCATATGCGTTTGGGACATATGAGTCACCATGGTATGGCAGAATTGATGAAGAGAAACCTGCTGGATGGCTGCACTTCGAGTAAAATAAAGTTTTGTGAGCATTGTATTTTCGGGAAGCATAAAAGGATACATTTCAACACTTCTGTTCACACCACTAAAGGTACTCTTGATTATGTTCATGCTGATTTATGGGGTCCTTCCCGTAAGTCCTCACTTGGTGGTGCTCGTTACATGCTTACAATTATTGATGATTACTCTAGAAGGGTTTGGCCTTATTTTCTGAAACAGAAAGATGATACTTTTGCTGCTTTTAAGGACTGGAAAGTAATGATAGAAAGGTAAACTGAAAGGAAGGTAAAATTGCTTCATACTGATAATGGTGGAGAATTTTGTTCGCGTGAATTTAATGATTATTGCAGATCGGAAGGCATTGTTAGGCATCACACCATACCCCATACTCCACAACAGAATGGTGTGGCCGAACGCATGAACAGAACCATCATATCCAAGGCCCGTTGCATGCTGTCTAATGCCAGGATGAGCAAGCATTTTTGGGCTGAAGCTGCTAATACTGCCTGTTACTTGATAAACAGGTAGCCTTCTATTCCACTAAATAAAAGAACTCCTATTGAGGTATGGTCTGGTACGCCTGCTGATTATTCACAGTTGAAAGTTTTTGGATGCACTGCTTATGCTCATGTTGATAATGGAAAATTAGAGCCTAGAGCTGTTAAGTGTCTTTTCCTTGGTTATAGTTCGGGAGTCAAAGGCTATAAATTGTGGAATCCTGAAACAGGAAAGACTTTTATGAGCAGGAGTGTTGTTTTCAATGAATCTGTGATGTTTACTGACAGTTTGCCCTCAGATCATGTTCTAGAAAAAGAGCTGCAGCGTATGCGCATGCAGGTGGAGCATGTTGATGATGATACAGGTGTGCAGGTGGAGCCTATTGATGAGCATGGTGACCATGATAATGATGTTGCTGAGGATGATGCTCATGATGATGTTCAGCAAACTCCTCCTATTTTGCAGTTAGAGGAGGATTTACCTATTGCTCAACGCAAGTCAAAAAGGACAATTGCACCTCCTAAGCGTCTTATTGAAGAGTGTAATTTGTCTTACTATGCTTTGAGTTGTGCTGAACAGGTGGAGAATGTTCATGAGCCAGCAACCTATAAAGAAGCTATTCGTTGTGGTGATACTGAGAATTGGATTTCTGCTATGCATGAGGAGATGCAGTCTCTTGAGAAGAACAGTACATGGGAGATTGTACCTTTGCCTAAGAATAAGAAGACCATCAGCTGCAAATGGATCTTCAAGAGAAAGGAGGGTTTATCTCCAAGCGAGCCTCCAAAGTATAAGGCAAGGTTAGTTGCTAAAGGCTACAGTCAAATTCCGGGTGTTGACTACAATGATGTGTTCTCTCCAGTGGTAAAACACAGTTCAATTCGTACTTTCCTTAGTATTGTTGCTTCACATGATCTTGAGCTTGAGCAGTTAGATGTGAAGACTGTGTTTTTGCATGGAGAGCTTGAGGAGGACATATACATGGACCAACCAGAAGGGTTCATAGTGCCTGGCAAGGAAAAATATGTGTGCAAGTTGAAGAGATCCTTGTATGGTTTGAAACAGTTCCCTCGTCAGTGGAACAAGAGGTTTGATTCATTTATGTTAGCACACAGTTTTAAAAGATCTAAGTATGATAGCTGTGTTTATATCAAGCATGTTAATGGATCACCTATATATTTGCTGTTATATGTTGATGATATGCTGATTGCTGCCAAGAGTAAGATTGAAATCACTAAGTTAAAGAAGCTATTGAGTAGTGGTTTTGATATGAAAGATCTTGGTAGTGCTAAGAAAATTCTTGGTATGGAAATTAGTAGAGACAGAAAATCTGGTTTGCTATTTCTTAGTCAACAAAATTATATCAAGAAAGTTCTTCAGCGTTTCAACATGCAAAATGCTAAGGCTGTTAGTACCCCTATTGCACCTCACTTTAAGTTGTCAGCTGCTCAGTGTCCTAGTACAGATGCAGAGATTGAATACATGTCAAGGGTTCCTTATTCTAGTGCTGTGGGGTCTTTGATGTATGCCATGGTTTGCTCTCGTCCATATTTGTCATATGCTATGAGTCTTGTTAGTAGATATATGTCTAATCCTGGCAAAGAACATTGGAGGGCAGTTCAGTGGATTTTCAGGTACCTCAGAGGCACAGCAGATTCCTGTTTAAAGTTTGGAAGAACTGATAAGGGTCTTATTGGCTATGTGGATTCTGATTATGCTGCTGATCTGGACAGGCGAAGATCACTTACAGGTTATGTGTTTACTGTTGGCAGTTGTGCTATGAGTTGGAGGGCTACTTTACAGTCAGTTGTTGCTTTGTCTACTACTGAAGCAGAATATATGGCTATTTGTGAAGCGTGCAAAGAATTAATTTGGCTGAAAGGTTTGTACGCTGAGCTTTGTGGAGTTGAATCTTGCATAAGTTTGCACTGTGATAGTCAAAGTGCAATTTACCTCACTAAAGATTAGATGTTCCATGAGAGAACTAAGCACATAGATATCAAGTATCATTTTGTGCGTGATGTGATTGAAGAAGGTAAGCTGAAGGTATGCAAGATTAGTACTCATGATAATCCTGCTGATATAATGACAAAGCCTGTTCCTGTTGCTAAGTTTGAGCTGTGCTCAAGCTTAGTTGGTTTAATTGGATAGTCCAAGAGACTATTGTTGGCACCAGTGGTTTTGTATCTTTGTTATGTTCAGGATGAAGGGTTGATTTATGATACAAGATGAATTTGTCTCAAGGTGGAGTTTGTTGGAGTTGTTCTAAATTCACTCCAGGATATAGGCCGGGCTTCTGACGGAGCGAAGCGGAGGCCCGTCGCCGGAGGCTTGGGCCGGAGCGTCCAGGTTTCGTGGAGACTTGATTCTCTTGTAAGCCACCATAGGCGTGTAACCCAAAACTCTTGAGATAGTGAGATTGTTGCTGGCTGGTGCCCGTGGTTTTTCCCCTTCACATCGGAGGGGTTTTCCACGTTAAATCGTGTGTCTCCTCTGTGGCTTGATTCTTTACTTCATATTCCTATATGTCGTTCATAACATATAGGAACGGTGTCCATCCTGGTTTCAGTTTTGCAATGGCCATGGTTTCATTAATTTGACCATGGATGTATCATCATCCAACTCAACACTCGTGTAATACTGTATTCATTAAGCATAACTTTTTCTGATTACTGTGTAATGACTCCTCGCTCATGGAATGGAAGTCCCCCATCATCATCACTACAAACATATATGCTTCTTCCATTTCTTCTAGATATACACTACCCTAGATCAGGACAATACTGCCGGTTCAAAACACCCCATCACTGCCGGATTTTGAACCGGCACAACCAAACCGGCAGTGATGAAGGTTAGCTATCACTGTCGGTTCCTACAAACCGGCACTGTTCTGCAACTTCACTGCCGATCCTTTACACAACACGGCAGAGTTCAGTTCCACCAACACTACCGATTCATGAGACCACCCGGCAGTGTAACCTCGAACATCACTGTCGGTTTGTGTCTTTAGCCGGCAGTGTTGTCGTAACCAGCACTGCCGGTTTGAGACAAGACCCGGCAGTGATGTCTAAGCCAATGCTGCCGGTTTGTAGATCAAGCCGGCAGTGCCATCTTGTCCATCACTGCCGGTTTGTTGCTAACCGGCAGTGATCGTCCGTTCGCATTTTATTGTTTTATAATTTATTTTAATTTATTTTTTTTTGTGAAATCGGGTTTCGCTTTATATACGCTACATAGACGACAGGTCCATCAATATTAAGCATTACAAATGTTACTGTTACAGTTCAAATGTTCTTATCAAGATCTCGATCCCTCAAAATAAAAAAGAAATTATTCGATAAGATGAAGCATGCTTCTCGGACTTCTTACAATAATCTAGCAAGCCGCTGTGGGCCATACTGGTCCTTGAACTTCACAGATTGTGCAATGAAAAATACTCCATCTTTTTCCAACCTTGGCTAAGATGAATTTTGCCAGCTCTGATTGCAGTGCGACGATCTCCGTGTCTAACAGCCTTTCGTGGTTATATTTCTTGCGCTGTCGTTCAAAAAAGATGATATCCAAAGAGGAATCAGAAAATCATTTTGTTGAATTATTAACAGACATAAATGAAATGGGGATTATACACACTAACTTATCTGCTTCTTCCGATTTCCGTCGATGTAGCGAAGCATTGTCCACATTACATAAAACCCGCATTTATTGTTTCCCGCCGGCTGTTTTAGGTACTTCCCCTCCATTTCGACAACCTTGAATGGGACCTGCATCCCATCGATATGTCTTCTTTGGACACTGTGCAACATTAAAAGGAGAAACATTAGAAAGCGGTATGTGTGATTAGAAAATAATAGGTTATTAGGATCACTTACTAATTCAGCACTGCCACCAACGCATCTAGATGATGAAATGGTTTTTTCTTCGAGTCCCACACCTCCATTAGATTTTTAGTAAGATTGACACAAATGAAGACGAAATGGTTGCTGCAATCACAGAATCCTAATTATCGAATAATCTTAACGAAAAAAGAAGCATAAAATTAAAAGCCGAGAACACATCTCGCAGTTATAGGCTAGAAGTATGTGGGTTTTGTTCTTCATCTTGAATTCATCGAAAACAACAATCAATCTCTCTTTCAGGTCTTCCACGTCACATGCATGGAGGCCTAAACATGTCTTCTCATTGACTCGGCCGGGGTCCAAGAAGCCTATGTTATCCCATTTACTTTTTAGTATGCAAAAGTTTGCTATATACCTACATAAAATCATAGGAAGTGCTCAAAAGTTAATAATTTGTGTCTCGAGAGAGTAGTTAATTGTAATATCGTGTGTGTAGGGTACTTACATAGTCCACAGCGTCAATATTTGTGAATGGAGAGAGCGTTTCTGGTATAGCCGGAACAAGCACTCCCACTCGACATCAAACTTCTCTTCTTCAGGATAATGAAAAACATGTGGCGAACGGATAATAACCTCAAAACCAAAGTCCTCCGTCTCTGTTGCTTGAGCCATGTAATATTCATGCAACAGGCGCATATATGTTATCAAATTTTTATCCTTATCATCAAGAACCAAAAGATTACCCCTTTCATACTTCATTGCCGGTGTTCTCGTCCCTTGTACATCATAATAGATGCTCGCGACCTCTTCCATGGTTAATTTGGGGTTATCTTCGACGTACTTCTGTATCTTCCATAAATCTTCATTGTGTATTTCTTCGGCTCTTATTGTAGCGTACTAATTCTGTGTTTGCCTTTCGAATTCGGACTTCAACAAACACTGAGGCAGTGAGGCACAGAGATTGAAGAAACTAACATAATCTTCCTTCGAGATGTGTGCTATAAATTTTTCTTTCATCAAGTTTGTAATGCTGCCACTGAATGACCTTTTGTTTTTTTGTTGGTCTACTTTGGGAGCATTTGCAATCGAATCCAAGGACCTTTTCTACAACTGCGAGGATGCCTTTGATCTTGTTTTGGGCTGAGGTGGAGGAGGAGGATGACGATGAGAATTCTGTTTTCCCGAGGCTGATGAAGATGGAGGAGGAGTCTTCTCTTTTCTCGGGGCTGATGAAGATGGAGTCGGACGAGGAGGAATAGAAGAAGACCTCTGTCTTCTCGGGGGTGATGGCAAGGGATGAGGAGGGGAGTGATCTCTATTGGGAGATGGTGAGTGATCATCGCGGGTGGGTGAAGACTCGCAGTCGTCCGCATCATCAGAGGACAATTGGTGGTCAAGCTTAATAAAGCACTTGCGCCAGGCCACTTGAGAGCCCTTGTTATGACCAAGTTTTGGCCTGTCTTCCGCTGCATGGTACTCAATGTGTATCTTGTTATACTTCTTATCAAGTATTCTATCAATGGTGATGCGAGCATACCCCTGTGGAATTGGGCGGCCATTAATAGTCCCGTCTCCTGCAGGCCAGGCCTGGCCGAGCGCCACCTTGTCCTTTGTCCATTCCTGACGGATGTACAACTTGACATTGACGAGTTCAGTGTGAGATTCTTCGGGGAATGCTAGTTTCTAAGGAACAACACTGGTTCCTCTAGTGCGACCAGGGTGCTCCTTGGTTACGAGTGCTTTGGAGAGCACGTCTTTCTCCCTATTAGAAGTGTGAGTCCCTTGCCTCACCTCCTCAGTTACCTGGGAGATCCTTTGGATGAGTTCGCTCATGGGTGGATTTGTGGAGCTAAAGCTCTCGTCCTCGGCCTGGCGTATATTCCTCCCCATATAGTATATTACCGATCTTAACTCCTAATAGGCGGTCTCAACCTAAACGCCTTCCTCAGCAAGGCGATCCATCTTTTCAAGTTTTGCTTCAAATTATGGCATCTTTTTGGCATAGCCACAAGAGCCAAGATGATGAGGATTCGTCGCTTTCTACGAGTTCTCCTTATTCTTCCTGCTCAGTTCTAAGTACTCCTCGGATAACCCGTCTTCCTTGAAATCCTGCCAGAAGTCCTTCTGCTTGCTAAACTATCCACCATCAAAATCTGGCTCTTTATTTTGGATGACAAAATGCTTGTACAATGTCCCATTGAAATTCTTGAAGCATGTCCCCATGATTTCTTTTGTTTTTTTCTTGACTACCTCCTTGTCATACTCCATTGGGAAAGTGAAATACTCTGGGATCTTGATATCCCATATGTAATCCTTCTCACTTTCGGGAACCCTCCATGGGTCATTATCTTTCCCAATCCACTTCCTGTATCTAATCGGGATGAAGTCCCTTACAAGTAACCCAAGGATAGTCTTGTATTTGGTCAAAGCTATAGACGGTGAGAGTGGATCCCTGAATTCATCGAACTCAGTGATGTGCCAGTGTGCATTCCTACCAACAGGAAGCTTTGACATGCCTCGCTTGGATCTGGCCTTCCTGCTACCCGAACCCTCTGTCTCCTCGGCTAGCAGAGGCTCCTGCTGGAGACTCCAAGTAAGCTATAACCCTCTCAATTGATTAGTAACATGGTCACATGTGGCTACATAGTCACATGGTACCAAAGTTACCTGGCCATCTTGGTCATTTTGACCTAGCTCGAGTAGGCTGGACTGGGTCCATGGCTGCTCGTTCTCACCGTCCTGATTGACACCATCACCGTTTGTCGGATTATGCGGCTCTTCCGTCCCAGCGATATCAGCCGCTTCTTATTGTGGATCTGTTCTTCGGCGATGGGGTAACAAGCGACGATGAGTCATGGCTGTCACACGATCGTGGTTAGTTTTTCCCGCGGACAACTACTAATAGCATATGTAGTCTTCTGATGACACCAACTAGGATACAACATCAATAAAACCATCACGATATAACACACGCTACTACAAATTAATACATGTACTGCAATTTTACACCTTCTATATTATACCAAGCGGCTTTGATTTAACTGTCGTACCCGAATTCCGGTGCACATTAACCGGGCAATAAATTTTAACAAACTATTACTTCCAATTCACACCACGATATGAAAACACGCACAATTCATTCCACCACAATCTACTCTCATATGCAATTGAAGCTCATTTGCAATTGAAGCTCGTATGCAAGAAGGAAGGGGGGCAGAGCCCAGGTTGGCCTCGGCTAACCTAACGGGCATTTCATCAAACACATAGCGGGCAGTGAGCCACGCACTCACCGTGGGGGGTGGGGAAGCAGCTGTCCGTGCGCTCCTAAAGGCCTCGGCAATGGGAGTGAAGGCATAGAGGAGGAGGGGCACGGTCGGCGTCGTGGACGAGGAACGAGGGCACGGATGGCGCGGTGCTCTGGCGTGGGGCGGTGGACGGCGTCGTGGGCGCTGGCGTGGGACTAACAGGGACACATCAAGGGGATGCACGGGCATCGGCGTCGAAGAAGAGGAGCGCGGGGCTAGGAACGGCGGCGCGGGAGGCGGTGGTGCCCGTCGACGCGGGGTGGTGCTCCGGCGGCACGGGGGGAGGGGTTGGCACGGGGTTGAAATGACTTTGAAAAATTTCACCCCACGCCTTGCTTTTATCACAATGGCTCATCACTGCCGGTTGCAAGGTCTGAACCGGCAGTGATGAAGCAACATCACTGCCGGGCCATTCCTGGACCCGATAGTGATGGGGGTGCAGCGGTTATGGGTTAAGTAGCATATCTTTTCCCTTTCTTTCGAAATCCTCCGACTAGCGCAACGGTTAAGACCGCGTAATATAGCCCTGAGATCCGTGTTCAAGTCCCAGGTGGCCCAAATTTTTTGGTTTAATTTTATAAATTAAAGGTCATAAAGAAAAAAAAAATACGCCTTGACACACCTCCTAAACTAGCGCAACGGTTAAGACTCAGAACTCTGGTCTGCGAGACCCGAGCTCGAACCCGAGGGCTGGCACAATTTTTTTAAATTTTTTTATAAATCACTGTCGGTTTTTAAAACGTACCGACAGTGATAATCAGCATCACTGTCGGTTTCGTCTCATCACTGTCGGTTTTTTAAAACCGATAGTGATGTTTATATATATAAAAAAATTTCTTTTATATACTGAATAAATAGAAGCATGTGTATTCCTATGTTGAAATGGCTTAAAATTTTTTTGGCATGCATTTACACCCAAAGTAAGACCCCACACAGGATCTTAGGTTTTTCTAATTAGTTTTTTTATTTATTATATTTTTATGTGGGCCGAATAAGACAAAAGAGGGTGAATTTCATCTTGGACCCAATCGATTTTTTCATCGACCTCCACAAAATTCTTATCCCTAGGGCACATGAGAGCCTATGTAAAAGTTTAGCACCATTCTGGATCTTTTCGTGCGTAGACTCCGTTCAACCTATAATTAATCGGTGACCTCGCGCGGAAATTCAATTAAACCTAAAGTAGCAAACCATCTCCAGAAAATCCCAAACTTGGTGTTTCCTTCACCCATGACATGTGCAAGCCTAAGAAAAAGTTTTAGACCAATATGATACCGGAATGCATATGAACCACAGAAACCTTGATAACCTATGTGTATAGTCATGGTTCGATGAAAGGGCTCATGTACCACTGTGAAGCATGTATACTCCGCCTATGTTGAAATGGCTTTAAATTTTTTTGGCAAGCATGTATACCCAAATTAAGGCCCCACACAAGACTTTAGATTTTTTTGTTCATTTTTTTATTATTATATTTTTCTCTGTGCTGAATGAGACAAAAGATGATGAATTACATCTTCGACCCACCAGATTTTTTCATCAACTTCCACAAAATTCTGATCCCTAGGACACACGAGGCCCTGTGTAAAAGTTTGGCACCATTTTGGATCTTTTCGTGGGTAGACTCTGTTTAAACGATAATTAATCAGTGTCATCGCGCGGAAATTCAATTAAACCTTAGAAAGTAGCAAACCATCTCCAGAAAATCTCAAACTTGGTATTTCCTTCACTCGTGGCATGTGCAAGCCTAAGCAAAACTTTCAGACCAATATGACACCGGAATGCATATGAACCATAGAAACCTTGATAACCTATGTGTATAGTCATGGTTCGATGAAAGGGCTCATGTACCTCTATGAAGCATGTATACTCCGCCTATGTCAAAATGATTTAAAATTTTTTGGCAAGCATGTATACCCAAATTATGGTCCCACACAAGATTTTAGGTTTTTTTGTTTATTTTTTATTATTATATTTTTCTCTGTGCTGAATGAGACAAAAGAGGGTGAATTACATCTTCGACCCACTAGATTTTTTCATTGACCTAAACAAAATTCTGATCCCTAGGGCACATGAGACCTGGTGTAAAAGTTTGGCACAATTCCGGATCTTTTTGTGGGTAGACTCAGTTCAACCTATAATTAATCGGTGTCGTCGCGCGGAAATTTAATTAAACCTCAGAAAGTAGCAAACCATCTCTGAAAAATCCCAAACTTGGTTTTTCCTTCACCCATGGCACGTGCAAGCCTGAGAATAATTTTGAGACCAATGCAACACCGGAATGTAGATTTCTAGTTGCCCAACAAATGTGAGAGTTAATGGGTGGGTGGGATCGATGTATGTGGCCGGCGATTTGTTTTATATAGGGGGCCATGGACATCACTGTCGGTTTTCAGTTACAACCGACAGTGAAAGTGAATATCACTACAGGTTTTTAAATAGAACTGACAGTGAAGGTGCATATATGTAAAGGACAGTGGGAAAGTTTTAACAACAACAATATATTTATTTAGATAGAGTACAGAAATACATCAAAAAATAATAAAAATATTAGAAATAAATTACATATACGATAACAAAGACCTTACACTAAAATTACATATACGATAACAAAAGACCTATTTGCGTACATGTCAATGTTACAATCGATGTGTATCAACACATTATAATTTAACCACCTCAGTAGCATTCTTCTAGCACCAACTAGGGTCAAACAACAGCGCCGAAGTGGTCTACAAGCTATACCAATTGGAGATGATCAGGTGGCATCAATGAATCCATGCCTCTGCTGTACATGGCCTTTTTCTCGGTACAGTCCAGAGCACACCGGATTCAGCTCGGCACCGCACCGATGAACCAATGCCGCTCCAGGATAGGAAATTGCCCAGAGCACACCAGGTCTCTCTGGACATACAGTCCAGAGCGCACCGCAGCGGATGGCTCTGTGAACCTCGCGGCGTCTTCAATCTTCGGTGTTGCTCTATCTTCAGTAGCATTCTTCTAGTACCTCTTGTGTGCACCATTTTGGTGGACTACGATGCATAACGATATCTGTACGTGGAGGGCTTTCTCCCACAGACAGGCCATGTATGTGGAAACTAGCAAGCAGAGAATGAACTAGAGAAATAAACAGCAAACAAACAGAGTTGCAAAATCAACACAAGTACTAGCCGTGGAGAGGCTCCCTAGCAGGGCACCTTTTTATAGGCTAGCTATCGTGGTAGGTGGGAGCAGTGCTCCTACTGTGGTGATCAGCGCGAGCACTGCTGGCCCATGGAGAGAATATTCTTATCACTATCGGTTTTGATAAAAAAAACCGATAGTGATAGGGGTCATTAGTGCCGGTTTTTAGAATCGATAGTGATTCCATGTATCACTGTCGGTTTTTATGCAAAAACCAACAGTGATAGGCCTAGCAAAGCAGCTGCCGCTGCCGTAGGTGCTCAGCTTTTAATTTTTTTAAATCAGAGCCACTGCTGCGGGCTCTAGATAAAAAAATAAAGTAATTGTCCCGCCTGGGTTTCGAACCGAGGGAGCGAGAAAGAGGGATTAGTGGCTTAACCGCTGTGTTAAAGGAGGATTTACGTTAGGAAACATTTTGTTATCATTTTTATAGTTTAAGTTGAGGTTCATTTAATTCTGTAAAAATATAAAAAAAAAGTTTGCCGCACCTAGGATTCGAACCAAGGGTGCGGGCTTCACAGTAGCTAGCTTTTACCGCTGTGCTATGATAGGGATTACGTTAGTTTAGGTTATGTTTTTTCTTTTATACGTTTAGTGCATGTAAATACATATAATTTATTGTAAAATAATACAAATATTTGTGTCTCGATTATTTAATTCCATGATAATTAATTAATGGTCTATAATTATCAAATAATAGTGTTTCTGAATATCATCTCAATATTTGATTACATAGTCAATTATTTAATTTTAGAGAAGCGCACAAAATATAAATTAGATTACATAGTTGGTGAACAACGTCCGAATAATTATTACATAGTTAACAATAATCTAACTATCTTTAGGTGCATCAACAATGAGGGCCTCATTGTGATCAAGCTGTATGTAAGCAGGTTCGTCACCATCTTGAAGAATAGGTAGGGGTACGTTCATCCCGAATGGAGGCATTTCCTGATAGCCCCTGTAGTCTTCTTCATCCGTCACTCCATCGACACCGGCAATCTTCCTTTTTCCTTCTAGTACTACTTTTAGCCTTTCTTTTGTCTTGTCGTCCCTTGTATAGAAGACATGCATAACATCTCTAGCAAGGACGAAGGGATCGTCTCTGTATGCGGTCTTAGTGAGATCAACGGTAGTGAACCCTTCGCTGTCAGTGTTGATTTCCTCGAGCCAAACCCACTGGTAGCGAAAAAGAGCTGCCTTCAATGGACCATAGGCTAGCTCACATATCTCCTCTATGAAACCATAGTATGTCGCCTGCACATTGTCGTTTTCATCGTGAGCATCAAAACGAACACCATAAATTTGGTATGTGCTCTTTCCATCTTACTTTTTTGTGTAAAATGTGAATCCATTGATCTCATACCCTTGGTACTTAAGATATGTACTCGAAGGTCCCTTGGCTAAGGCATCCAGTTGATTATCCAACTTTATTCCAAGCAAGTGGCGTCGCAACCAGTTGACAAATTCCTCCTTATGTTTTTTATCCAGCCAAGCCTGTGACCTACTCAGATACAGAGTTTGCAGCGATTGCCTGTGCTCGTCAATGTATGGCATCACACCCTCGGCTTGCTGGAGAACAGCAAACTGTGCCTGTCTGAAAGAAACAGGGTCGTCTACTGTAACATATTTCTCCCCGATCATTCCTTTACCACGTAGACTTCCCTCGTGATGAGATTCTGGAACTCCAACCCTTTTGATGTCCAGATAATATGTGCAGAACTTAATGGCCTCCTCCGTTGACCATCCTTCAACCATGCCCCCTTCTGGCCTGAATCTGTTCCTAACATACCTCCTAAAAACTTTCATCAATCTTTCGAAAGGGAACATCTGATGTAGGTACATTGGGCCAAGGGCTCTAATTTGGTCAACAAGATAAATGAGCAGATGCAATGAGATATCAAGGTAAGTCGGCGGGAAATGCATCTCAAGCCTAACAAGAGTTTCGGCTATGTGTCGCTGCAGCTGCTCTAGCGTGGACACATCAATGACCTTTTTTGAGATCGCATTGAAGAATGAGCACAGCTTTATGATTAGGGCGTGGACCTTTGGGGGGAGGATACCATGCAGGGCAACAGGGAGCAGCTGAGTCATAATGACATGATAGTCATGGGCCTTCATAGGGCCATAGTTGAACTTGAGTTCTCTCATGTTCACTAGCCTCTTTGGGTTCGCACAGTAGGCCATCGGGACTTTGAGTTCATTGAAGAAAGAAATAAGCGCGCGCTTTTCTTCCTTCTTCAATGTCCATGACATAACTGGAAGTTTGAACTAGCCATTCTCTAGCTCCATAGGATGTAGCTCCTTCCTGATTCCCAAGTGTTGTATGTCCAGGCGTGTGGCTAGTGAATCCTTCGATGTCCCCCCCCCGGTGTCCATCAAGGTGTTAAGTGTGTTAGCGCACACGTTTTTAGTGATGTGCATGGGATCAAGACAGTGGCATACACTCAGAAATGGTCAGTAAGGTAGTTTTTAGAAAACCAATTTTTTCTTCTAAACACTCCCATCAGGCGTTGCTACTGCATTGTCCCCCTTCCCAAGGACAACCTCTAGTTTATTGAGTTCTCAAAGTATCGCAGGCCCACTCGATATTTTGGAGCTAAGCGTTTCTCAATAGCACCGTTGAAATCTTTTCTGTTCCTGCAGTAAGGGTGATCCTTAGGTAGGAACCTACGGTGTCCTATATAAACTATCTTTGAGTTATTTGGCAGATTTACCGCATCGGTGTCGTCCAAGCACTTGACACATCTAGTATAGCCTTTTGTCTTCTCTCCAGACAACGAACCTCGACCTGGCAGGTCGGTGATTGTAGCGATAAGTACTCCCTTGATCGTAACATGTTCCTTTTTATACTCGTCCTAAACATCCGGCACACCCTTTTCAAACATCTCCACTAGTTCATCGATCACTGGTTCTAGAAACACATCGATGTCATTCCCAGGTTGTCTTGGCCCTTGGATCAGTAGAAGGTGGAAGGTTGTATATATAGAGCGTCACTGGCCAGGTGCTATGATTACTTATAACCTGGTCAAAAGGATTCATTCCATCTGTGCTCAAAGCAAACCAAAGGTGCCTTACCTCTCCACTGATATCCTTATAGAACATAGTATTGACAGTCCTCCAGTCATGCCCATCGACGAGGTGCCTCATCATTGTATCTTTCTTACGCTCTTCGCCATGCCAGTGCAATAGCTTGGCTGACTTTGCACATGTAAACAGCCTATGCACCCGGGGAGCTATAGAGAAATACCAAACGACCTTTACGGGACCTCCTCTGGTCTTGGTACCCTCATCTGACGGCCCTTCCTTGTACCGTGGAGCTTCACACTTGGGGCACTTATCCAAGTCTTTGTATTTTTCTCCACGGTACAATATGCAATCATTGGAACATGCATGGATTTTTTCAACCTCGAGGCCGATGGGGCAGATCATTTGCTTGGCCAAGTATGTCTTTTTCTAGCAACTCATTTTTTTGGGAGCATTTTCCTTATTATACCTAACAACTGATCGAAGCCTTTATCGCTCAATCCATTTGTCGATTTGAACTCTAACAACATGATGTCGGCTTCCAGTTTGCTCATTGGACAATTCTTATACAATGGTGTTTTGCCATCTTGTCTCATTTTCTCTAGCTTTCTCAGCTGTCTTTCACTAAGATATCCGGTCTCTATATTACGTAGCAGCTGAGTAATGCTATCGTTATCCTCGGTGTCGTCAGCTAGCATGTTCCTAAACACATTATTAACTGTGGCCATAGGTTCTATGTTGACACCGGGTTTCTCGTCAGCATCGTGGGTGGCTACGTCAGGCATGTCCGTATCATCATCATTTTCCTGCGAAACATTCACACCAACCTCGCCACGCATAGTCCATATCGTATAGTTTGGCATGAACCCCCTGTTAATCAAGTGCGATCGTATAGACTCAATTTGACGAAAGTCTTGTTGATTCTTGCAATCTTTGCATGGGCAGAAGATAAGTTCCCAGCCCCAACATGGCTTTGGCATTAGTGATAAACTGGCTGACGCCATGCATGCACCGCTTGTCCGTTCGAGACAGATGCATCCACTCTTGATCCATCTCTGCACAAAAAAATATTGAGACAGTAATTACAAACAATTTATAAGAAATTGAGCTTCATGAACAACAATTGTAGCTCGAAAGTACCATTTTTGAAAAACATTATTGTACACTAATTATTGAAAAATTAAAATTGGTAGCCCCGGCCCTGTAAATTAAAAATCGTAGTAAAAAAACAATTATTGCACAATAATGAAGAACAACTATTCTACTCCATGCCACATAAAAATGGAGACACTTATTTTAAAAAAGACTAAAATTGGAGACATGATCATGAACAACAATGTAGCTCCAAATAATGCCCATATAAATTGAAAAACGCAGCCCCATAAAAAAATTATTGCACAATAACGAAGAACAATTATTCTACTCCATGCCACATAAAAATGGAGACACTAATTTTAAAAAAAAGTCTAAAATTGAAGACATGATCATGAACAACAATGTAGCTCCAAACAATATGTTGTTATGTGACACATAGATTAATTTTCTCAACAGATTGTGAAAGAATCTACTCTACTTCTAAGAACTAATTATAGCATCGCATACTAACAATGATGATCTTGACCACCATGGAATAATTAGTTAGGATTTTAAAAGTGTTCATAGACACCAACATTTTGGATGATGGATTCACCATAATTTGAGCCTTGCACAAATGTCCAATTGGAAAAGTACTCTCTAGAATGGAGAAAGAATTAGAATGAGAATTAAGCAATGTAGCCATAAAAAAGAAGCTAATTAAGCAACAAAATCAAAGGAGTGGATGTTTGTTACTAACCTTAAAGCAAAAATTTCAAGCCGTTCTTCAAAATCCAAGTGCTAGCTTCATAGTGAAGAGCAGCCGCAACAATGGAGGAAAGGGCCCAAACGCGCGTCTCTGTTCTCGGGATGGAAGAGAGGAGGAAGAAGAGGACTGCTGCAACATTTTTGTGCTGTAGACTTATCACCATCGGTTCTTGGCTAGAACCGGCAGTGATAGAGCCCAATCACTGTCGGCTCTTGGCTTGAACCGGCAGTGATATGTGGCCGTCAAGCCACTGCCGGTTAGAGGCACAAACCGGCAGTGATAGTTGTCATCAGTGCCGGTTCGGTCACATTCCAAATCAATTTCTGATTTTCAGAGCCAAGAACCGGCAGTGAAGGGTCAAACACTGCCGGTTCTCCTAATTCCGGAAGTGATGAGGCCGGCAGTGAAGTGCTATTCTATAGTAGTGATAGCTAGTGCTGTCTTTTTATCCCTGGAACACTAAGAGAGTATAGTAATAATGATATTAATTAAAAAGGCTATGCACACGTGCAAAAGCAAGGCTATGCACAAACCATATACTATGAAATTTTACTCAAAGCCTCTATGAAGTAATATAAGTGGCAACTATATTGCGTACGTCACGGCCAAAACATCATCACGTCATGACGAAAAGGAGTACTGATGCTATGGCACACAGCTACCTTCACTCTACAGCAATATCAAAAGAACAAAACACAACCATGTTGTACTGATCTAACAACGCAATCCAGAACATTACTTTTGTATCCATTAAAAAGATCGATTTCGAAATGTCAATGGATTAAATGTTGCAAGCAAAAAAAATAGTACTGTAAATATAGTGGTCTAAAGGCAATTAACAAACGGCACATGTTAGTGATTCCGGTTCAAAGTATACTTAGGGCCTCTTTGGTACAGCTCAACTTCACCCGTTGAGCTGAAGTTGTTTTCAAAAAACGTTTGGTAAAATAGCTTCTGAGGTGAAGATAGGTGAGAGGGAGCTAAGAAAAGCTAATATTTTCAGCTTCACCGGGGTTCCTGGGCATGTTTGGTAAAATAGGTTTTCAAGGGAAGGCCAGCTTGGGAGTGTCGGCCTGGAGCCGCCGGCCTACGCGTGCTGCAGCGAAGCTATCGACCTAGGCGCGGTGCTGTGGAGGAGGAGGCGAGCCTGGCCTAGGCGCGTTGTAGCGGAGCCCCCTGCCATGGAGCTGACGGCCCTGCCTGGAGCGGCCGGGCGGTGGGGAGCGCGGCTGTAGAAGATGCACTGCCACCGAAGGAACCCTATTCTGTGCATAGTTCTCGTGGACGAGAAAAGTAGTGGCGAAAATCGAATCGGTACCTTCATAAGTGGCAGGTGGGTAGTTTCTTCGAACTTACCATTTACATAGCACGAGAAAGCTGCGGGAGCTACTGAGAGATTTTTAGTAGAGCAAAAACAACTTTTTGCCCAAAATAACTTTGGGTTTGCATCCCTTTGATTGGCTTTTGGATTTTTTTGAAGCCACGGCGGCTTGAAAAGCCTAACCAAATGAGGCCTTAGAAACGATCTCTAGCTAAGAGCGGGCCCTAGAAATATTTTATAAAGAGTAAGTCTAGTCTATTGATGGTCCTCGAACTTGTCTTGCTGTGTCATCCTGGTCAACTCTCAAAATGCTCATTTAAGTCGAGCTAATGGACTTTACTCTTTTATAAAATATAGTAAAAATATAAAACAACATAAAAATGTTTTTTTGTGCTCAAGTTCTCGAGGATTTGAACCCGTGAGCAATCTTGGCACTCACCTTCCTTATTATCCTTCTACATGGAGCTGGCTAACCCCAGCTAATTCTTATATCCAACTGGTAACTAGACCCAACTAATCCAAAACAAATGAACTGAGAAAATCCACACGAGGATTTTTGCTGTTATAGATCGTTGTTAGTCCTGTTCGGTCCAAGCACGGACGAAATCCATACGTTAGTAATAAAGACCGCCAACAAGTACTCATGACTCATGAGCGCTCACTGTCGGGTGTGCCACATTTGTATGGTCCCACTAGCCAGGGAAAGAGACACACTCACTTCTTGTGAGCGCCATGTGGCTTCTGACCTGTGAGCTTGCCACGTCGCATGAGTACCCAACACAAGAATTGCTGCCTGAACGTGGCAAGCCTCTCAGGAGAGCAAAGGTGAGCTGGCACGGACACGAGCCCACATGTCATCAAGCTGCTCATACCAGTCGGACCTCACCTCTCCCAAACGTTATGAAAAAGGGACGTGACAAGTAGGATGAAAACGGATCGGATACGAACGGATATAACTGATATCACATTTGTTTTCATATTTCTGTTCGGATTCGAATTTGAATACGGATAGTGTCAACCATGCCGGATATGATACGATTAGATATTGACATCATAAATATGCGATTTGAGTATTCGGGTACGGATACGATATCGGATGTTGAATATCCGGATTCAGATACGAACATATCTCAAACAGTGAGAAGCCAAAAAAAACGGCAAACGGCATGCTCCCCTCACGCACACGGACAAACGCCCCCTTCGGTATTCGCGGACCCGCTTTCCAGCGAGCAGGAATGGTAATCCTCCGCCACCCAGGGGCAAATCGGTAACTCCATGTGCCTTACCAACTGTAAGCCCATGTCGTTTATTCCAGGGAGAATTGCTGGCGCAAACTGCGTTTCCAGTTAAGCCCCTGGAAGAAAAAAAAACACGTATTTATTCCCATTAAAACCCTGTGTACAGAGAAATCTTCTCGAAGACCTCAGACACACTGTTCTCCAGTTGTTCTTCATTCCCCAAACCCCTCCTCGTCGATTTTTTTTATTTTTAACACATTTTTTAAACTATTTTTCAAGCTGACACTATTTTTTTCAAAACTAACACTTTTGAACGCGCCTATTTGCACGACGCGGCTAATTCACGCTGCCGCGCCATGCATGGAGGCGCGGCAGGGGGCAGTCAACGGCTGCGGCGACCACTGACGTGGCAGGTATGACGCGCCACCCGTCACGGCGCGGCGGGCCTGCCGCGCCACGCATCACGGCGCGGCAGCCCCTTGTACCTGGCCTCGCTTCCCTTTCTCTCTCTCTGTCTCACACGGCCCTGAGCCGCCCTGCGTCCGCCGCCCTACCAAGCCGCGCCCGCCCGCCCGCCACGCCACGCCACGCCAGCCCACCCGCTCGCCACGCCGCGCCACCACACCACGCCATGCCCGCCCACCACGCCCGTCGCGCCGCCACCATGCCCCGCTCGCCGCGGCCGTGCCCCGCTCTCTCACCGCCACCACCGGCTCCTCTCTGCCCCCCTCTCACCCTCCGCACTGCCCTCCCCTCTCTCCCGTCACTCCCCAGAGCCGACCGCTGTCTCCCCTCACCCCCACCGCTTTTGTCAGCGTTGCCGGCCGGCCATTGCCGCTGGCGGCCCCATCTCTCCCTCCCTGCCTCCCTCTCGTCCTTCCCCGCTCTCCCACCCTCTCCTGAGCCAGTCCTATCTCCCTCCCTCTCCTCTCTCCTAACCCGCCCCCATCTCCGTCCCTCTCCTCGCCGTTGGCCAGCTGTTGGCACTGTGCCGACCTTGGGGTGAGCCCAATCTTCCCCACAGTCATTGTCAAGGTAATTCCTTCTCCATTGTGTAGCTTGACTCGAATGTTTGTTAGTTAGGATTAGGATTTAAATTTTTTTTGACTGATTAGTTAGGGTTCGGAATGTGATGAGATTATTGTGGTTGTACTATAGTTTGTAGTTGTATATTTAGTTAGTTGTTTTTTATTATTACAACTAGAATAGGTATTAATAATAGATTGGTTAGTATAGGTACTAATATTAATATAGTTAGTGTACGTAGTTATTATAGTTAGTCTAGTTTAGTTAGTTATTATAGTTACTTAGAATAGTTAGTATAGGTGTTAACATTAGATTAGTTTGTATAGTTTATTCCTTTTACATTTACTTTGTTTTTATGCACTAATGTTCCATCATATTATAGAACTCTTAATGTTTGTTCTAACACATTTATTTGAAATTTGAACCAGGATGGGGGATCATCATCCGCAGTACCCCATTCTTGAGGTGCACTACGACAAGTACCACCGAGCCAAGCACCTGTCCGAGCTTCAGGAGGACTTGCTACCTCTTAGACTACGCACACACTAGCCGCACCGCTGGGACGAGCGATACCGGCAATACATACAGCTTGCCGGCTTCCTTGAGATCCTCCAGGTCTTTAACACCGGGCTACCGATCATCGACCCTGCACTTCTCACTGCTGTTGTCGATAGGTATGATTTGATACACGTTTGCGACAGTACAAAGCATTGATTTGTCTCATTGTTTGAATTAAAAAAACTTCTTGTATTGAATTAAAAACCAATAGGTGCAGGCTAGGGACCCACACCTTCCACCTTCCATGCGGCGAGATGACTATCATGATGCAGGACGTGAAGATGATACTGTGTCTACGGTTGGGGGTCTTCCAGTGACTGGGATCCTTGATAACGATCACTGGATGGACTTGGTGGAGCAGTTCTGTGGCAGAAGACCACCCGAGGACGAGGATGCTAAGAGAGCAAAGTAAGAATTTCTATGTTCCAAACATTTACCATTTTGACACCAGCACATATTCTGCAAATTATTTTGCTATTTAGATGGAGGGTGTAGTACATAACTTTTATGATGCGTATTGTCTTTGTCTAATTTAATGTTTGTTTTTGTTCCCTCAGCTCTCATGTAACATCCGGTGTCAGCTCTAATTTAGTGTTTGCAAAATATTTTAGGAAAACATCCGGTGTCAGTTCGGTCTGGATAATAGAAAACTTCGGGGCACCGCTGCACCCAAACGCTCTAGAGCAGGAGATCTGGAGGTATGCTAGGGTGTGGCTATGGCACTTCTTAGGTGTCTTCCTATTCCCCGACGCGTCTGGTAACACCATCAGCTAGGCCTTCCTCAACATATTGAGCCAGCCATGGGAGAATATAGGAGCGTATAGCTAGGGCAGTGCGGTCCTAGCATGGATCTATCGTCAGCTCTGCTTTGCCTGCCGATGCAGTACAGGAGGTGCCAACCTAGGAGGTTGTTCCCACCTACTACAGGTTTGGAGTTGGGAGTGATGGCCCGTCGAGAGGACCGTTGTTCACAGTTTACCTGTAAGTGCATCGATTTTTTATTTTCCTCAAACTTGATGCTGCACTTGTGACTGACTATCCTATTCAATGCAGGCATGGAATCACATGGATGTAGGACCGACTGCTCTTTACGTCTGGCAAGAAGCGGAGGTAGTTAGAGGGAACCCAAAGTGGCAGTATAGGCAGTACTCGGACACGCTAGATATCCTGACACAGCACCAGGTAACGACCACTTTGATACTACTAGTCGGTGTTGTTGTTTTTTTATTATTTCAAAAACCTAACTATAGTTACCTAACTTTCAGATGAATTGGTGTCCTTGGTCCAAATTTGAGCTAGAGGGGTACCTGAGTCCTTGCACTAAGGAAGAGTCGGACGAGTGGCTTTTTAACGGGCCACTAATTTTCTTCCACGTGGTCGAGATGCACTACCCTATAAGGGTATATAGGCAGTTCGAAAGATTGCAGCCATGCCCACCGCCGTTGTACACAACCAACAGAAAGTTGCATGGGTGCGACAACTAAAACATAATAATTTAGCAGTCATGTGCAAACATACAACCACTAACTTACGTTAAACTTGTAGGTACGGTCGAAGGAATAGGTACAAGGAGAAGAATTGGGCCATGATGCACGCCACGTTCATCCATGACTGGGACAGTCAGCAAAGGGTCCTAATCGCAGAGATACTATCGCATGACCAACGTAACTTCGATCGCTACCTCCAATGGTTGCATAGGAGTACCCACACACATATGTAGGCCCCCCACACTAACAAGCAAATTGATGAGGACGAAGACGAGGATGACATCGCTGATGCGTACGACGAGGCGACAAGGATGGAGACACAGCTTCAGAGAGCCCCACTACAGAGATATGTGGTAAGAAATTTGAATTTCAATACAACTGCACACCAATGTTCCTATGAATTGTAGTGATACGAACTTAGCTCGCTTGTGTATGCAGGCATCACAGTTGACAAGTCTGTCCAACAAAGCAACTGTGCGACTTCACGAGACCAGAGGGGAGCCGCATGACATTCTACACGTATTCGTTGATGTACGTTCTATTCTCAAAGCCATGACAGTGGTTAAATGGTTCCCATGACTCATTCATCTGTGTTTTCTTTTTTTGCAGAAAGTGAGGAGGAGCTGCAAGAAGCTGGCATAAAAGCTCAGCTACGTGGATACTCCATGGGAGATGCCCTATAATCTAGACCTGTCTAGTTCCTTACGCTCGAGCACTATGCCGACATGGGCAGGTTCCTCCAACACGATGGCTGGTGGGACCTCTTATGTTTGTACTCCCGGCAATGTAGGCAAGGGTCCTGCAGAGCACAACATTGAGGAGGACAAGGATGAGGAGGATGAGGAGGAGGACTATGATGAGAATGGGATGTCTCAGCTTGGTGATGCACCATTTCCTACACAGTTCGACGAACAGGTACTTGAAATAACCCTTCGCCATATACGTCACAATTACTTAAACATTGTAAGTAACGATGCCTATATTGTAATTGTAGGGTCCTAGTTACACTCAGCAGTACCACCGGGTGTACCGCCAGGGAGACTGTACCGATGTTGGGTTCACCCCTAACGTGCTGACTTCACGTCCGAAGAGGCAGCGACATCCGTGGTACCCATATACTCCTGGGTCGTAGGAGTTCTTTAGGATGACATGATGCACTTGTACTCGGACAACCATATACTAATGGAACATGTAGTATGTCGACTAATGTCAAACTTGTGTATTGATGAACTTGTGTCGTAGTTATGACTTGCTGAACTTATGTCGAATAGAGGTATTGTCGAACTTGTGATGAACTTGGGACGTGTACAAGTTAGTATTGCTGAACTTGTGTATTGATTGCTCATGCACTTAACCTTCCTGCTGACCTATTCATTAAACCGACACGACGAAATAACTTGGCTCATGTGAGAACATAACAGAAGTGCCTTGTTCCATTTGCTGCCGCTTTGACTACCGTGCCATGGCTGGGGGTGCGTCAGCTTTGCTGCGCCATGGTGGCTGGCGTGTTAGCCTTGCCGCGCCATGATGGGTAGCGCAGCAACGCCGTGCCATGATGCACGACGCGTTGGCCCTACCACGTCAGCGACCAGCGGGCCAGGATACTGCCACGTTGGCACACCTGCCACGCCCCCATGCATGTCACGGCAGCTTGAATTCGCCGCGCCATGCAAATAGGCACGACCAAAAGTGTTAGATTTAAAAAAAATAAACAGTGTTAGATTCAAAAATAGTTTTAAAAAAGTGTTAAAAATAAAAAAAAATTATCCTCATCTTCCCTCCCCACTTCCTTCAGTCTCCTCCATGTCGCAATCATTCGTGGGGGCGCATTACTCCTCCTCGCCCCCGCATTCCGAATTCCTATGGCGTCCACTCTCTCGTCTCCGCACTCGGATTCCGCAAGTGTCGGTGTTTCGAGTAAGCACCGGCTAGTAAATTTGTATATTGCACATCTAACCTGGATGGTGTGCTAAGATGACACAAAGATTATACTGGTTCGGGCTGAATGTCCCTACGTCTAGTTTTGAGCTGCTCGTGTTACTAGCATTGAGTTTGTAGTAGGGGGTTAGAAACTGGCGAGAGATAGAGGTAGCTCCTAAGTCTTTGGTGTGATGCGGTATGCTTGTCTAATGAATCGTTGTGCGATGAGTCGATCCCCTTAGTTGGATGCCCTGCTCTCCCTTTTATAGGTCAAGGGAAAGCAGGGCTTACAACCAAAGGGAAGAGGAAAAAGGAAAGAGAAATCAGGCTCCATGAGGTGCGCCATCCTCCTCTTCGCGTGGGTCCCACTGACCCTATAGATCATGGGGGCAATGGTGTCGTACCGGGGTCCTGTTGGCCACTGTAGCTTACGTGCGGGCATCGCGCGCCATCCTTGTCCTCCGTCCCGTCCGAGCGAACGGAATGGTCAGAGGATCACCCGACAGAAGCCATGCGGGGGGCTAGCAGTACAGTGCCAGTCAACTAACGCCGGTTGACTGATGTTGGACGGTGGTCAGGTAGGGAGTTGGCAGCACAGTGCTGGTTTGTTGATGTGATGGGCGATGTGAGTTTCCTAGCATGGCCCGATATGATCGCTAGTCGCATTAGGACATGTCCGAGACGTGCTCCTAGGCGTGCGCTTCCCTACCGTAGTGGTTGAAGCGGTTCGAGCCCTACCCTTGGACCACCGCTTGGGTCTAGTAGCAGATTCAAACCCCAAGGATCGGACAAGGCGGAAATCTCTCCCTGGGAGCCGGGTGAGACAGAATCTGACCCCCAGTGGTCGGACGAGGCGGGTCCCTCCCCATGGGACCGGACGAGGTGTGGCCCGGCCCCTGGGGGTCGGACGAGGCAGAAACCTCCTCCTTGGTGTCGGACGAGGTGGGGCCCTCCCTGTGGGACCAGACAAGGCATGTCCTGGCCGTTGGGGTCGGACGAGGTGGAAACCTCATCCTCGGCCTCGGACAAGGTGGGGCCCAGCCCCTAGGTGTCAGACGAGGTGTAAACCTTGTCCTCGGTGTGGCCCGGCCCCTAGGGGTCGGACAAGGCGAAAAGCTCATCCTCGGCGTCGGACGAGGTGGGGCCCGGCCCTTGGGGTCAAACAGGGCGGAAACCTCGTCCTCGGTGTCGGACGAGGCGTGGCGTGGCCCCTAGGGATCGGACAAGGCAGAAACTTCGCCCTTGGAGTCAGATGAGGCTGTAGTTGCATCTTTAACCATCGGATGAGGCAACGTAACACTTTTTAATCCTCTAGCTCGGATACCCAGGTATAGATATCCGATAGTAGCCCCCGAGCCTTCAGAGGAATGAGACACTCCTACAAAGGCTTTCTTCATGATTTGTTGCTCATGTGGCCGTTATGCCATGGAGGCGGGTCGTTATTGGAACTTCAGTGTTTTCCCCTTGGTCTATTAATTCGTGTAGGGTAACCAAGTAGGTTTTAGATACCAAGCCTCTATGTGGGAGATTGGCAAAATTGGACACGGGTGCCCAGCCCTGAGGAGGACACATGTCGGTAATTCGTTTTCAACCGGGTGCACGTGAGCGCACCTGGTGGGTGTAGCCCCCGAGCCTTTGGAGGAGTGAGACACTCCTGCAAAGGTTTTTTGCTATCCATTGTTTAAGGGCATACAGGAGTATTGTTTGTTATTGTTATTTTGCAGGACGACAAGTTGTGTATGACACTCGTCATTTGTCTATGACCACGTGTTCGGTCTCCTTGCGATGCTGAGCCCCCAAGCCCCCGCGCGTAGCAGGGGTCCAGTCGGGGGGTCGGTTCATCTTGTGATCGTCAGCCCTCATGCATTCATTCGCTAGAACAAAGGGGCTGAGCCAAGCCATCCTTTCCTCGCTGGACGGAGCACGATGCTCGGTGAGTTGTTAATGGGACCAGTTCGAGTGGAGCCCCGGCATCCCCTTTGTGGGGGCTCAGTTCGAGGTCAACTGGTAACTGACTCTAGATTCTTGGTGGCTAGTTCATATAATTCCCGGATCAGTTCGACCGGTCCAAGGGCTCAATGCCTTTCTTTCAGAGAAAACCATGGACCTTGCATCATCCAAGACTCGAAACAAGGGTTGGGACGCCCATGGCACTTCACGCGCTTTGGGTACTAGCCGCTAGCGGGCCCGTCCTTAACCCCCCTCACTCTAAGGTGCCCAAGAGCGGCCGTGAACCCACTAGTGAGCCAGCCTTTGAACTCCTAGGCGTTAATGGGACGTAGGAGCATTTTTGGCTCCATATCCCTCTTACCTATGGTGGCCTGTGGCCTTTGAAGTCGAACCATCGCTCGGTGGATCCTTCCGGGGAAGATTGGGATAGGGATGCTCTCGTCACTTGAGGCGGTGAAGTGACTGATGCTGTGAGAAATAATGAGGGCTTGGGCCCTGAAGGAAACGGATCCGATGGGGCATGTGGCACGTTAATTTAGGCAGATGATTCACACCTTGGCCGTTCTGCCCTTACCTTATAAACAAAGCGGTTTCTCCCCAGCCTCCGTACATGCAGCCGCATCCTTTGCCCTTCCAATCTTTCTGCCTTTCACTCCCGAGTCCCAGCCTTTGTTTCCCTATTTCCACTCCGCTGCTGGCGACATTATCGCTCTCCAGCCTTACACCGCCGCCAGATCTTCTGCATTGCCATCCTCATTCCTCGATGGAGCAAGGAGGGTCTAGTCAAGAAGGGCCTTCTCTGCACAAGGACCACGGTGAATGAGTGGATTGTACCTAGTGGCAAGGATGTGACGTCACCGACCAACGGCTATGTTGTCTCCTTCATCCCCTTCCAGGAGCGGGGGTGCGCTACTCCTCCCCACCGATTCATCCGGGGGCTGCTGCACTACTACGGGCTAGAGCTACAGCATCTGAATCCCAATGGGATTCAGCACATCTTGGCCTTCATCGCACTATGTGAGGGGTATCTGGGGATCGAGGCCACTTTGAGCTATGGAAGTACTTCTTCACCGTCGAGCTGCAAAAGGAGAAGAAGCCAGATTTGGTGGTGTCGATGGGGTGTGCGAGCATCCGTCTACGAGGTAGCCGAGCGTCAGAGTATATGTCCATTCCCTTGTTGAAGTCCAACAAGGGGTGGCATAAGCTCTAGTTCTACCTGAAGAACGATGACGCCGCCCCCTCTGCCGATCTTCACTAGCCACCTAATCGAGGAGGTGCCGGGGGCGTGGAGATACGGGCCCATCGAGAAGGCGCAGAAGAGGCTCAGCGACCTGCACAAGGCCATCGTGACTCTAAAGCACCGTGGCCTTCAAGGGACTGGCGTCATCAGAGCATACCACATCAGGAGGCTAGCGCCGCTGATGGCGCATGCCCTTCCGATGTATAAGATGACACCAGATTCCGCGCCTGAAGGGACGGTGATGGTCGCCGGTGAGGCCCTCAACATCGGCGAAATGGCACAACGCCTCAAGGAGGCGATGGAGTTCCCAATGGATCTGTCGTTGGATCTCGCCTTGGTGTGCCCAGTCCTTGGGCATCCCGCGATGCGGCCGAATGCGGTTTTCTTAGAACTGGTAAGCCATCTTCGAGTTTCTTTTATTGGCCAACCCTTCTCTATTCTCAACTTCTAACCACCGAGATTTGCAGCCTGGCCTCATTGCTCATGATTCCGACCCACTACTGCTACATGGTGCAAAGGGTGGCAAACCGTGCCACGGCTGAGGCGACAAAGGTGAAGAAGGATTGGAAGAAGGCGAGGAAGGAGCGAGGGAGGCTCTAGTGTGGAAGGCGTCGGCAAGGCTCGGAGGAGAGCGGTGACGATGAGGAGGAGGAAGAGGAGGAGGACCCCAACATTGCATGCGGCGTGCTGGCACTCAAGGACGAGCAGGCCGATGTGGGGCGGGTCAACTTGACCCCAATTCTGTAGCACGCCCCATCACGAACTAAGGTGGACGCACCTCCAAGATTGGCGGGAGAGAACGCGCCCCTAAGGTTGGCAGAGCAAGTCCACCCTACTCCGATCGACCCCAATGCGCCTCCAAGATCGACGGGGGAGGACGCGCCCCTGAGGTTGGTGGAGCAAGTCCGCCCCATTCCGACCGAACCCAATGCGCCTCCAAGATCAGCGTGGGAGGACGCGCCCCTAAGGTTGGTGGAGCGAGTCCACCCTGCTCCGACTGACCCTACTAGGGGATTGAAGTGGCCAATCATTGAGGTGGCGGAGTCGAAGTCGAGTGGCCAGCCCTCGAAATGGTCTTGGATAATGGCTTCGAGGTGAGTTAATGACTTCTTTGTCCTTTCGTTGTGTTCTCAGATTTCGTTATGTGACGTCGATGCTTTCCGCAGGACCGACCTCCGCAGACCCCTAACGTTGACGTCGTAGAAGATCCTGGCGCGTCGGTCAATCTCCTAGGAGATGGCTGGCATGGCACCGGGGGCGTGCCATGATGTCACCGAGGTGGACACAACGCGACCTAAGGAAGCCGAGGGAGGCGGAGGCACCGATTGTGCTGGGGGAGGCGCTCGTGGAATCGGCGCCCACACTGGTCGATGCGCCCGAGGTGGGGCAGATGGGAGGAGGCGTGGCTGAGGCATCCCTTGTGGAAGCAATGATGGCTCGGACTTTGGAGCTCGAGTTGCTAGCCTCCTCAGTCATCGGAGGGTCCACTCCTGAGGGAGCACCGGTGACAGAGGGGGTGTCGTCGGCCCCCGTTGGGCCGACGTCGATGGTTGCCACAGCCAACCCCTCGGATGGGGCTAGGTCCTCTCAGTCCCTTGTCCAGTTGGGCAATGATCCACTCACATGGGGAGGAGGCCGACTCTGATGGGCCAGGGGGCTGGACCCGAGTGACTCAGTGTTCACCCTCGACGACCCAGTGGAGGAGAATGATTGGACGAGCGTGCGCTTAGGACTTGAGTCCATAGTACGCTCCCTGACCAATGCATTAGGGGTGCTGAAGGATGACATCACCCCAGCCGACCAGGTTTGTCGTGTCTTCATGTTTTCTACTTTTGAGCCTTGTTTATATGATTCTAACCTGACTTTTTCGTAGTCCCTTGTGACATGTAGCCGGGAGAAGTCCCTATTCCTCTATCGCGAGAATGAGGTCTAGGGGCTTGCTGCCGAAGTGCCACGGCTGCAGGAGGAAGTGGCGAGCCTCCATACCAAGGAATGGGAAGCTCGTTAATACGCCCGCAAGGCCAAGGACAAGCTCAAGGCTGTGGTTGCCAAGGCCGGGGAAGATGCCACAGAGCTTGGACGACTCCGCTCGACCCTTGACTCTGCTTGGCGTGCGCTTGAAAATGAGCAGAAGTCGAGGGAAGAAGCCGAGGGCCTGGCCACCGCCTTGGCCGGGGATGTTGGCGCGCAACAGAGGGAGAAGACGGTCCTCAAGGAGCAACTGAATGGTGAGGCTCTAGTTACCTTTTTGGTTATCGTTCAAAGTTGATTTTCTGACACTCTTTGGTGTTTGGCTTGGGCAGCCCTTCAAAGGCAACTCTTCGAGGTACGGGGTCAACTCCAGTTAGAGAGCGACAACCACGACGCCCTGCGCGCTGCCGTCGGGTTGGTCTTCGATGACCTCAGGGTTGCCCCGACCATGGAGACGAGCTCACTCGTGGTGCGGGTTACCTAGATCCTAGATCGAGCACGCGCGCTCGTAAGGGAAGCCCCGCACACCGGCGTCCATCGCGCGTTTGCCGTCGCCCACTCCCACTACATCGACATCGACCTGCCAGTGATAAGTGAGGGCTTCGGGCCTAGCTACACTAACATCGAGCTTTACGAAATTGAGAAGGAAGCGGAGCCCTCGGCATGGGACCTGGCAAAGAAGTTTGAAGAAGAAATCCCGCCCAAGAATGTTTAATTAGATAGCCGAGTCTGGCGTCAGTCTTTCTATAAAGACTTTTATTATGGCCGGAAACTTTGTTTGGCCCCTCTCTCTCTCTCTCTCTCTCTATATATATATATATATATATATATATATATATATATAAAGTTTGTTGTGATCCGACCCTTGTTTCATGTTAAGGTATTAGAAACTTAGGTTGTGAGTGACTAAGTAATGATCACGCTGGTGAGCAAGCGATGTCGTAGCCATCGGGGCATAGGCTTTTTGCATTCCAACCAATTTTACTCATCGTTAGTTTTCGGCAATTCTTATTTCTAGGTCTCATCATAAAAAAGAAGGGTTGGATGAGAAAATGTTTTTGAGTATATGTACTCCTATCAGCCCTTGAGTAAAACCCGACCCCAGGTAGTTGCTGGGGTTGGGAATTACTACAGTCCAATCACATCAGAAGTGAATCCGATAGGAGGTAACATTTTTTGGTTTTTGTAGAAACATCACTTAGTTTGATAAGCATATTGAAAGCTTTGGAACTTGGAAGACTAAGGGTAAATATGACATAGTTGTTTGATGTTCTAGGCATTGGCGATGGCCTTGTCGTCCTCAATCTTGAGCTTGTAGGTGCCAGGTCGGAGTACTTCTGCGATGATGTACGGTCCTTCCCACGGCGCTGAAAGCTTGTGGCGATTTTTGTTGCTCTGGATGCAGCGAAGGACTAAATTGCCTATGCCAAAAGCGCGACCCCGCACGCGTCGGCTATGGTACCATCGCAGTGCCTGCTGGTATTTGGCCAAATGGAGCAGGGCGATGTCGCATGCTTCGTCAAGCAGGTCCATGGCATCTTCCAAAGATGCTTCGTTTCCCTGTTCGTTGTAGGCCTTGACCCTCGGCACTCTATAGTCAAGGTCGGTTGGGAGATGGCTTTGGAGCCGTAGACCATGAAAAACGGCATGTAACCGGTTGCTCGGCTACTTGATGTCCTTAGGCTCCGAAGTACCGTGGGAAGCTCAGCGACCCACCGTCTGCCAACTTGTTCAAACGGTTGACGATCCTAGGCATGAGGCCTTGTAGGACCATGCCGTTTGCGCGCTCAACCTACCTATTTGTGCGGGGGTGTGCCACGATAGCCCAATCAACACGGATGTGATGGTCATTGCAAAACTGAAGGAATTTCTTCCCCGTGAACTATGTGTCGTTGTCGGTTATGATGGAGTTCGGGACTCCAAATCGGTGGATGATGTCCATGAAGAACAACACGGCCTACTCAGATTTGATCATGGTGATCGGCCGAGCCTCTATCCACTTCGTGAACTTGTCCACGGTGACAAGTAAGTGCGTGAAGCCCCCGGGCGCCCTCTTGAGGGGCCCTACCAGGTCGAGTCCCCAGACCATGAATGGCCACATGATGGGGATTGTCTGGAGCGTTTGAGCCAGCAGGTGAGTTTGCCGAGCATAGTACTGGCATCCTTTGCAGGTGCGTATGACTTGCTCGGCGTCGGCCACCGTGGTCGACCAGTAGAAACCTTGCTGAAATGCGTTTTCGACCAAGGTTCTAGGTGCAGCGTGATGTCCATAGACCCCTCCATGGATGTCTTCTAGCATGTCCTTCTCCTACTCGGTGGGGATGTAGCACTATAGGATTCTAGTGAGGCTGCACTTTTAGAGCTCCCTTTCGATGACGATGAAGGACTTGGCGTGACGCGCGAGCCGTTGGGCCTCCATCTTGTCGGTATGGAGCACCTCGTGGAGGAGGCAATCGAGATAAGGTGTTCTCTAGTCGGTCAGAGGGTCAGGCTCTGCCACTAGGTCTTCGACGAGTTCCATGACCTCTGGGTCAGATGGGACTAAGAGTTGGTCAGCCCCCGGGCCCAGAGCTGGCGGCTCATTGCCGGTCTGTTCGGGTTCCTCGTATCGGACCGAGGGCTTGTGCAGGTCACTAGTGAAGATGCCGGTGAGGACCGGCTCTTGGCTCAATGCCATCTTCGCTAATGTGTCGGCTACTTCATTGAGCCGCCTCGGGATATGGTTGAGTTCGAGGATGTTAAACTTGTCCTCCAACTACCGGACTTCATGACAATACGTAGCCATTTTGGCATTGTGATAGCTTGACTCCTTCATGACCTGGTCAATGACCAGTTGTGAGTCACCTCGGACGTCAAGCCATCGGATGCCCAACTTCAATGGCGATGCACAAGCCATTGATGAGTGCCTCATACTCAGCCACATTATTTGAAACCGGGAAGTGGATGCGAATTGCGTACCTCATGCGCACCCTAAGGGGGGAAACAAAAACCAGCCCAATGCCGACACCCTTCTTCATCAGTGGTCCATCAAAGTACATCGTCCAGTACTCCTAATTGACGGCCGCCGGTGGCATCTGGGTCTCGGTCCATTCAGCCACAAAGTCAGCCAGTACCTGAGACTTGATGGCCGTTCGTGGGGCGTACATGATGCCCTGGTCCATAGCTCGAGCGCCCATTTCATGATTCTCCCCGTGGCCTCCCGATTCTGGATAACCTCACCGAGGGGGAAGGATGACACGACGGTCACCTAGTGTGAGTCAAAGTAGTGGCGCAGCTTCCTCTTGGTGATCAGGATGGCATAAAGGAGCTTCTGGATCTGGGGTAGCGTGTCCTAGAGTCGGACAAGACTTCGCTAATGAAGTACATGGGGCATTGTACCTTGAGGGCGTGTCCCTCTTCTCCCCATTCTACAACCAAGGCGGCGCTGACCACCTAAGTCGTAGCTGTGACGTAGAGTAGGAGCGGCTCTCCCTTAGTAGGCGGGACTAGAATCGGGGCCTTCATCAGGAGCACTTTGAGCTTGTCAAGCGCCTCCTAAGCCTCGGGCGTCCATGCGAATCGGTCAGTTTTCTTTAGGAGCTGATAAAGGGGGAGCCCCTGCTCGCCGAGGCATGAAATGAAGTGACTAAGCGCTGTGAGGCACCCGGTAATCTTCTGAACTCCATTTAGGTTCAAAATTGGGACCATCTTTGTGATGGCCGAGATTTTTACCAGGTTGGCTTCAATGCCACGCTTAGAGACAATGAATCCGAGCAGCATGCCCCTTGGGACCCCAAAGACACATTTCTTGGGGTTGAGCTTGATGTCGTTCTCCCGGAGCTTCCTAAAGGTCTGCTCTAGGTCGGCCATGAGCTGGTTGGTATGCTTGGACTTGACTACGATGTCGTCCACGTAGGCCTCAACAGTCCACCCAATGAGGTCTCTAAAGCATTTGGTCATGCAGCGCTGCTACATAGCCCCGGTGTTCTTGAGACCGAACAGCATCGTAACGTAACAGAACGACCCGAACAGGGTGATGAAAGAGGTCACGAGCTGGTCGGACTCTTTCATCTCAATCTGATGATAACCGGAGTGTGCATCAAGAAAGCATAGGGTTTCGCACCCTGAGGTCGAGTCAACTACCTGATCTATGCATGGCAAAGGAAACAAATCCTTTAGGCATGCCTTATCGAGGCTCGTGTAGTCGACACACATCCTTCATTTCCCATTTTTCTTTTTTACAAGAACGGGATTGGATAACCACTCCGGGTGGTATGCTTCATTGATAAAACCAACCGCTAAGAGCTTAGCAATTTCTTCACCAATGAGCCTCCGCTTCTCCTCATTGAAGTAGTGAAGACGTTGTTTGATCGGCCTAGAGCCCGGCCTGATCTTCAAGGCATGCTCGATGACTTTCCTCGGAATTCCTGGCATGTCTGAGGGTTTCAACGTAAAGATATCTCAATTAGCGTGGAGGAAGTCAATGAGCGTGCCTTACTACTTGGGGGAGAGGGCGGTGCCAATGCGCACCGTCTTGTCGGTGGAGTTGTCGGGGTCAACGAGGACCTCCTTGACGTTCTCTGTAGGCTCAAAGGATCCAGTCGCTCGCTTTGAGTCGGGCGCTCCTTCGGTGATGTCCTTCTCGATGGCTATGAGCTCCTCGGAAGCCAGGGTTGCCGAGGCAAGCTCATAGCTCTTGACCTCGCACTCATAGGCCCTTTGGAAGGAAGTGCCGACGGTGATGACCCCACGTGGGCTCGACATCTTGAGCTTGAGGTAGGTGTATTTGGGGACGGCCATGAACTTCGTGTAACATGGTCTTCCCAAAATGGCATGGTAGACTAGGGGGAACCTGACTACCTCAAAGGTGAGGGTCTCCGTCCTATAGTTTGATGTGTTCCCGAAGGTGACGGGTAGGTTGATCTACCCGATCGGTATGGCCTGCTTTCCCAGCATGATATCGTGGAAAGGCGCCCTGGTCGGCCGGATGCGCAATCGGTTGACGCCCATGGCATCAAGAGTCTCAGTGTACATGATATTGAGGCCACTACCCTCGTCCATCAGTACCTTGGTGAGCCTCTTCGTATCGATGATAGGGTCAACCACGAGCGAGTACCTACCTGGGTGTGTGATGCTATCCGGGTGATCGGGTTGGTCAAAGGTTATGGGAGACCCTGACCATTTGAGGAAAATGAGCATGGCAGGCTCGGCTTCGTAGACCTCTCGACGTGTGAGCTTCTGTCGACGTTTGGAGCCATATGCCTCCGGCCCACCGAAGATCATGAGGTAGCCATCCAGCGACGGAAAGCCACCATCCTTCTCTCCGGTGTCATCGGCTTCCGCCTCGGGCTTCTTCTTCTGCTCCCACTTCTTGGAGCCACCGGTGAAGAAGCACTTCATGAGGGAGTAGTCCTTGTACATGTGCTTGACGGGGAAGGCATGGTTCAAGCATGGCCCCTCGAGCAGCTTGTTGAAGTGATTGGGGGTGCCCTCGGCCATCGCTCGATCGGCTTTTCGCTCAGCGGTGGCCACGAGCAAGCCTCCGTGCCCTTTCTAGGTCTTCTTCTTATTGGAGCGGTCGGAGGGGCCTTTCTCGGCATCCTCGTCTCGCTTTGCCTTGCCTCTGGAGCGATCAAAAATTGCTCCAACCACCTCCTCGTCGGAAGCGTGGCTGGTCGCGATGTCAAGGAGTTCCTTGGTAGTCCGTGGGCCCTTACGTCCCAACTTGTGGACCAGGGACTCGCAGGTGGTCCCTAATAGGAAGGCTCTGATGACGTTGGCATCGGCGACAATGGGAAGTTCATTGCACTACGGGGAGGAGCGTCGGATGTACTCGCGGAGAGTCTCACCTGATTTTTGTCGGTAGTTCTTCAAGCCTAGGGGTTTCTAGGGTGTGCGTAGGTGCCCTAGAAGTTCCCTATGAAGATTTGTTTTAGGTCCGCCCAACTCTGAACGTAGTTTGGCGGAAGGTGCTCCAGCCATGTTCGCATCGAGTCAGCCAGGAACAGGGGGAGATTGCGGATGACGAAGTCATCACTAACCGCACAGTCAGCCCTATAGGTGAGTCGGTAATCCTTGAGCCACAGGCGGGGGTTTGTTTCCCTGGAGTATTTTGGGACGTTAGTTGGCGGGTGGTATCGGGGCGGGAGTGCCGCTTTGAGGATATGCCAACTGAAAGCCTAGGGCCCCGTCTTATCAGGACTATGACTTTGGTCCTCTTCGAGACCATATCGTCCGCCCCGTCGAGGGTGTTAACCATGACTGGCTCCCTCGCCCGCATCATCGAGGGGGTCGCGTACGTCACGGTTGCGGCCGAGACGCTCCTACACCAGAACCGTGATGCACGGCCTGCCGCCGTGTAGTGCTTGGTGGACTGATGCATCCCTATCGCCCCACATGGAGGGCGAGCGCTGGCTGGCGTCAAGCGCCCATCGCCGAGACATCGAGCTCTCAGCCTACTACGTAGCCACCTGCTCGAGCAGCGTTCGAACCTCATGGTGGGCCCATCGATCCTCGGGCGTCGTGGGCTTCGGAAGCCACTTGAGCAAGGCTACTGCAGCAGCAATATTCTGGCTTGCTCGTGCGAAGTGCGGGAGCGCATGATCATCCTTGATGATCCTCCGGTTCACGTCACGGGCCATGGCGCGTGCGCGTCCTCCGTCTCCGTGGCACTCGATCTCGCGATCGAGCTTCGCGCGTTCCTGCTCGAGCTGGAGGCGCGCTTCCTCAAGCTCCAGGTGTTGGGCCATCAGCCGTTCCACCCGCAAGTGAGGTGGGGCTCCTGCACCCCCTCGACCTCATCGTCGAGGTTGTGCGTCGAGGTAGCCTCCTCTTCATGGATGCTCTCGACATGTCCCTCGGGGGTACCTGTCATGAAGCATTCATGAGATGGGTGATGGCTCCCCCTGCTGGAGTCAGAGCCAAAGAGTGACTCTGGCTCCTTTGCGAGGAGTTCGATCACCCCCACGAACTCATCGCTCGCGGGGGATGGAGTCATGCGTTGCGTCACAAGGTGACCAACGGTCTCTGCGGCATTGCGGAGACTGAATAGGAGTACTATCGGGACGCTTCAGATGAGGTATTCTGGGGAGAGCAGCTCTCCCCCGGTAAGCTGCGTCATGACGTTGGCGAACGAGAAGGTGAGGTGGCGCAGGTCGTCCCAAGACGGTTGGGGTCCTAGGAAGACGTCGAGCTGACGCTCCAACCTTCCATCGTCGAAGTCTAGGAGCTGGTTGCTTTCGGGGGCGCAGGTCTCTGGTGAGTGTAGCTGCAGCTCCTTAAGCGCCTCGGTGATCACGTCGAGGCTGGTGGAGTGGAAGGGTTGAACGACGACGGGCGCCCGCGCTAGCTCTCCCTCCACCGTGATGATAAAGTCTAGATTCTCGAAGCGCACGTGTGCGTCCGAGAACCAGCTGATGCCGTGACTAGCCATCTGAGGCCTGGTGTTGATGTCAAAACACGTAAAAGTCCTCTACCTGGCGCGCCAACTGTCGGTGTTTCGAGTAAGCACCGGTATCGGTGTTTTATATATTGCGCGTTTGACCCGGATGGTGTGCTAAGAGGACACAAGGATTATACTGGTTTGGGCCGAATGTCTCTACGTCCAGTTTCGAGCTGCTCGTGTTACTAGCACTGAGTTTGTAGTAAGGGGTTATAAACTCGCGAGAGAGGGAGGTGGCTCCCAAGTCTCTGGTGTGATACAGTATGCTTGTCTGATGAATCGTTGTGCGACGAGTCGATCCCCTTAGTAGGATGCCCTGCTTTCCCTTTTATAAGTCAAAGGAAAGCAAGGGTTACAACCGAATGGAAGAGGAAAAAAGGAAAGAGAAATCAGGCTCCCGGAGGTGCGCCGTCCCCCTATTCGCGTGGGTCCCGCTAACCCTGTAGATCGTGGTGGCAGCGGCGTCGTAGCGGGGTCTTGTTGGCCGCTGCAGCTTACGTGCGGGCGTCGCGCGCCATCCTTGTCCTCCGTCCTGTCCGAGCGGATGGAATGGTCAGAGGGTCACCTGACATAAGCTATGCGGGGGCTAGCAGAACAGTGCCAGTCAACTGACGCCGGTTAACTGACGTTGAACGGTGGTAAGGCAGGGAGTTGGCAGCACAGTGCTGGCCTGTTGACGCGATGGACGACGTGAGTTTTCCAGCATGGCCCGATACGACCGCCAGTCGCATCATGATACGTCCGAGACATGCTCTCGGACGTGCGCTTCCCTGTCGTATTGGTTGAAGCGGTTCGAGCTCTATCCTAAGACCACTGCTTATGTTCGGTAGCAGATCCAATCCCTAAGGATCGGGCGAGACGAAAATCTCTCTCTAAAAATCGGGTGAGATAGAATCCGACCCCCCCCCCCCGAGATCGAACGAAGCGGAGCCCTCTCCGTGGGACCGGATGATGCCGTAGTTATGTCTTTAACCATTGAGGCGACGTGACACGTTTTAATACGATATCCGACAGCAAGACTGAGAGCGTTCGCGTTCGCCGCCTCCCAATTTCCGTATCTTTTTCATCTGGGTCGGGCGGCCCGATTCGTTGCCGTCGTCCTCGTCGCCGCCCTGCCCACCGCTCCACTTCTTGGAGGACTCGGTCCTGTCCTGTCCTGACTCCGCTCCACCTGTCCTCCTCGCTTCCATCGCCATTGCCGACCTCCTCGCTCCCTCAAAGCCACCTGCTTTTTTGGACCGCACCGGTCCGAGCCGCGTCACTGCCGAGGCGGCGTAAATGCCCGTCCGTGCAGAGGATCCCAGCCTTCCCTCTCCGCCCCAAATCCCGTCCTTGTTCCCATCGATTAAGAGCAGGCGAACGTTCTTGGACGCGTGCTGATCCTACCAGCAGCCACGGATGAGGAAGGCGTCCTGACTCCACTTGCCCAGCTCCGGCGGCTGCTCTGCTCCGCCACCAACTGACATGGGCTTCTTGATCTGCTGTGCCCGCCTCCTCCAGCTGCTGCTGCTGCTCCTCACCACCGCCACCCCACCAGCGGCGGCGCAGCCGCCGTCGCCCGCGAGGGCCCTCGACGCGGCACTGCAGAACTACGCGTTCCGTGCGCTGTCGGCGCGCCCGCGCAGCGGCATTGTCTACAACGCCACCGTGCCGGGCAACCTCACGGGCATTGCGGCGTCCGCGCTGCGCCTGCGGAGCGGCAGCCTCCGCCGGTGGGGCTTCGCGGGCTACTTCCAGTTCGCGCTCCCGCCGGGCGTCGTCGTGCAGCCGCACGTCGAGCGGGTGGTGCTCGTGTACCACGACCTCGGCAACTGGTCCGACCGCTACTACCCGCTCCCCGCCGGGTACACCTACCTCGCGCCCGTGCTGGGGCTGCTCGCCTACGACGCGGCCAACCTGTCGGCCGTGGGGCTGCCGGAGCTCAGCATCGTCGCGTCGGGGGGACCGATCTCTGTGGCGTTCGGCGGTGCCCGGGCGGTGCCGGCAGGTGTTGTGACGCCGCGGTGCGTGGTGTTCGATTTGGATGGCGTGCCGCAGTTCCGGGACCTGGAGGGAACCAATGTGTGCACGACGTATCGGCAAGGGCACGTTTCAATTGTCGTGAATTCCAGTGAGATTGCTCCAGCTCCAGCTCCGGCTCCGGCTCCACCTCCAGCTGGCGCGATTGCTCCGCCGATACCGACTGAGGGAGGTGGTAAGAAGGGGAGCTCAGACGCGTGGAAGATTGCTGTCGGCGTGGTTGGGGGTGCTGCAGCGTTGGGGCTGTTGGCTGCGCTTCTGCTGTGCTTGGTGAGGTACAAAAGGGATAAGAAACTTCAGCTCATGGAGCGGAATGCGGAGGTTGGGGAGACATTGCGGATGGCGCAGGTTGGGCGGACGCAGGCGCCTGTGGCGTTGGGGACGCGGACACAACCGGTGATTGAGAACAATTATGCTGCATAGTGGATTTTTCGATTTGCTGGATACTTCTGCTAACAAGAAGACTTGATGATGTTGGCTAGAGCCAGGATTGTCCATTGGTTGCTTGACGGCGGCAAATTTTCTATATCAGCGAGGGCAATGCTAGCCACTAATTTCAGAGCCCAGATTCTGCTCAATGAGGGTTCAGCACATTCTTTTGGTGGGTTTGTTCGGAAGCTTAAGTTTTGTACTGCGAGGAATGGGAGGCTATTGTTCATGTTCATAGTTGCCGATGTTCATATGCGGGGAGTTCGTTTCATCTCCAAGCAAGCAATGGAGGAGAAATGTTTGCCATATTGGATTTGGAATCCCCTGTTATTTTTTTTCTTGGGCTGCTGTATTCAAGAGGAAATGGGTTTGGCAATAAAGCTGAGGTAACATTCATTGCATATCGTGATATGCTGTGTTGGGGAAATTCATTCATCCAGTTGGAATTTCATTTCTTTTCTTTTTCTTCTCCATTTGATGTTTAGATGACTGCGAAGATGATGTAGTGATGTAAATGTTCACTTGTCTAGTGCTGTGGTAATTAGTCTGATTGTGATCATTGATTTCATGGACAATTGTGTTTACATCCGCTGTGTATGTTTTCAGGCAGCATTCATTTCTTTGTTATTGTTTGGGAAACAACTTAATTTCTAATTATGTGTTTTTATGGTCTGGCAGTACTACCAGTTCTAGAATTTGTTAATGCTGACTTTTATCAGGTTCCTTGTTTTATTGGTTATGACCAGTTGGCAAAATAAATAGACTTAAACAGAGGAATTCAAGAAATGCTCTGTTAGAAACTTTCCAAACTTGCTGATTTTCTTTTCTCTGGTAGTCTTCTGGCTTGATCGTTAAGTTAGTTTTGAATATTGTAAAGGTTCATCTAGAGCTGTTAGTGGGGACCTAGACGATCAACTAAGAAAAGATATAATGTAAGTATGGGTAGTGTACAAATAAATGTGAGCTAAACAGAAAGATTGAAGACAGCTCCATTTGAAACGATTTAAAAGCTTATCTTTTTCACTGGTAGTATTCTGGCTTGGTCTTCAATCGTCAAGTTGGTTTGAAATGTTGTAAGCTTCATGTAGAGCTGTCATGAGGAGCTAGATGATCTACAAAGGAAGATAGATGCATTCATCTATTCGTTGAGTCAATTGGCACTTGTTACAAAATTCTCCTTACTTATCACTGTTACTGATATTGAAATATGAAAGATGAACCTATGGAGATCCATTCTCTTTGTTTTGCTTTGTACAGTCATGCTGTAGCATGTATCATCTGATTCTCAAAGTAGTCTAGATTTCAGTTGTTTCCTCAAAAAGATTGCATAACTCATAAGACGAGAGGGCATGAACAGTTTGTGCTAAGGATCAATGTGTGAGCTGGCTAAAAGCTTTAGGCCGGCTCACTTTGTGAGCATGCAGTGTTCTTTTGGGTTTGCACTTCGTTGCTGCATGTTCAGTTTTCATGTTGGAAATGATGACGAGCATGAGAGAAGTGATATAAGATTTGTACTTGGTAGTATATGAATTGAGATGTGATTGCCACTTGAAAAGTTCAAATTTGGTGCACATGTGCAGTCCCTTTATTTAAGGCAACATGGTATGGTGCTGAAATGAGAAGCAACCTTGAGTAGCAGGAGTAGTAGATGACTAGTAGAACTTTGCGGCATTCACAAGCATATGTATGTACTCCATCTAGTAGCAAGCTAAGGCCTGGTTCACTTTGCACATTTTTTTTAACCCGATGAATAGTACCACTTTCGTTTTATTTGGCAAATATTGTCCAATCGTGGACCAACTAGGCTCAAAAGATTCATCTCGTGATTTCCAACTAAACTATGTAATTAGTTATTTTTTTTACCTACATTTAACTAAACTATGTAATTAGTTATTTTTTTTACCTACATTTAATACTCTATGTTTAGTTCCCCCATTTTCTAGAATTTGGCACTATACAAAAAGAAGATTCCCCGTCACATCAAACTTACGGTACATGCATGGAGTACTAAATGTTGACGAAATCAAAAACTAATTATACAGTTTGGTTGTACTTTGCGAGACGAACGTTTTGAGCCTAATTAGTCAATGATTGGACAATTATTACCAAATATAAACAAAATACTACAGTGCCCTGCAGTGGTTCTGGTTTTCAGGCGGCGCCAACTTCGGCCGGAACTAAACGCGTCCTAGGTGTATTTTGCTGGTGGAAGAGAAAAGAAACAGAAGCAAGGTGACACCAGAACTCTTGCTGTTTGTGGAGATGGCAACAAAACCAAGGTGTGTTTCTTGTTTGGCTGGAGAAGAGAAGACAGGGAGCAGCTGTGGCGTCTCTGGCTGGGATGTTCACTTGTTCAGCCTTTGTTTGTTTGTTTTGTTCACAGGATCCATGATGAAGGGTGAAGACGGAGACGCTGGTGGTAGTGTGTGTGTGAGCTGGGGAGGTTTTTGTTGTCACTTTGGCAGGCTCAGGCACAGCTTTTTGGAGGAAGTTGTAGCTGGCGTGTGGCGTGGCTCCTCTCAGCTTTGGCGTTGTGGCGGAATCTTTGCTGTCACTATGCACGGATTCACAGCTCATGTGGGCTGGCTCTGCCCTCTCCTCTAGAATGTATGCTTGTTTTGTAATGGGAAGATGCAGTTCAGCTGCAGCTGTATGGTGTAGTACTGGGGTGTTAAATGAACTGACTGTTGTTGGAGTACCCCATGTAGTTTGTTTTGTGCTGGTTAACACTATTGTGTGAGTGTGAGCATGGATGGCTATCTTCGCTTGAGCTACTTTTCAGATTTCGGTATAAACATTATCATAAACCAAATTTCAGCATAAGCGAACAGGGCAGCACACACAAGCAAGGTCTCTGCTCCTTGTAAAAGTCATAATAAGTAATTAAGTACGTACTCTCCTCAAAGAACGTGTTTTCTGTTTCCTCCACCCGGGGTCATAAAACGTGGACATGAACGGATGCACAGCACAGGAGTCGGCACTCGGCAAGTTGGCACCAATCCAATCTTTGCAAATTTTGCTTTTTCTATCTATCTGCTGGTTGACCCCCAAACTCATTCGAATCAATAATTTAGATTTCGAATGAGAACAAACTTGTAATACTCCAAACTAACCAAGTGACCCGTAGCTACACTTTCAATAGTTTGCTAGCGTTTTGGTTTCTCCTAAAAGGACTGTCTCCTTTTGTCAAGTAGCTTCTTCGGTGGATCTAAAGCCGTTTAAAAAAATATTTAAAAAAATAACTCATGTGATAGTTTTGTAAAATTTATGTCAAAATTGTGAGGAACCGTAAGATGCCACGTTTTTGCTGCTCCATGTCCTAATAAAAAACGGCTCTGGATCCTCTAAACTCCTTGCAATGAGTCATTTTTTAATAGGTTGTTTGGTATAGTTCCGCAGCAAGAGCCGCAATGAGCCGAAGCCATGGCAAGGGACCCTTATTTTGACATTTGCTACTACTCCACCATTATCATTTGACATTAGAAATGGTGATCCGACACGGCTACACATGGGTGCCCGATGAGTATGGGCGTGGATATAAAATTTTATCCACGGGGTATACAATTTGACCTGTCGGTACAAATGCGGATATGTCATTACTCGCTAGTGCAAAAAATACAAATAATTATTGTATTGTAGCCATAATCTAACTTACGGGTGCGGATACATGTGAGTATCGTATCCGACGGACACCGTTCGCCTAATTGGTCGTTTGGCTCGTTTACACACCGTTTAAACGCTATCCGGTGGTACACCATTTCCGTTTAATCGGTCGTTTATCCTATTTAAACAGTCGTTTTGCCTGTTGAAGTGACAGTTTTGCCCGAATAATAACTACAGGCAAGTGACTAACTGTTTACCGTTCAACGTTTAGAATAACACTACCGACGGATGTAGATGCGAACAGGAAATCATGTTGACGTGTATAAAATTTTATCTAATAATAGGTAATTTGTCACAGATGGATATTTAATGCACCTGATCTCATCTGGTCCTCTGAAATCCCTATTTGACATTTGCGCAACGGAGATTAACGAGTCGCTCATCACACCAAAAAGTGGCCAGAACCGTGCAACCGGCCAAGCGTGGATTGTTGTTATTGTTAGGAGAAGAGAAGACTTTTTTTCCCTTTCTTTTTATCAGTAGTTTTCTCTAGCAGTCGATGTTTTTTCGTACGGCACCCGGCGGCAGGATAGTGGAGTGGGGACCCGAGCTGCTGAGGTTACTTACTTGCTTAATGAATCAATTAAGCCCTGGATTCTGGATCTAATCTAATTAATCACAGGTAGGTCAGTAAAGTACTCGGTGTCTGTCTGTTTGAACGCACACTGGACTCATTTGACCTCATTTGGCAGCCTACAAGAATTCATACATAAAAAAAAGAGAGGAGGTCGGTGGTCATCGTACAACCAAAGCAAATGCCTGCCATACTAGTAGTAAAGTAGTAGTAACATCGTATTCCGCCCTGTATAGAATAGAGAGATACCTACTCCGTACTACTTGGCTACTTGTCACTTGTCAGAGACCAAAAAAAAAAGAAAAGAAATAAGATACACTGCACACGCGAATCGTCCAGGTGTCGCCACTGCAGTAGAAGTAGAAGAGAAGTAGAAGTACAAGCAACGCAAGGCGTGTGCAATGCAATATTCAGTATCACGCTATCAGTATCGGTATCAGTATGAGTATCAGTATCAGTCAGTCCATGTCCATCCTACTGGCCCATCACCGAGTTGCAGCACGCATGAGAAGGTGAATTGTGTTTTTCTTATTTCCATCTCTTCTTCTTCTTCTTCTTCATTTTTTTTTGCTTATTAATCTTATCTTTTATGATTAATTGGATCACGGTTTCGTGCCTTTTTCTGTGCTGTGAATGGCTCCAAACATCTACCTCATCCGCCCTCAACACTACGGGAGAGACAAAATTCCTCGAGTGTCGCTGGCTTCCCCGAGTGCAAAAAAAATCAGGCACTCGGGAAAGAGAATCTTCCCCGAGTGTTGCACTCGGGGAAGAGAGGCTTTCCCGAGTGCCGCAGAGATCCTGGCACTCGATAAAGATCAGCACTCGGCAAAAGCCCTCTTCCCCGAGTGCAACACTCGGGGAAGATCGGCACTCGGCAAAGAAACATGTTACTTGACGGTTCACCCTGCCCACGCCGTTAAAACTTAAAAAAACAAAAATTCTTCCCCGAGTGCCAGGGAAGGCACTCGGGGAAGAGGCCCTTTCCCGAGTGTCAGAACAGGACACTCGGGGAAGAGGCTGCCTTCCCCGAGTGCCCTGTCCTGGCACTCGGGAAAGGGCCTCTTCCCCGAGTGCCAGAGAAGGCACTCGGGAAGAATTTTTGTTTTTTTTTGTTTTTTTTTACCTCATTTTTTTGTGAGGCCTTCCCACATTATTTGAAACTGTCTGTTCAAGTTTGGGATAATTTTGACTTTTTTTGTTATATTTCGTTAGTTTTTTTCGTTTTGTTGAATTTTTTTGCATACTTCGAATTTGAACTGCAGGTGCATGAAATAATGGAATTTGGTGATTCAAAAAATTATATTAATGATATTTGGTGTATGTTGATGCCTTATCCAGGAACTCGCATGAAATGTCGAGCATCTTGTTGACGTAACATGACGAACAACTTGCGGGAAAAGTGTATTTAAATTATATAAAATCCGAACGAAGTCCGAAAATCACGAAACTTGTCTGGGCGTCGTGTTATCGCATGTAGAAGCTATGATAAAAAATCGAGAAGGTTTCGACGAAGTTGCGACGTCGGGTGCCTAAAACCCAACAGGCCTTATCTAAACCTAACCGGCCACCCCACACCCGCCCGCCCATGCGCTACCCCGCCGCTGCCAGCTCCCTCCGCCACTGCCGCTCGCCGCGCGCCCCCACAGCGCTCGCCGGCCCAGCGCCACCGCGCCACCGCAGCCCTCGCCGCGCGCCCTCGCAGCCCCCGCAGCGCCGCGCGCCCCCGCAGCCCCCGCCGGCGCGCCTCCGCAACCCGAGACGGCGGCGCAGCCCCACCGGCGCGCCCCTATCCCTGCGTGTCGAGGCCCGTCCGGCCGGCGCGGCCCCTCCCCGGCCCCTGCGGTCGGCCCCGAGGCAAGCCGCCTGGCCCCTGTCCGTCCGTCTGTCCGTGTGGAGCCCAGCCCCTAGCGCTGGTCAGGGAGCAAAGAAGGAGGAGGTAGGTGGAGGAAGGAGGAGGAAGGAGGAAGAAGAAGGAGAAGAAGAAGGGGAAGGGGAGGAGAAGGAGGAAGAAGAAGGGGAGGAGGTGCCTCTGTCGCCACGTCCTATCCCGTTGTCGGCGTCTTCTTCTCTGCGTGCACGTCCTGCCAACGCCCAAGGTATACGAACCGTCCCGTTCTGGTTGTCGGCCATCGCGCCGTTTATGTGTTGACGGCCTTCGTGCCGGAATTGTGGATGTGTGGGCTATCGTGCCCCAAATGTGGACGTCGGCCATCGTGTCGATGGTTTTTCTTGCAGGTTATCGAAACCTCCCCATCCAGGGGAGGTTCTGCCAAAATTTTGTACTTATAGTGCTGTTTTTCTTCTTTTGCAGAGTAGGACCTGTCGCAGGGGAATCGGAGCACCTAGGCGACCCCGATCGTCTTCGTCGGCGCTGCGGTCCTGCCTGCACAGCGCCGACTCGCCACTGCACCGACTCGCCACTGCGTCGCTAGCCTTTCTCCACCACCACCCTAGGTATAATTAAGCTCTTTTTCTTACCGTTGTCGTACGTAGATCGGTGTAGCCCAGTTAGGCATCTCCCATCCGAAACAGATACGATTGGAGGTATGCGGATCTCCGCATATCTATGACCGTATCTATTTCGGATTGTCCAGGTGTAATTGGACAGCCCGCGGATGCGTAGATGGGTTAGTTTCCATGTTCTGCTCGGATCCGAGACGGAGTTTCGGCACCACCTCCCTGTTGTTCTCCGGATACACACTCTCCCTTCCAGGACGTGTATTGGGAGAGCAGCGGGTAGGTGCTGCCGAAATTCTGTCTCGGATCAGAGTAGAGCATGGAAACTAACCTCATCTACGTATCCGCGGGTGGGATTAGGACCTATCCTCACCTATTAGACAGTAGGCACGCCGTGCAGATGCGACTGATGGTTACTTTACTCCGTTATGTGTATATGCTAGAGGATGGATAACCGTGAGTGGATGTACACGGGACGCCCAAGTCAGTCTCAAATCACCCGTGAATGGATGGATAAGACCGAGAAATTCTTGGACCATGCATTTAAGGCAGCTAAGGGAGCGAGAGACACGTTCTGTCCCTGCAGCGAATGTGAAAACAAGAAAAGAAGAACAAGGGAAGTCATGATGAAGCATCTTTGCAAGTATAGATTTATGCCAAACTATACCCGGTGGGTGCACCATGGTGAACCCTACCGTCCTAGAGAGGAGGTCGTGAGACGAGGCTTGGAGGCATTTGATGGTGATGGCGGGGTAGCAGGATGGTTAGGTGACTATGCAGATGCGATGTTCGCTAAAGGCTTGTGGAGGAGGGGGTCCCGGCTCGCAATGTCAATGGGATCCTAGGACTTCTGTGCAGGGAACACTTCCCTGGCCTGGTGTGGACGTCGGAGGATGAGGACCCAGAGATACCCTCGTTCGACCACTACGCCCTCTTCCTCGCCGCTGGGCACCTAAACTTGGCGGATCAGGTGCTTACGGAGTTGTGGGTAAGCCTTTCTCGCTCTACGACCCTCAATTCATTGCATTCATTGGACATTCTTGAAATAAAATAATGGATACCTCGTGTCTTTATGCAGGACTTCTTCAGATGCCAGCCGGGACAGGAGTTAAGGGCGCATGAGGTGGCTGCCGCTTCCTGTAGAAGGCGTGTCTCGGACTTGTATCACGAGTCCCGCCTCCAGGCGCACATTGACTACAACGCCACCTACCGTAATAGAAGAATGAATAGAACTCAGGCAAGAAGAGAGATAGAGATTCTGACAAGGGAGCAGTACCTATAGGTAAATAGAAAACATCTCCTATTGATCTCTTTTTAGATTAACTATGCCTAATTTGATCTTCTGATGGCTTGTAGGTGATTCCGAGCTGGTGCGCCACCTTTCCCGATTGCTGGGCTGCTATAGTGGACAAATGGTTGGACGCGGACTGGCAGAAGGCGCACCAAGAGAAAAGCGAGCACCGTATACTGATGCCAGGTGTACCTCACCATCAGGGCAGCGCCACCCTTAGCAAATACAAAAAGACATATGTAAGTCTCCACCACTTGTCTAATCTAGCCGCGCTCAATTCTGCATGATTCCTAACCACATGTTGTTGTCTTTCTCGCAGGAGGCGGCGCACGGTGGCCAGCCAATTGGCCAACTCACGGCGTATGCTCTGGCCCACATGGGCCCAGCAAAGTCCAACATCGAGTACAACTCGGATGCGGGCCCAGAGGCGTACACCAACTCCAGCGTCCACACCCGCCTCAGTTCGTACACGAAGGCGTCAAGGTTAGTCCACGGGTCGGACTACGATCCGAGGACCGAGGAGCGCCTTGATCCTGAGCTAGTGATGAGGATTGAGCAAGGCAAGAAGCATGGGCGGTTTTACATGGGTGACGGCATCCTCGAGATGGGCTGTACTCCTCTCAACTGCCTACGAGCAGCGAGCACGAGCTCTAGCGTGCCCATAAGCCAACGGGCGACAGCGGTGGCTTCAATCTAGGTAAGTATTCCAGTTTCATTCGTCGTTCTTTCACTTTTATGTTCCTTAGCTCTGCATTATTGAAACATTGGGGTCAATGTTGCAGGCCGAGCTGCAGCAACTTCGGGCTCAGCAAAAGAGTTTGCTGGCTGAGCGGGAGGCTGAGCGGGCCGAGCAGGAGTCCGAGCGTCAGAGGGTACAAGCTTTGGAGGCCCAGCAAGATGGTTTGCTCAAGTTCGTGCAACAACTTGGGCAGAAACAAGGTTGGGAGATCCCAGCAGAGCTGCTTGCACCACCACCACCATATCGTCGAGAGTCTACTCCGGTGAGTATGAGTACGGATGTTTTACTTTCTTTGCTTATGCTTAGTGTCAAACCTAGTGATGGCCTTCGTGCTGGATTTGATGTGTCGGCACTCGTGCAGGATTTGTTGATGTGTTGGCCTTCGTGCCAGAAATGTGGTTGTCGGCCTTCGTGCCGACGTTTTTCTTGCAGGTTTTGGAAACCTCCCCGTGCAGGGGAGGTGCTGCCGAAATTCTCAACTTTTCTTTACACTCCTTACATTTTATCTTGTCACTCACGTGCAATCTCCTCTCTTTTTTGCAGCATCAATCGGGTGGGGCGTCGAACCATGTCGAAGGGTCGCCGGCATCGCACGTCAGGCCATCCCCACCTGGACCGTCGCCGGGATCGCACGCTGGGGCGTCCCACCCCTCACAGTCGCCGTGAGCCGCCTTCGGAGTCGTTTTTTTGTATTGAACTTGTGAACTTAGAATAGTGTGTACTTTTGAACGTGTGGTTTGTAATATATTGTGGATTTCGGACAAATTTGGTCGTTTGTGATATATAAATGTGGTTTGTGACATATTGGTGTTGATTTGTGGTTTGTGATATATATATATATATATATATATATATATATATATATATATATATATATATATATATATATATATATATATATATATATATATATATGCTTTGTTGTTTACATGGAAAAGCAAAAAACAAAACAAAAAATTTAGAGGTGGCTTCCCCGAGTGCCTGTGCTGTGGCACTCGGGGAAGAGGGATTTTTTTTTAAAAAAAACAAATTTCTTCCCCGAGTGCCTGAACTGTGGCACTCGGGGAAGAGTATTAAAAAAAATTCAAAAATCTTTCCCGAGTGTTGCACTCGGGGAAGAAAATAAAAAAAACGACGTCGGCCGGCGTCAAGTCTTCCCCGAGTGCCAGCACGGCACTCGGCAAAGCCTTCCCCGAGTGCACGATTTTTGACACTCGGGGAAGACGACTTCCCCGTGAGAGGATTAGCCGGAGGCTCTTCCCCGAGTGTTGCACTCGGGGAAGGCTTCCCCGAGTGCAACTGGGCCTTCTCCGAGTGCAACGGGCACTCGGGGAAGCCAGCAGTTCCTGTAGTGCAAATATAAAGTACTAAAACATTCAAAATTGATGTCACAACTTATATAACATAGAATACAAGACTTTTTGGCCGCTACCTATAGTATATTACAGTTATATGTATCGTACAGAAACTGTCATAATACAAAAACTGAATAGAATATACCACCTCTAGAACAAATTTAACTCATATATCAAAGCAACTTAATGAAGAAAATATAAGCATGAACAGGGCGATCTGCCCTTGAACTCTAAAAAATATAAGCATGGAAAACATAACACAAAATATCCATTATCAAAAACTTAATTCAGCAGCAGGTTGTCAACAACATCAACGGAGCCAACTGGCCGAGCGGATCGCCACGCGACGACCCCAGAGGAGGACTTCCTGCTATGGTCACCGCTGCTTCGATGAACGTGCTACTGGCCGGACTCATCGGCGTGGAGGCTAGGCGTCGGAAGCTGAGACAAGCAGAAGACGACTCCGCGTTCGCAGTAGCAATCACCTGTGAGTAACTTTCTTCGTTCCATCCTACATTTTGTACCACGTTGCGGGTTTTCTCCTTATTCAACAAACACGTAGTGCGCCCCCGCCCCACCACTAGATCCGTCCCTGCCGACACTTCGGCTTCAAATAACGGAACACACAACACCGCGGTGAAGGCAGCCGCGGCCTCGCTCTTCATCCACCTGTTCCTACATGCCGCGGTCGACAAAATCATCCGAGCGGCAGCAGAAGAGCGAGCAACCAAGGTGGCGATCGGGCTGCGGACAAGCGTAAGCGACGGTAGTCTCTGTAGCCTCCTTAGGCTTCATTTGCCAATGACTTGGATTTGTAATTATTTTATCTGGGGCTTGGATTTGTAGGACCAAGTGGTAGTTGTGAGAGTCAGCTTATAAGCTCTGGAATGCAACCTGCAAGGGTTTAATATAAGGAATAACTACTGTCACAAACTGAATTCCTCCCTTGCTTTGTAAGTATGTTCTTTCCCAACCTTAGACTCTGTTCTTCTCCAAATACTACCGAAATCCTCCAATTCTTGCTACCGTTAAGCATATAACAACACGATGCAATAAGATGTAAATCAAAATAGAAAAAAAATGCCTTGGTGCAAATAAACCAAACGATACGGCCCATCTAACGTGGTGGACCGTCTGGTATTTTTCAGCTTGCGGATAATGTCGTTACTAGCTAGAGTTGGACAGCAAAAAAGAAAAAGGCTTCCCATGTGTTCCCGGTGTTGGATCCCGAGCTATAAAATAAAATGCCACGATGTTGGTAATCGGGAATCTTGGCCGAGAACACAAGCAACGTGATGAAAAAAAAGGCTGAAAGCTTAAAGCAACTAATTGGAATTGGAACAAGACATGACCTTTATTAATCGGAACATTATTGACAAAAAGCCCGTGCAAACACGAATTTAGATGGCGAAGACTAGAGTTAGTTAGAAAATGGCATGCCCAATTTATCGCACTACGTACGTACATATATGCGTACTAAATGGAGCCCGTGCAAGCAGCTGAGGTGAGCAGGTGCCCTGCCCAGCGGGCAAGCAAATGGAGCGGGGACCCGAGCTGCTGTAACATCGTATTCCGCCTGGATATATAGAATACTAATAATATAATATATAGAGATGCCTACTACTTGTCAGACACCGGAAAAGAAATATATATACTATTCTGTAGCTGGCTATAAAATAACTTATTCTGTAGTCATTTTGAGTTACGATAATTACTATTTTAATTTACGAGATTATAGTAACTCCTTACTAGGTGATTTACTATAACATTATGGTACATATCCCTACGTGTTATAGTAACCCAACTATCGTAAATATGTATTGATGTTATCATAAATTAGTATATAAAATTATCGTAAATGGGGGTGGCTATAAAATAACTTATTTTGTAGCTGGCACTGTCCGCACACGATCTTCCACCTGCCTATCTTTCCCATCTCTTCTTCATGTTTTCTTTGTTATTATTATTAATTAATCTTATTATCTTTTATGTATGATTAATTGGATCAGAGTTTCGTGCCTTTCTCTGTGCGGTGAATGATTCCAAACGCCTACACCTTCCGTCATGAAATATAATAAGGTGCTAAAACATTCAAAATTGATGTCACAGATTATAACGTACTAGAATAGAAGACTTTTGATCACTAGCTATAGCATTCTAGTTATAATATGTAATAGAGAAACTAATTTCCACTATACAAACCTTCATACATAATACAAGAAGGGAATACAATATATAGAGGGAGAGTATATTCAGTAGCCAGCTACAAAATAAGTTATCCTATAGCCACCTCCATTTACAATAATTTTATATACTAATTTACGATAATGTCAATATATATTTACGATAGCTGTGTTACTATAACACATTGGGATATTTACCCTAACGTTATAGTAAACCACTTAGTAAAGAGTTATTATAATCTCATAAATTAATATAGTAATTATCGTAGCTCAAAATAGCTATAGAATAAGTTATTTTTTTAGCCGGACCAACCTACACATCCGACTCGAGCCTCCCACATCGCTCGTATTGACCAGATCCCACCTGCGGCTCAGACGGATCTAATCAACCGATCCCCTAATTACGTGGCTTAAAGTCCCCTAATCACGTCACTTTAATTTCTGCATGCAGACCGTGTGGACAGAAGATACGCTCCCTATTTGCACCTGGAGCCAGCGACTTCCACGACGATGAGCCTGCACCCTAGCGCCGAAGACGCCGTCGACGGAGTGGTTTTGCTGCTCCAGGTCACGCGGTTCGCGTGCGGCTCCTTCGTCGTGGGCACCGCCGCGCAGCATGCCGTCGGCGACGGCGTCGCCTTGCGCAGCCTCGGAGGCGGGTCCCGGACCACCGGAGGCGGCGGCGTCGGCGCTGACTCCATCGGTCCATCGTGATTCAGCTTGCATGTTTGGGCAGGTCCATACGCCGCACGGAGGAGGCGGCCGCCGGCCTCGACGTTCGCATCCACCGCCTTCCGGCCGTCGAGCCACAGACAGACCACGCGGGCTCCATGGAGTTCATCTCACAGGTCGTGCAGCTGCACGCGCCCCACCTCAGGGCGGCCGTCTCGAGCCTGGTGTGCCCGGTGGCCGCGCTCGTCCTCGACCTGTTCTGCGCCCCGCTAGTCGTCGTGGCCCGCGAGCTCGGAGTGCTGGCGTACTGTACTTCAACTACAGAATGGATTTGTAGTGTTTCCCGGGCCTCGTTTAGATGCAAAAATTTTTGCAAAATGAGTACTGTAGCGTTTTCGTTGTTATTTGGCAAATAATGTCCGATCATAGTCTCATTAGGCTTAAAAGATTCGTCTCGTGGATTTCGTTTAAACTGTGTAATTAGTTTTATTTTTTATTTATATTTAATGCTTCATACATGCGTCCAAAGATTCGATGTGACGGGGAATGTGAAAAATTTTGCAAAATTTTTTGCAAACTAAACTGGGCCCCAGCTGGACTGCTGGAACTTGTAGGTGTATTTTGCTGGTGGAAGAGAAAAGAAACAGAAGCAAGGTGACACCAGAACTCTTGCTGCTTGTGGAGATGGCAACAAAACCAAGGTGTGTTTCTTGTTTGGCTGGAGAAGAGAAGACAGGGAGCAGCTGTGGCGTCTCTGGCTGGGATGTTCACTTGTTCAGCCTTTGTTTGTTTGTTTTGTTCACAGGATCCATGATGAAGGGTGAAGACGGAGAAGCTGGTGGTAGTGTGTGTGTGAGCTGGGGAGGTTTTTGTTGTCACTTTGGCAGGCTCAGGCACAGCTTTTTGGAGGAAGTTGTAGCTGGCGTGTGGCGTGGCTCCTCGCAGCTTTGGCGTTGTGGCGGAATCTTTGCTGTCACTATGCACGGATTCACAGCTCATGTGGGCTGGCTCTGCTCTCTCCTCTGGAATGTATGCTTGTTTTGTAATGGGAAGATGCAGTTCAGCTGCAGCTGTATGGTGCAGTACTGGGGTGTTTAATGAACTGACTGTTGTTGGAGTACCCCATGTAGTTTGTTTTGTGCTGGTTAACACTATTGTGTGAGTGTGAGCATGGATGGCTCTGTTCGCTTGAGCTACTTTTCAGACATAGAATAATATTTTTCTCTCACAACATTTCAACATAAACTAAATTTGTTCCTTGTAAAAGTCATAATAAGTAATTAAGTACGTACTCTCCCCAAAGAACGTGTTTTCTATTTCCTCCATCCGGGGTCATAAAACGTGGACATGAACGGATGCACAGCACAGGAGTCGGCACTCGGCAAGTTGGCACCAATCCAATCTTTGCGAATTTTGCTTTTTCTATCTATCTGCTGGTTGACCCCCAAACTCATTCGAATCAATAATTTAGATTTCGAATGAGAACAAACTTGTAATACTCCAAACTAACCAAGTGACCCGTAGCTACAATTTCAATAGTTTGCTAGCGTTTTTGGTTCCTCCTAAAAGGACTAGCTTCTCCTGTGGATCTAAAGCCGTTTTAAAAAAAAATGTTTGAAAAAAATAACTCATGTGATAGTTTTGTAAAATTTATGTCAAAATTATGAGGAACCGTGAGATGCCACGTTTTTGCTGCTCCAGGTCGTAATAAAAAACGGCTCTGGATCCTCTAAACTCCTTGCAATGAGTCATTTTTTAATGGGTTGTTTGGCATAGTTCCGCAGCAAGAGCCGCAATGAGCCGAAGCCATGGCAAGGGACCCTTAGTTTGACATTTGCTACTACCCCACCATTATCATTTGACATTAGAAATGGTGATCCAACACGGCTACACATGGGTGCCCGATGAGTATGGGCGTGGATACAAAATTTCATCCACGGGGTATACAATTTGACCTGTCGGTACAAATGCGGATGTCATTACTCGCTAGTGCAAAAAATACAAATAATTATTGTATTGTAGCCATAATCTAACTTATGGGTGCGGATACATGTGAGTATTGTATCCGACGGACACCGTTCGCCTAATTGGTCGTTTAGCTCGTTTACACACCATTTAAACTCTACCCAGTGGTACACCATTTCCGTTTAATCGGTCGTTTATCCAATTTAAACAGCCGTTTTGCTTGTTGAAGTGACAGTTTTGCCCGAATAATAACTACAGGCAAGTGACTAACTGTTTACCGTTCAACGTTTAGAATAACACTACCGACCGATGTAGATACGAGAAAATCATGTTGACGTGTATAAAATTTAATCTAGTAATAGGTAATTTGTCACTTGTTAGAGACCAAAAAAAAAGAGAAAAAAATAATATGATACACTGCACACGCGAATCGTCCAGGTGTCGCCACTGCAGTAGAAGTAGAAGTAGAAGTGAAGTACAAGCAACGCAAGGCGTGTGCAATGCAATATTCAGTTTCAGTCCATTGCCATCATCACCTGGTGCTTTGGCTGTGGGTCGTGGCCCAGAGAAGGCTGGTGTTTTTGACCGACGCCACAAGCCCACGACCGTGAGGCTTTGCATCGTCATCAGCCCACTAGCTCAGGATCGTTCCAACATCCGACTGCCTGAGCCACCTGCCTATCAGTATCAGTATCAGTCCATGTCCATCCTACTGGCCCATCACCGAGTTGCAGCACGCATGAGAAGGTGAATTGTGTTTTTCTTATTTCCATCTCTTCTTCTTCATTTTTTTTTGCTTATTAATCTTATCTTTTATGATTAATTGGATCACGGTTTCGTGCCTTTTTCTGTGCGGTGAATGGCTCCAAACATCTACCTCATCCTCCCTCAAATATAAAGTACTAAAACATTCAAAATTGATGTCACAACTTATATAACATAGAATACAAGACTTTTTGGCCGCTAGCTATAGCATATTACAGTTATATGTATCGTACAGAAACTAATTTCCACTATATACAAACCGTCATAATACAAATATACCACCTCTAGAACAAATTTAATTCATACATCAAAGCAACTTAATGAAGAAAATATAAGCACGAACAGGGCGATCTGCCCTTGAACTCTAAAAAATATAAGCATGGAAAACATAACACAAAATATCCATTATCAAAAACTTAATTCAGTAGCAGGTTGTCAACAACATCAACGGAGCCAACTGGCCGAGCGGATCGCCGCGCGACGACCCCTGAGGAGGACTTCCTGCTATGGTCACCGCTGCTTCGATGATCGTGCTACTGGCCGGACTCATCGGCGTGGAGGCGAGGCGTCGCAAGCTGAGATAAGCAGACGACGACTCCGCGTTCGCAGTAGCAATCACCTGTGAGTAACTTTCTTCGTTCCATCCTACATTTTGTACCACATTGCGGGGGTTTCTCCTTATTCAACAAACACGTAGTGCGCCCCCCGCCCCACCACTAGATCCGTCCCTGTCGACACTTTAGCTTCAAATAACGGAACACACAACACCGCGGTGAAGGCAGCCGTGGCCTCGCTCTTCCATCCACCTGATCCTACATGCCGCGGTCGACAAAATCATCCGAGCGGCAGCAGAAGAGCGAGCAACTAAGGTGGCGATCGGGCTGCGGACAAGCATAAGCGACTGTAGGCTCTGTAGCCTCCTTAGGCTTCATTTGCCAATGACTTGGATTTGTAATTATTTTATCTGGGGCTTGGATTTGTAGGACCAAGTGCTAGCTGTGAGAGTCAGCTTATAAGCTATGGAATGCAACCTGCAAGGGTTTAATATAAGGAATAACTACTGTCACAAACTGAATTCCTCCCTTGCTTGTAACTATGTTCTTTCCCAACCTTAGACTCTGTTCTTCTCCAAATACTACCGAAATCCTCCAATTCTTGCTACCATTAAGCATATAACAACACGATGCAATAAGATGTAAATCAAAACAGAAAAAATGCCTTGGTGCAAATAAACCAAACGATACGGCCCATTTAACGTGGTGGACCGTCTGGTCTTTTTCAGCTTGCGGATAATGTCGTTACTGGCTAGAGTTGGACAGCAAAAAAGAAAAAGGCTTCCCATGTGTTCCCGGTGTTGGATCCCGAGCTATAAAATAAAATGACACGATGTTGGTAATCGGGAATCTTGGCCGAGAACACAAGCAACGTGATAAAAAAAAAGGCTGAAAGCTTAAAGCAACCAATTGGAATTGGAACAAGACATGACCTTTATTAATCGGAACATTATTGACAAAAAGCCCGTGCAAACACGAATTTAGATGGCGCAAACTAGAGTTAGTTAGAAAATGGCATGCCCAATTTACCGCACTGCGTACGTACATATATGCGTGGTATGTGATGTGACCGAGTGATTTTGCATATTTGCATCGCGCTTGATTCAGTAGTAGGTGTCATTAACTTCGCCTGAAATACAAGGTAAATAAATAAATAACATTAATTTATGTATGCGTTTTAAACAATTTTGCTTGCATAAGATGATTCATGTAGTTAGTAGGTGAAATCAATGACATATATATATTTGCCTTTTTTTATATTACACTATATATACCTTACTAGGTAATTAAGCAAGTCGACACCAAATTCCCTAAATACTATGTAGAGGAGCACTCTCTGTGCTGTGGGCATGTGGTCAGGTCAGGACGTGCCTGAGAGCTGAGGTGAGCAGGTAGCGGCAGCTGGCCCGCAAGCAAATGGAGCGGGGACCCGAGCTGCTGTAACATCGTATTCCACCAGTATAGAATAATAATAATATAATATATAGAGATGCCTACTACTTGTCAGACACCAGAAAAGAAATATATATATATACACACTACTCTGCAGCTGGCTGTAGAATAACTTATTCTGTAGCCACTTTTGAGTTACGATAATTATTATGCTAATTTACATGATTATAGTAACTCTTTACTAAGTGATTTACTATAATGTCATGATAAATATCCCCATATGTTATAGTAACATAATTATCGTAAATATGTATTGACATTATCATAAATTAGTATATAGAATTATCGAAAATAGAGGTGGCTATAGAATAACTTATTTTGTAGTTGGTTACTGAATATATTCTCCATATATATATATATATATATATATATATATATATATATATATATATATATATATATATATACCGAGTGCCAAAAGCTTTGTCGAGTGCATCAGAAACGATACTCGGCGAAACAACGACACTCGACGTACCAATATCTTTGCCGAGTGCTGAAAAAAGACCACTCGGTAAACTAGAAAAAAATACTCGACAAAACAGAGACACTCGACAAAAAAAAACCACCACGTGGACATCCGTCAGCTAGTGTGCCGGCCGTTAGAAGTTTGCCGATGTCTGTTAGTGGCACTTGGCAAAGAAGTAAGTTTACCGAGTGTTTTTCTTTAGCACTCGGCAAAAAAAATAATTTTGTCGAGTGTTTTTTTGACACTCGGTAAATAAATAAGTTTTTTTTCTCTTCTGACCTTGAAACTTTTTCTACTGTCCACATACAATATGTGGTACTCTATGTTAGGATTTGATATATTTCTGGATCTGTTTGCTATATTTAATTAATTTATTGTATTTCAAGGAATTTTTTTTTGTATAAGTCAAATTTTAACTGCAAGTGTTTCAAATAATAGAATAAAATGAGTAGAAAAATGATATTCATGTTATTGAGTCCGGTCTGAGGCCTTATCTAGGAAATGAAAAGAAATTTCAAACATCTTGTTCAGGAAACACGACCACGAACGTCTGGTCGAATGATTTTTAAATTCTAAAAAAAACAAACGAAGTCTGAAAATCATGAGATTTGCTAAGATATCGTGATATCATACGTGGATACCATGGTAAACTACTAGGAAGGTTTCGTACAATCTGTCACGTACGATGTTTACAAACCGAAGTATCTCAGATGAAGAATCGTAGCGTTGAGAAGGATTCAGTAAGATTTAGAGCCAAAGTGACGATCGAATTAGGATTTGCCGACAAAACTTTTTGTATAGGTAATAGAGAACATAGATTGATTCATGTGTAATTTTGGTAAATTTTTGGATCCGTTTGATAATTTTAATTTATTAAGTGTAATTATAGAATTTTAATTGATATAAATTAAATTTGAGCTACAACTACATGAAATAATAAGTTTTTTCTCTTATGACCTTGAAACTTTTTCTACTATCTACGTACAATATGTGGTACTCTATGTTAAGATTTGATATATTTCTAGATCTGTTTGCTATATTTAATTAATTTATTGTATTTCAAGGAATTTTTTGGTATAAGTCAAATTTGAACCGCAAGTGATTCAAATAATAGAATAAAATGAGTAGAAAAATAATATTCATGTTATTGAGTCCGGTGTGAGGCCTTACCCAGGAAATAAAAAGAAATTTCGAACATCTTGTTCAGGAAACACGACCACGAACGTGTGGCCGAATGGTTTTTTAAATTCTAAAAAAAGCAAACGAAGTCTGAAAATCATGAGATTTGTCAAGATCTCGTGATATCATACGTGGAGGCCGTGGTAAAAATTTAAGAAGGTTTCGCATAATCTATCACGTATGATATTTACAAACCGAAGTATCTCAAAAGAAGAATCGTAGCGTTGAGAAGAATTCGGTAAGATTTGGAGTCAAAATGACGGTCGAATTGGGGTTTGAATTCAAAACTTTTTGTATAGGCAATAGAGAACAAGATTGATTCATGTGTAATTTTGGCATTTTTTGGATCCGTTTGATAATTTTAATTTATTAAGTGCAATTATAGAATTTTAATAGACATACATTGAATTTGAGCTACAACTGCATGAAATAATAAGTTTTTTTTCACTTCTGGCCTTAAAACTTTTTCTACTCTCTACAAACAACATGTGGTACTCCATGTTAAGATGTGGTATATTTCTAGATCTATTTTCTATATTTAATTAATTTATTGCTTTTCAAGGAATTTTTTTGGTATAAGTGAAATTTGAACTGCAAGTGATTCAAATAATAGAGTAAAATGAGTAGAAAAATGATATTCATGTTATTGACTCTGGTATGAGGCCTTACCCGAGAAATGAAAAGAAATTTCAAACATCTTATTTAGGAAACACGACCACGAACGTGTGGCCGAATGATTTTTAAATTCTAAAAAAGCAAACGTAGTATGAAAATCATGAGATTTGTCAAGATCTCGTGATATCATATGTGGAGGCTATGGTAAAAATTTGAGAAGGTTTCGCACAATCTGTGACATACGATGTTTACAAACCGAAGTATGTGAGAAGAAGAATCGTAGCGTTGAGAAGAATTCGGTAAGATTTGGAGTCAAAGTGATGGTCGAATTAGGGTTTGACTTCAAAACTTTTTATATAGGCAATAGAGAACATAGATTGATTTATGTGTAATTTTGGTAATTTTTTGGATAAGTTTGATAATTTTAATTTATTAAGTGTAATTATAGAATTTTAATTGATATACATTGAATTTGAGCTACAATTGCATGGAATAATAAGTTTTTTTTTCACTTCTGGCCTTGAAATTTTTTCTACTCTCTACATACAACATGTGGTACTCCATATTAAGATTTGGTATATTTGTGGATCCGTTTGCTATATTTAATTAATTTATTGCTTTTCAAGGAATTTTTTGGTATAAGTCAAATTTGAATTGGAAGTGATTCAAATAATAGAATAAAATGAGTAGAAAAATGATATTCATGTTATTGAGTTCGGTGTGAGGCCTTACCTGGGAAATAAAAAAAATTCGAATATCTTGTTTAGGAAACACGACCACAATCGTGTGGCCGAATGATTTTTAAATTCTAAAAAAAGCAAACGTAGTCTGAAAATCAAGAGATTTGTCAAGATCTTATGATATCATACGTGGAGGTCGTGGTAAAAAATTAAGAAGGTTTCACATAATTTATCACGTACGATGTTTACAAACCGAAGTATCTCAGAAGAAGAATCGTAGCGTTGAGAAGGATTTGGTAAGATTTGGAGTCAAAGTGATGGTCGAATTGGGGTTTGACTTCAAAACTTTTTGTATTGGCAATAGAGAACATATATTGATTCATGTGTAATTTTGGTAATTTTTTGGATCTGTTTGATAATTTTAAATATTAAGTGTAATAATATAATTTTAATTGTCATAAATTGAATTTGAGTTATAATGGCAAGAAATAATGGAATAATATTCGTAGAAAAATCAAATATTTATTGTTGAGTGAATTTGACAAGGTATTTTCAAAGTTCATCGAAACAAATTTAGAAATACACGGTATGGAAAAGAAGGAAAAGAAGGAAAATAAAAAAACTGCGGGCAGAGTGTCGGGTCTGGGACACTCGACAAACCCCCTCACCAGCCACACACACGCACAATGTGAAAATGAAAAAAATGGGTTTGCTGAGTGCCCCTGATCTGGCACTCAGCAAAGCTGGGGTTTGCCGAGTGCCCCTGATCTGACCCCCCTCATATCCACCTCTCCTGGCTCGACCACACGCACACACACACACAGCCACCCATGCCCGGCCGCCTACCCTACGCCTGCAGCCGGCCCCACTCGCGCGCCAGCACCGCCTGCTCCACGCCCGTCGTCTGCCTCGTGCCTATACCCCGCCGCCTGCCCTGTGCCCATAGCCGGCCCCGCGCCCGCACCCCGCCTGCCCCACGCCTACACCCCGCTGCCTGCCCCGCAAGAAGAAGAAGAGGGAGAAGCTCCGCTGCCGCCTCCGCTAGGGCTCGACCGTCTTTCTTGGCTTCGTCCGCCGCTAGGACCCACTATGGAACCCTAGCCGTCAGCGAGGACATCCGCCGCCGTACGCCGTCTTCCCCTAAGCACCACCGCTGCCACCAGCGTACGCCATCACCATCGCCCACGCCGAGGACATCCCACACTCCATTTGTCCCTGTGCTCATCTTCGGTCCTCCTCCCTAAGCTCATCCTAGGTTTGCTTGTGATCTTGCCTATGCACTATCTCCTCCCATCGAAGATCTTGCCTGTGATCCCTAGTTTGCTTGTGATTTTGCTTGTCCCTGAGCTCACATGTTGCCTGTGATCTTGCCTGTGCACATGTGCTGCCTCCATTTGTCCCCTAATCATTTAGGTTTAGTTTGTAGCCTACTTATTAGGAAGGCACATCCATGTTTCGTTGATTCATTTTGTGAATGCAAGTATTTCTCTAACAATTAGCATGTCTTACGGTTGATGTGTCAATGCATGCCAACACCTTATTTCTGTATGGTACTTTGAAGTTATGGTTAATAGTGTGACATAGCATTATGCTTTCTGTGATTTTTTCCTTCAAACTGTTGCTACTTGTCTGTTAAGAATGCTGATCCTAAACTGCTTACTGTAGCACCTCCATGTTCTGCGTTGCTTTGACTCTGTTTTGCATTTTATTGAAATATTTCGACCAATATTTTATTGAAACCATTGACTCTGTTTTTGACTCTGCTTGCCTGTGCACATATGCTTACTGCCGCACCTCCATTCTAGTAAATTCAATTTCATTATGTGTTGGCTAGGGTACTTTACTAGAATTGGGTTTCTGGTGTCACTGCTAACACTGTTTTAAGTAGTAGTAGTAAAACACTACCACTAGGTTTGAGTCATTATTAGTTCCAAGGCTCTAGGATACTCGCACTTTCATGTAAACTCTGTTAGCTCTGCAACAAGTTGTTTCAGTATTATTTCTTGGACTCTGTATGTGGTTGTCGGCCATTGTGCCATTGGTTTGTTGTAGGTTTTGGTTACCTCACCGTGCAGGGGAGGTACTGCTAAAATTTACAATTGACACTATTATGTTCATTTGTTGTAGGAGAGGCTATTGTAAGGATCATTCCCCACCGTCCTTGACTCATCACTTTGTAGGACAGCAAGGTGAGGCATCCTACACCCCTCTTTCAATATCATGTTCATATATCATGTAACCTAGCTAGGCGTCTCCCGTTTGAAAGAGATACGGTTTGAAATATGCAGATCTTTGCATATCTATAACCGTATCTATTTTGAATTGTCTATGTTTTTTGGATAGCCTGAGGATGTGTAGATGGAGTTAGTTTCCATGCTCTACTCGGATCCGAGACAGAGTTTTAGTAGCATCTTCCTGTTATTCTCCAGATACACAATCTCCTTGCTAGGACATGTATTTGGAGAACAGCGGGAAGGTGCTACCGAAATTCTATCTCGGATAGGAGTAGAGCATGGAAACTAACCCCATCTATACATCCTCGGGTGGGATTAGGACCAATCTTCACCTATTAGATAGTATAGGAACCTATAGATGCAATTGATTTTTATATTACTTGCTGATATGTTAGAGGATGGATGACCGCGAGTGCATGTACATGGGCCGCTCTAGTCAGGGTTCATTGATCAACGAATGGATTGAGAAGACCGATGCTTTCTTAGAACTTGCATTTGCAAGTGTTAAAGAAGCGCGTGTCACTTGGTGTCCCTACAGCATTTGTGCAAACACGCATCGACAACCAAAGGTGGTCATGGGTAAACATCTTTGCAAGAATGTATTTACGGCGGACTATACCCGGTGGATCTACCATGGTGAATCCGATCATGTGAGAGACAAGGTCATGAGACAACGCATCGAGGATTATGATGCTAATGTCGGGGTAGGAGACATGTTAAATGACTATCATGAAGCACACTTCGATGAAGGACGTAGGGAGGAGGAGCTAGAGCCAACCACAAAGGCATATTATGATATGTTGTCTGCGGCACAGCAACCCCTTCATGGGCATGCCAAGGTTTCTCAACTGGATGCCATTGCACGCCTAATGGCCGTAAAGTCCCAATTTAGCTTAAGTCAAGAAGCCTTCGATGCTATGTTGATAGTTGTTGGTAGAGTGCTCCCGGATGGTCACATCCTGCCAAAGAGCATGTATGAGGCACAGAAACTCCTTCGTGCACTTAAGATGCCATATGAGCAGATACATGCTTGTCCGAAGGGATGCATCTTATTTAGGAAAGAACATGCGAAAGCAAAGTATTGTGTGAAGTGTAAATCATCTAGGTTCCTAGAGGTAGACTCTGGTGATGGTCAGAAGGGGCAGCTCATAGTCCCCATGAAGATCCTACAGTACCTTCCATTCATACTGAGAATCCAATGGCTTTATATGATTGAGGAATCCATGAAACAGATAATATGGCACAAATACGGACGTCGATACAATCCTGAGAAGCTGGTGCATCCATCCAATGGTGAAGCACGGACAAGGTTTGATATGATTCATCGTGAGAAAGCTCTAGAGGCTCGTAATGTATGTGTTGCGCCAGCAACAGATGGGTTCAATCCTTATGGAATGGTGGCTGCCTCATACACTTGTTGGCCCATGTTCGTTATCCCTCTCAATCTCCCCCCTGGTGTCCTCTTTCAACGACAGAACATATTCTTGCCGTTGATAATTCCTAAACACCCAGGGAATAATATGAGTGTGTACATGGAGCCTGTGATTAATGATTTGGTCCATGCTTGGGAGGAAGGGGTATGGACATATGACCGAGCTACAAAGGCAAACTTCAAAATGCATGTTTGGTACCAGTACTCCCTGCATGACTTTTTGGAGTGTGGGATATTCTGTGGCTGGTGTGTTCATGGGAAGTTCTCATGCCCAGTATGTGAAAGCATCTAGGCCCCTAGTTGGGTTTCGATGATTAATGACGACATGAGATTACTATGATTGACATATGTTTTGCAGAGGCAATTTAAGTTAGGTCATGGTAATGACAATTAATTGGGCAATCATGGTTGTCATGCCCCTATCAATGGAAATTGTTTCGGTTTTCAAAAGATGGACGATAAGGTTAAGGACGGACTAGTTCTAAGTGTTGTTTGGTGTTGGTGAGACACTTAGAGTAGTTTAGGACTTTGTTTTTTCTTTGGCCATACTATTAAGGGGGGTATGGACTAGTAGCTTGACCTAGGTGAGTCTGGTGGGTTAGGTGTGGTGCACACTTGTCAAACCTAGCAATAGGTAGCTCAGGAATAGCCCTAAGATCAATTAGAGTAAACTTCATTCACGTAGGATTTCAAGTTGGAAGTGAATGGAGGGTCAAATGAGTGACTAGACACTGATCTAGTTGTGATTGAACGCTGGAGGGTGAGTCCGGTCAGTTCATTTGATCAATTAAAGTCATCTAGTACTGACTGGACGCTGGGTACCTACGTCTGGTCAACTCCAAAGAGGTTCCAGAGAGACTTTCCTAACTGGACGTGCCCGGTATGTGCTGAACGGATGCATTCGGTATGTGCTGACCAGACGCTGGTCAGGATCCAGTAACTGATCAGACGCTGAACAGTGATGTGACCAGACTCTGGGTGCCATCGTCCGGTCAACATCAGTAAGATTTTAGAGAGTGTTTTTCCTGACCGGACGTGTCCGGTTAGTGCTAACTGGACGCTGGTCAGAGTCCGGTTAGAGCTTAATGGCTCTTTCTGACACAGTGGCGGGTATAACTGACCGAAGCGTCTAGTCACACTGACCGGAGCATCCGGTCGCCCCGTAGAACGCTGACTCAGCCTCCAAATGTTATGTTTTGAATGAGGGGGTATAAATACTTACTCCACTCGTCCAAAGGAGGTCTCTTGCCTATGTGTTCAGCTGAGAAACACCTTAAGAATGCAAGGGAGAGCAAGAGCCTAGTCAGGTGATTGAGATTTGAGAATCCAAGATTAAGGTCCTCATTAGTGCAAGGATAGTAGCAAGTGTGCATCCACCCTTCTCATTAGGCTTGTCATGGTCAAGTGAGAGTTTGTGCTTGTTACTCTTGGTGATCGCCATCACCTAGATGGCTCAGTGGTGATTGAGAGCTTGGAGATCATCTGGTGGAGCTTGTGGATGACCCAACTCAAGTTGTGAGCGGTTGTGGGCGATTCACCTTGATGGAGTGTCAAAAAATCAGCCCGTAGAGAGTACTTGATCCTTGCATGAATCAAGGAGGAGCTACACCCTTGCACGGGTGCTCCAATGAGGACTAGTGGGGAGTGGTGACTCTCCGATACCTCAGGAAAACATCGCCGCGTTCCTTTCCCTCTCTTTACTTTGAGCATTTACATTTGAGTAATTCATTTTATGTCTTTATATTCATAGAATTGCCATGCTAGAGTAGGATTGGAACCTAGGGTGCAAAACTTTTGTGCGTTAGAACAATAGAAACACTTTCTAGGCACAAGGGGTGAAGTGGGCTAAGTGTACGGCTTAATTATTGCAAAGAATTTTAGTAATAGCCCAATTTACCCCCCCTCTTGGGCATCTTGATCCTTTCAGTATGCAAGGCATCTCTGATGTTTATTTGGTTGATGAAGGGTGGAAAGTATTCTTCGTTCAACAAACATCGACAATTCCTCCCTCTTGACCATCCATTTAGACGAGCATCAGGAACTTTACGAAAGATGTAGTAGTTGAAGGCCCTGCACCCCAGATGATGATTGGTGCCGCGGTTCATGCTTAGTTAGAAGCTCTCGAGGTCAATGACCAGGAGATCATTTTCTGGGATATGTTGAGCAACATGCATGGACTCACAAGTTGTGCTTGTGGAACCTCCCCTATTTTGATGACCTTCTACTTTCACATAACATTGATGTAATGCACACTGAAAAGAATATCACCGAGGCAATTTTTGATACAATCATGGACATTCCTGATAAGACAAAGGATAATGTTAAGGCTAGAGTGGATCAAGCGAGGTTATGCAATAGACCAAAGCTAGACATGGAGCCTCCCAGAGGCAGGAAGTCATGGAGAAAGCCTAAGGCCGATTTTGTTCTAACGAGGGTATGCAGCGAATTTGAAGAGGGGAGTGAACTTAGCTACTTTGCGAATCAACGGGCTCAAGAGTCATGACTACCACATATGGCTTGAGCGGCTACTGTCGATGGTGGTACGAGGCTATGTCCCTGAGCATGTCTGGATAGTGCTGGCGGAGTTGAGTAATTTCTTCCGCCAGCTTTGTGCTAAGGAGTTATCTCGTACCGTGGTTGTAGACATGAAAAGAATGGCACATGTGTTGCTCTACAGGTTGGAGAAGATCTTTCCACCTGGCTTCTTCAATCCGATGCATCATTTGATATTGTGGCTCAACAAGCCATGCGAGTTTATTATCTATCATACCCGTGCCAAACTGTAGACCGTCTTAAGGGTTGGGATGTTGTGTACAAGGTATTGCCACATGGTAAACTACCTGTCCCAAACTATCAAGATTACAACATAGACACCAACACATATGATGGAGAGTTCTTTCAAGAAGATGGGCTCGAAGGGAGTTTTGAGATAGACTTAACCAAAGCTCAGGGTATGGAAGTAGATAATGAAAGTGGTGCTGACGAGGACACCAGAGATGAGGTTCAGAATGTGAAGGACTTACAATTACTTCAGCGATTACATCTAAGCAACGATGGTGATGATGACATTCCTCCTTTGGAGCACGGGGATGATTATATCGACATGCGTGATAGTGATGATGAGACTTATGATCCAACTAATCCCGATCATGATGATTATTTCTAATACATGTATGATCCATGCTAATTGATTTATTATTTGTTATACCATGTTATTTTTCTAAGTATGTTTTGTTTATTTTGCATCTATTTTGATGTATTATCTGTGCTAATTGGTTTACTCTTGTTAATTTCAAGTGATTGAACAATGATGGGCGATATGAGGAGGATAATGTCGCTTTACTCAAAAGCGACATCGACGCATAAAGGGTCCGATGCAGCTGAGGGGTTCAGGAAGAGACCTCGGGGTAGACCCAAGGGTCGAGGGAAGGGTGGAGGCAAGGCAAGGCCACCGTCGCCTATACCTTCATTGCCGTCTAAGTTACCTTTCGCTCACTCATCCTCTAAGGAGGAGGTGGTACAGTTGGAGGAGGAGGTATAGGTGGAGGAGGAGGCAGGGGTGGAGGAAGAGGCAGGGATGAAGGAGGAGACAGGGGGTACCTCTTCCTCTACTTCGTCGCGTGTGTGGTTACAAGGTCCCTTGGCCCTCCCGAGGCGACCGATACCTCTTGAGAGACGCCCGCTGATTTGACCCGATGGAGACAGGTAAGTAACTTTAGATGTTATCATTAATTTTTCATTTGATATATTCAAAATTATAATAGAAACTAATAATTTAGCTTAATCACATGGGCAGGGGTTGGAGGAAGGTCAGTGGGGTTGATCACGCACGCCATGTGAATGGCATCCTTGGTCTTTTGATCAAGGAAAAGTTCCCTGCCTTGGTGCAGTTCGACGGAACTGTCGAGCCAGCCTACACGTGGGCCCGCTATGCCGCCGTCCTCGACACCCCTGATCGGGATGGCAAGGTATTCGCCGACAAGGCGTAGCGTGTCAAGGCTAAGCTTTGGGTAAGTCTTTCTCGCACTACATTGCTCAATACATCGCATTGATTGGACATTCTTGAAATAATGACTGGATACATCATGTCTATATGCATGATTTCTTTAGATGCGAGGAGGGATACGAGGCTAAGGCGGATGCAATGGCTAACAAAGCCACCAAGAAACTCATCAAGGACATTGAAAGGTCCTTGTGTGGTTTTGGTAATTGAGTGACAACCTAGGTGGACTAATTGTGTTTATGTGAGATACACAGGTAATTAGTCCACAAGTACATATGTGTGAGCAACAATGCCAGGAAGGTGAAAATGGCTTGGAGATGTTGCAAAGCTCACACATGTGATGATGAAGGAGCTCATTACACATGAGACATGACATTGAGTCATGTGATCAAGGTGGAGAAGATCAAGACAAGACTTGGCTTGATGGACCGGTTGCAAGTGTGAAGGGCAAGTCAGAGGCTTTGGAGCGATGGACCGCGTGGCGGTGAAGCTTGAGCAAGACTTGGCGCCGATGGACGAAGGCAACGGTGAAAAGCAAGTGATGTCAAGATCGATGAACCAATATGATCACGTGATGATATGAAGTGGATCATATCATTGTTGATCATGTTGGTGCATGTGTTGCATCAACATTGGAGGAGATGAAATGGAATGCGCAAGGCAAAGGTATAACCTAGGGCATTTCATTTCACCGGTCATAGGTGTGTAGAGAAGTTGATGACCGGGTTTAGGATAGATGGACATACAATCAAGAGGGGCAAACTTGTTTGCATATCAGTCATCTAGTGCCACTCGAGTGATCTAACTTTGCATCATCGCTAGGATTGAGTGGCGTGGCAAGTTGAGTGGCTAATCCTTTGAAAAATGATTGTGAAAAGCTAACACACATACACATGGTGGTGTACACTTGGTGGTGTTGGCACATTTACAAAGGAGATGAAGTTGGAGTTGATGTGGATCAACTCGATGAAGAAATGGAGATGAGAAAGGTCCCACAGAGTGTACCAGACTCTGGTCATGCAGTGACCGGACGCTAAGGCTCAGCGTCCGGTCAGTAGTGGCAGTCAGCGTGCAGCATCGGTCTGTCGACCGGATGCTGGCTCTGAAAGTGACCGGACGCTGGAGGCAGTGTTTGGTCCTGTTGTCGGATGAAGCAGCGTCACTGGAGAGTGACTGGACGCTAGGGCTACGTCCGATCAAGACCGACCGGATGCGTCCGGTCGAGGTCGGTACCTTACTGTAAACCACCAGACGCTGAGGGTCCAGCGTCCGATCAGTTGAAGCTGCTACCTACGGTTAGAAGATCACCGTTGAGATCGGAAGAATGCCATTGAACGCAGGTGACATGTGGCGTGCATCGCATGACCGGACGCTGAGGTCCAGCATCTGGTCGATCTGACCGGAGCGTCCGGTCGACCTGACAGTTGCCCAGTGAAGGGGTAACGGCTAGTTTAGCCCTTGGGGCTATAAATAGAAGTGGCCTTCAGTCATGGCTGGTGCTGAGCACCTTGGGGGACTGTGTGTCCATGCTTGAGAGTGCTTGGGAGCCCTCCATCTCACACATACTTCATAGTGATCATCTGATTGTGTGAGAAGTGATTCTAGTGCGATTGCATCATGAGGTTGCATCGAGTGGCACTAGGTAATCAAGTTGCAAGCCGGTGGTGCTTGTTACTCTTGGAGGTTGCCACCTCCTAGATGGCTTGGTGGTGGTCTCCGTGGAAGCCCACAGAAGCTTGTGCGGCGCTCCGGAGAAATGCTTTGTGAGGGGCATTGTGCTCGCCCCATGGGAGCCACGAAGAGCAACTTTAGTAAAGTGTGTCATTGAGCTACCCTCACCTACGGGGTAGGTTCTTGCAGCGCCCAACGTGCGGGCTTAGCGGGTGATGCTAATTAGCTGCCGAACCACAAAGTGAGCGGTCGACACAACGGGGACTAGCGTGTTGGCAAACACGTGAACCTCGGGAGAAAAATCATCGTGTCAACCTTGTTCTTCCCGTTGGTTTGCATCCCCATTACACAAGCTTGCAATTGCTTTTATACATATTAAGCTTGAGTAGTCGCTCTTGTAATTAGTTAGCTTGTGTAGCTTACTAGTTACCTTTTTGCTTGTGTAGCATAGAAGTAGCTCCCTTGCGTGGCTAATTTGGTTTGCGTAACCTTGTTAGTCACATTGCTTAGTTTGTGTAGCTAAGTAATTGCGCTCTCTAATTTGGCATTGGTTGCCTTGTTATTGAGCATTGCTAGTGAGCTTAGTTGGCTTTGTGCTTTTGCTTACTAGCATGTGTAGGAGCTCCCTTGTCACTTAAAGTACTAGTAGCATAGGTTTATGTGACCTTGCTTCTAGAATTAGTTAGGAGAGCTCTAGCTAGCCTAGCACCTTTGTTGCTAATTAGTATCTTTGAAAGGTGCTAGTGAATATAGATAGAGGGGTGTAGTCTTGGCTAGACCGATAGTTATAATTCCACACTTGTTTCGGTTAGCCGATGAGATTAAGTTTTAGAAAAGACTATTTACCCCCCCTCTAGTCGCCATCTCAACCCTTTCAATTGGTATCAGAGCGAGGTCTCTCATTTGTGGTCTTCACCAACCCGAGAGGATGGCGTCTAATGGGCTAGATGTTTGTGAGGCACATATTTTTGATGGCACAAACTTTGCACTTTGGAAAAATCACATGCTTGATCATTTTCGTGCAAAGGGACCTAAATTTTGGTGGGTTGTCACAAGTGGTCTCACCCATGTCTTGGACCATAGAAATCTCACCAAAGCTCAAAGAGTTCTCTATGAATTTGATGCACATGCTTGTTGTTTTCTAATGGATGCTTTAAGCTTTGATTTGATGAAACAAGTAAACATCAAGGGAACCACTCATGAGATATGGGAGTCCATCAAGGAAACCTTCGGTGATTCCTCCACATAGGATGATGGCAAATTCAAGAAGGAGGATGAGCCCAAGAAGGAGGTGCATGAGTGTGTTGAGCATAACCACAATTTGGTGATTGTGGAAGATTGCTCCACCTCATGGTCAAGTGATGACGATGATGATCGATCTACCACAAGTTCACTTGACAAGGTTGATGATGATACCACAAGTGTTGCAAGTGATGATGCTACCCCATGCACACTTGATGGTGATGATGGTTCATGCTCAAGCCATGATGAAGATGCTACTACAAGCTCTCCAACTACATCACCACATTGCTTCATGTCACAAGGTGACACCAAGGTAACAAATGATAATGTGGTTGATCATGTTGATTCATATGATGAGCTTGTTAGTAGACTTGCTAGCATGACCATGTCTTTAGAAAATGAGAAAGCTAAAACATTGAACTTAGAAAATGAAAACTCATTTCTAAAGAACTCTTGTGAAGAACATAAGAAATTACTTGATGCTTATAAATCTTCACATGATGAGCTAAAATTGAATCATGAGACACTACTTGCATCTCATGATGAATTATTATAACAACATGCTTCTCTCATTAAAATGTTTACAAAGAAACTTAAAAATAATGAGAGCTCATCACATGGGTCAATTAATCAATCACATATTGTTGCTAACCCTTGTGATGTAGGCAAGAAGCATGTATCCACCTCTTGTGATGATTTATTAGAAATGCCATGCTCTTCACATATAGATGCTTGTTCTACTTCTATGTCTTGTGAGACTAACCTTTTGAAGGAGAACAATGAGCTCAATGAACAAGTGAAGAAATTGGGCAACAAGTTAGAGAGGTGCTACAACTCTCAAGTCACCTTTGAGCATATATTGAAGACTCAAAGAAACTTTGGTGACAAGAGTGGAGTCAGCTTCAAGACTAGCAAAGTCAATCATCAAGAAAGCCGCAATGACACAAGTGGCATTAGCTTCAACAAGAGCAAGATCAAGGGCAAAAGATGGGGCAAGAGAATATATGAAAGAGAAATGAAGAAGCAAGAACAAGAGAAGCTCTCTCATTTCATGTGCTTCAAGTGCCATGAAGTGGGACATCTTGCAAATGGTTGCCCCAATGAAGAAAAGCTCAAGTTGAAGAAAGAAGAAGAGAGGCTAAGGCATATGAAGTGCTTCAAGTGCCGCACTTGGGGTCACCTTATCTCAATGTGCCCAACCAAGCAATTGGTGAAGCAACTAGAAGAGCCTCAACCAAAGCCACAAGTTGAGCAAGAGAAGACACCCCAAGAGCAAATCAAGATCAATCATGAAGATGGTGGTGACTTGATGATGAAGAAGAAGAAAACAAGAAAGGGTGGAAAGGCAAGGCATCCAATACAAACTCAAGATGCCAAGATGATGAGCAAGAATGAAGATGATAAGAAAGATTATGCTCACATCAAGTGCTTCAAGTGTGGAAATATGGGACACTTTGCCTCTAAGTGTCCTACCAAGCTTGAGAGGAAGGCTCAAGCAATCCATGAGAGGCAAGGCAATGAGAAGCACCACATGAGCAAAGAAGAGAAGGCTCAAGCAAAGAGAAAGTGCTACTCATGCCGGAAAAGGGGACACATGGCACATTCATGTCCCCTAGGTGACATTTCTAAGCCTATTTCAATTGTTGATAATAATGTGCTTAGAAAGGATAGTAATGGTACCTCTATGGTTGCTATTGCAAAACATCCCGCTACTCATACTAAGGCGTTGCCTAAGTATGTTGCTCCTAACTTGAGAGGATCCAAAGTTGTTTGGGTACCATCAAAAAGTGGATGATTGTTTGTAGGTACCATCGGCATTGGAGGCTTGGTTAAAATGATATTCATCTTATTGATTATGTAGTTGAGCCAAGTATTGCTAAGTGATGATCATTGTCCCAATGCCATGACAAATTGAGTGAAGTCCAAATGTGCTATAAATATACAAGTGCTATAATTCAAGTTGTTGGTGATTCATTGGATATATTTGATGACTTGCAAATAATTGAGTTGAAGCTTGCTAGTTGGATGATCATGAGCTAACCAAGGTATATCTCTTGTTGATCATTTTATTTGGGTGCATATGAGATTGATTGAATTGGATAAATATGCAATGTTGCTTGCTATAAGATGATTGAATGGATAATTGATTAGTAGTCAAGTTTGGATTGATTTGTGTTGGATAAATTCATGAGATGACATTTAGTAAGTGGATTGAATGGATTTATGTCTTGTGAAAGTATTCAAACAAGTTAGTTTTAAGATTGATTCATATTTGATGAAGTATAGCTCAAGTGATTGAAATCTGTCCTATATTGAAAATCTGAGCTAGCTGTGATCTTAGCCATGTTTAAGCGATCAAAACCTATTGGATTGGCATGATAATTTGTGTAAATGCTCTAGACTTATGGTATAAGATTCTGTACAATTTTCATGAGAATTGGATAAGAAATGCTTCGGTTTTGGAGTGGGTCTTGTCAGCTATAGTACAGCTGTTTTCAGCATGTAGCAGTGGTGGAAGAATTGAAATCTGGTAGTAATCTAGAAGTCAAATGAAGCTAACATTTTTACAGCTGCTAGGTAACTTAGTATTGCACAGCTCCACCAAATTTAGTGGTATTTGGATTTGTACTTTGGGAGATATGCTTATTTCTTTGAAGGGTACAAAATCTGTCAGAAAAGTGACAAATGTTGGATTGATCTAGAGTCACTTTGATTGAAAGGTCCTCAAGTTGGAAACATGTTTACAAGTGTTTGAGGTACCTAAGTTTGGTTTTAAGATGATCTAGAAGCATGACAAGCAAAGAGTACAAGGCTATTTGATTGTGGAGTGTACCTTGCACACAATCGGTACTCAAATTGAAAGATCAAGATCAAACTCAAGATGAAGTTGAAGTTTAAGTTCTAGTGACCATTGGAAATCATTTGGTAGAAAGAAAAAGACTTAAACAAGAAGAAAGAAAAGGACTTAAAGAAGGAATCAAGGTTACTCACCAAGTTAAGTCCATCACTTGGATCAATCAATCAAGTCATTTCAAGTGAGTATCAAGAATGATTCTTAGAGAGAGGTCACTTCTCCCTAGTGTAGGGGCTTGCCGCCTATGTGTAGGTGAACCAAGTGTGGTACTTGGAAGGCTAACATGGAAGTGGTGATCCGAGGAACATTTTAGATGCTTAGTTGAAGCAATCAAAAGGGTTGATCAAGAAAAACAAGCAACACCCAAAAGAGAGCTAGTCATGATATTTCAAGTAGTATTCTCAAATTGATGCTCTCACGCAAGTAAAGATAAAAAGAAGAAGCAAGCCAACCACAACAAGAAAGTGCACTTGATCATAAGTGGTATTCATTTCATATGGGTAAAGAATTGAATTCAAAAATAGTATCTATTGGTCTTCACCAAGCTTATAATTGGACTTCACATTGCTATTGGAATAATGAATTGGAATCTATGTGACTATCCTCTACTCCAATATAGCAAAGGTATCATTATAATGTGCATGATCATTTCATTCCTTACTAGTATGCAGTTAGTGCATATAGTACATGCTTCATAGGATCATGCATAACAAATAAAATATTTAAATTCATAACCTACCACTATTGCTTGAATTATTACTTGATCTAGTGGTTAGTATATGAATTTGTTCATGAGCTAGTGATCCCAAGTACTTGATCTAATTTGGATGGCTAACAAGTGACAAGTACAACATTGGCAAGATAACCCTTGCAAGAGGTGTGAAGAAGCTTATCATTGGTTCAAACTGGACTTGGAAGCTTAGGCAAATCAATTTAGTTCAAGTCAACCATAGAAGCTCATGATAGTGATAAGAGTACAAGCACAAGACAACAATGCAAATGGATATCTAGTTTGTTTGTTATAAGTGGTATCTAGACTCAAGTATCTCATCAAGAATCTACAAGTGATGTCTAGATTAACTCACAAGTGATATCCTATTAGTGGTACTCATGAAGATAGCAAATGTTCAAGAAATGGTTTTTATTGATAAATCCAACAAGTGGTTCCATACTAGAAGATTCTTTCAAGTGATATCATATCTATACATAGTATCAATCATGCAAGACGATGGTTCCACAAGTGATCCTCAACTTTAAGTGATCATCAAATGAAGAATGCATCCCTCACCTATAAGAGCTCAAGTGTATCAAATGGATGACCCATGCTATCACATAGGGGGAGGTGTCCCACAAATTGATCTCTAGAAGCCCTACACAAGATACAAGTGGTACAAGTTACAAGTGGTATCTACACGTGGTGTCATTCCAACAATTAAGTGATATCCATAAAAATGCAAGATTCAAGCCTCAACCATCTACCCCAAATGCATACCTTTGCATCAATGAGAAGCACACCTTTTATGGAAATTGATGATAAAGGGGGAGAGATTGTACAAAAATATGAAAGCTTTGAGATTGAGATTGTACAAGGGGGAGAGATAAGATATAAAAGCTCAAAGAAGTAGAGGTTGTACATGGACATGGACAAAGAGGGAGCAACATTGAAGAAAAGAGATGGATCAAAATTCTTGGACAAGAGAAGCACACAAGTAGGGGGAGCAAGTTCATGAACTTTGATTGATTGCATTTGATATGTGCATATTCATGTGCTTGCTTGCATTGCATAAGCTTTCAAATTCAATATGCATGCTTGTGTGGTGTATGCTAGTTGTAAAACTTGAATGATGATTTGATAACTAGCATGCATAGGATGATAGCTAGATACTTGGTATGCTTTTCAAGTAATGCTAGTACCTTGCTTTTAATGTTGATCTCACAAGGTATCTAGTGCTTTTATTTCCAAGTAATATCTAGCTAACCATGGTGCTAAGGATGAACTTAAAGGTGCAACTCTGATTGGTACACGCTTCAAAGGTTTATTCTATACACCTTAGCATCATTTTGTAGTAATTACTCTCCCACAATTTTAATCTATGCATGTGTGCGACCTTCAAATCAAACACTCTAGCACATATGTAAGGGGAGCTAATGCTACCATTTCAGGTTTGTGGTACTTGTCCAAAATCATTTTCGCATGGTAAAATTGCTTGGGCAAGCAACATGAATCCAAAAGAGCTTAATTTCCATATCTTTGTAGAGTTGTCATCAATTACCAAAAAGGAGGAGATTGAAAGGTCCTTGTGTGGTTTTGGTAATTGAGTGACAACCTAGGTGGACTAATTGTGTTTATGTGAGATACACAGGTGATTAGTTCACAAGTACATATGTGTGAGCAACAATGCCATGAAGGTGAAAATGGCTTGGAGATGTTGCAAAGCTCACACATGTGATGATGAAGGAGCTCATTGCACATGAGACATGACATTGAGTCATGTGATCAAGGTGGAGAAGATCAAGACAAGACTTGGCTTAATGGACCGGTTGCAAGCATGAAGGGCAAGTCGGAGGCTTTGGAGCGATGGACCGTGTGGCGGTGAAGCTTGAGCAAGACTTGGCGCCGATGGACGAAGGCAACGGTGAAAAGCAAGTGATGTCAAGATCGATGAACCAATATGATCACGTGATGATATGAAGTGGATCATATCATTGTTGATCATGTTGGTGCAAGTGTTGCATCAACATTGGAGGAGATGGAATGGAATGCGCAAGGCAAAGGTATAACCTAGGGCATTTTATTTCACCGGTCATAGGTGTGTAGAGAAGTTGATGACCGGGTTTAGGATAGATGGCCGTACTATCAAGAGGGGCAAACTTGTTTGCATATCGGTCATCTAGTGCCACTCGAGTGATCGAACTTTGCATCGTCGCTAGGATTGAGTGGCGTGGCAAGTTGAGTGGCTAATCCTTTGGAAAATGATTGTGAAAAGCTAACATACATACATATGGTGGTGTACACTTGGTGGTGTTGGCACATTTACAAAGGAGATGAAGTTGGAGTTGATGTGGATCAACTCGGTGAAGAAACAGAGATGAGAAAGATCCCACAGAGTGGACCGGACTCTAGTCACACAGTGACCGGACGCTGAGGCTCAGCGTCCGGTCAGTAGTGGCAGTCAGCGTGCAGCGTCGGTCTGTCGATCGGACGCTGGCTCTGAAAGTGACCGGACGCTGGAGGCAGTGTTCGGTCCTGTTGTCGGATGAAGTAGCATCGCTGGAGAGTGACCGGACGCTGGGGCTGCATCCGATCAAGACCGACTGGACGTGTCCGGTCGGGGAACGGTACCTTACTATAAATGACCGGACGCTGAGGGTCCAGCGTCCAGTCAGTTGAAGCTGCTGCGTTCGGTCAGAAGATGACCATTGAGATCGGAAGAATGTCGTTGAACGCAGGTGACACGTGGCGTGCATCGCATGACCAGACGCTGAGGTCCAGCGTTCGGTCGATCTGACCAGAGCGTCCGGTCGACCTGACGGTTGCCCAGTGAAGGGGTAATGGCTAGTTTAGCCCTTGGGGCTATAAATAGAAGTGGCCTTTGGCCATGGCTGGTGCTGAGCACCTTGGGGGATTGTGTGTCCATGCTTGAGAGTGCTTGGGAGCCCTCCATCTCACACATACTTGATAGTGATCATCCGATTGTGTGAGAGAGCGATTCTAGTGCGATTGCATTATGAGGTTGCATCGAGTGGCACTAGGTGATCGAGTTGCAAGCTGGTGGTGCTTGTTACTCTTGGAGGTTGCTACCTCCTAGACGGCTTGGTGGTGGTCTCCGTGGAAGCCTGCAAGAAGCTTGTGCAGCGCTCCAGAGAAGTGCTTTGTGAGGGGCATTGTGCTCGCCCCGCGGGAGCCACGAAGAGCAACTTTAGTAAAGTGTGTCATTGAGCTACCCTCACCTACGGGGTAGGTTCTTGCGGCGCCCGACGTGCGGGCTTAGCGGGTGATGCTAATTAGCTGCCAACCACCAAGTGAGCGGTCGACACAACGGGGACTAGCGTGTTGACAAACACGTGAACCTCGGGAGAAAAATCATCGTGTCAACCTTGTTCTTCCCATTAGTTTGCATCCCCATTACACAAGCTTGCAATTACTTTTATACATATTAAGCTTGTGTAGTCACTCTTGTAATTAGTTAGCTTGTGTAGCTTACTAGTTACCTTCTTGCTTGTGTAGCATAGAAGTAGCTCCCTTGCGTGGCTAATTTGGTTTGTGTAACCTTGTTAGTCACATTGCTTAGTTTGTGTAGCTAAGTAATTGCGCTCTCTAATGTGGCATTGGTTGCCTTGTTATTGAGCATTGCTAGTGAACTTAGTTGGCTTTGTGCTTTTGCTTACTAGCATGTGTAGGAGCTTCATTGTCGCTTAAAGTACTATTAGCATAGGTTTGTGTGACCTTGCTTCTAGAATTGGTTAGGAGAGCTCTAGCTAGCCTGGCACATTTGTTGCTAATTAGTATCTTTGAAAGGTGCTAGGGAATATAGATAGAGGGGTGTAGTCTTGGCTAGACCGATAGTTATAATTTCGCACTTATTTTGGTTAGCTGACAAGATTAAGTTTTAGAAAAGACTATTCACCCCCCCTCTAGTCGCCATCTCGACCCTTTTAGACATGCACTACGAGGCGCGCATCCAGGCCGTGATCCAATACCACGCATAAATTCTTAGAGAGAGGATCCCTAAAAGTGTGGCAAGAACCATGAACCTGACCCTAGAACAATACCTAAAGGTAAATATAGAATATTAATACTTATTTTTTCTGAGATTAATTATGCTTAATTTCATGTTCTTATATGTCATATACTTGATGACGTAGGTTCCTCCATGGTGGTGCGCCTATGATCTGTAGTGCTGGGCCCGGATGGTGGACATGTGGTGCAACTCCGCATGGGAGGAGAATCACAACGCTTGCCGGGAGCGGCGTTTGCTAATGCCGGGTGCACCACACCATCAAGTCAACCTCAACCACTTAGAATACGCGGCTAGATGGGTACACGAATTCATTTCTTTATTCTAACGCTCAACTCTGCATAATTTTTAATCATATTGCTTTTTTTAGTCGGCGACACACGGTGGTGAGCCTTACTCCCAGTTCATGGCATATGCTTTGGCCCATAAGGGCAAGGCGACGACCGACGTCGCCTACAACCTGGAAGACCCGCCCTCGGCGTATAGCAACGAGTCCGTCCACAACTGCCTCGATGGATACACATCAATGGCAAGGGAGTCCATAGCCCAGAGTACAATCCGAGCACCCATGACCTTGATGGAGAAGTGGTCATGAGGGCAGGAGGAGGCAAGAAGCATGGCTGATTCTAGATTGGTGATGGCACAATTGACATGGCCAGTACTCCCACTCTCTCCCAGATTTGAGCACGATGCACTCGTTCTAGCCCGACGATACGCCCACGGCCAGACTCTACACGGTTCTAGATGAACGCACTCTAGGTTATTTCTGTTTTATTCATCGTTCATTGATTTTTACATACTTTTGTATTGCATTGTAACATTGGGATGAAATATTATAGGCTCAGCTGAAACAAGAAATGAGGCGCCAGGAGGAGCTAGAGGCGAAGATGGAGGCAGAGCGGTAGAGGGCGAAGGTAGAGCGACAGAGGATGGAGGCAGAGCGACAGAGGATGGAGCTACAGATGTTTGAATATATGAGGGGTGTTTATGCTGTAATCGGTCAACCTCCGCCACCGATGTCAATCCCTCCTCCTTAACCTGGTCCAAATACTGTTTCAGGCACTGTGAGTCGCTTTACAACCTTATAATCACCATTTCTAGTTTATGCAGAATCAATCTTACAAAGATGCCCAGACACTAGAAACTTAGTGACTAATGCTATATGTTTGTTACCAACTAGTACTTAAGCAATCATACTAGAGCACAATGCAACTGAGAAGATATTGCTGATAGTTGTAAGGGTTATACTAGTTAGGCAGCAGAGAGACCATACATGTTGTTTAATCTTGTCTCACATATGCAATCTCTTCTCCTTTGTGCAACATCAATTGGCGGCATCGAATGAGCCTCATGACCCAGCGTGGTCGCAGTGGAACTTGTGGCCTAAGTGACTACTTGTGATTTTATTTGCATTTGCATTTGTGGATTACCTGTGACTATTTATAGTTGTAAATGAACCTACTAATGATTCTGAAGTTTATTTACATTTATGTGTTGTCGATATATCTATATGAACTGCCTGTGATGCTTATCGTGAACTATGTGTGATGCATGTAATGTTTATTTGAGTGGGGTATGTTATACATGATCGAAGAATAAAAACAGGGAATATATGGTCATTTTGCCGAGTGTTACACTCGACAAAGAGGCATTTTGTCGAGTGCCAGTGTAAAAACACTCGGCAAAGAGGACACGTGGCCAAAATCTGTGCATTCTGGGACTAAAATGGCTCCTTTGCCGAGTGTCTGCGCTGTGACACTCAGCAAAGAAGCCAACATTTGTATATTTTAGGCTAGTCTTTGTTGAGTGTCCAGTATTTGACACTCGACAAAGAAGGCAGATTTGCCGAGTATCCGGAATTTGACACTCGACAAAGTTTGGGAGTTAACACTCGGCAAAGGAGGTATGTTTGCCGAGTGTCTAGGAGTTGACACTCAGCAAAGGAGGCAGGTTTGTCGAGTGTCAGGTCTTGGACACACGATAAAGAATTTAGGTTTGCCGAGTGTCAGGCCCGGGACACTCGGCAAACGCGCTGTGACCGTCTGCGCGTCGTCGCGCTACTTTTTTTCACCGAGCGTCAGTTTTAGCTCTCGGCAAAGTATTTATCGAGTGCGCGATAGAAAACACTCGGCAAAGAGACGTTTGCCGACACTGTAGATGCCGTGGGCTGTTTGCCAAGTGTTACACTTGGCAAAGCTTTTGTCGAGTGTTTTTTTGTCTTTGCCGAGTGCCTGTGGCATACGACAAAGTCACTGTTTCTGGTACTATGTGTATATATACACACACTACCGGAAACAGTGGCCAGCTACAAAATAAGTTATTTTGTAGCCACCTTTATTTACGATAATTTTATATACTAATTTACGATAATGTCAATACATATTTACGGTAGTTGGGTTACTATAACACATGAAGATATTTACCATAACGTTATAGTAAACCACTTAGTAAGGAGTTATTATAATCTCATAAATTAACATAGTAATTATCGTAACTCAAAGTGGCTATAAAATAAGATATTTTGTAGTCGGACCCAACCTACACATCCGACTCCAGCCTTCCACACCGCTAGTATTGACCAGATCCCACCTGCGGCTCAGACGGATCTAATCAACCGATCCCCTAATTACGTGGCTTAAAGTCCCCTAATCACGTCATTTTCATTTCTGCGTGCAGACCGTGTGGTAAAACATATGGACAGAAGATACGCTTCCCTATTTGCACCTGGAGCCACCGACTTCCACGACCATGAGCCTGCACCCTAGCGCCGAAGACGCCGTCAACGGAGTGGTTTTGCTGCTTCAGGTCACGCGGTTCGCGTGCGGCTCCGTCGTGGGCACCGCCGTGCAGCATGCCATCGGCGACGGCGTCGCCTGGCGCAGCCTCGGAGGCGGGTCCCGGGCCACTGGAAGCGGCGGCCACGGCGCTGACTCCATCGGTCCATCGTGATTCAGCTTGCATGTTTGGGCAGGTCCATACGCCGCACGGAGGGGGCGGCCGCCGGCCTCGACGTTCGCATCCACCGCCTTCTAGCCGTCGAGCCCCCGACGGACCACGTGGGATCCATGGAGTTCATCTCGCAGGTTGTGCAGCTGCACGCGCCCCACGTCAGGACGGCCGTCTCGAGCCTGGTGTGCCCGGTGGCCGCGCTCGTCCTCGACCTGTTCTGCACCCCGCTAGTCGTCATGGCCCACGAGCTCGGAGTGCCGGCGTACTGTACTTCAACTGCAACGCTGCGGCGCTCTCCTAATTCCTGCGCCTACCGGCGCTGTGCGAGGAGGTGGCCGGCGAGTTCGGGGAGATGGACGGCGCGGCGGACATTCCCGGGCTGCCCCCAGTGCCGCCGCTCTCGCTTCCGACGCCGATCATGGAATTGGAAAGGAAGAAGCCCGAAAGCCGACGGCATCATCATTAACACAGCCGAAGCAGGGCGTCCTCTCCGCCATCGCCGAGGGCCGGTGCACGCGCAGGACCGGGTGCCCTACTCCGACGTTGTACCCAATCGGCTCGGTCATCTCGTTCCCCAGAACCTAAACAAAGTAACTCGTCATGTAATTCTCGTATGAAGCCAACTCAAATTCTCGTAACTATATCATGGTTCTTGTAGTTCACATTCAAGGTTCATTCTCGTAAACAGTGGCGGATCCAAAGGGGGGGCTGGGGGGGCTCCAGCCCCCCCTAATGTCTTGATTTCAAGCCTAATCACTGTAGCAAAAGCTTGATTTCACCATTAAATCTTCATGCAAATCAACATCTCCATTGTTTTAGCCCCCCCTTATCCCGCATCGTGCATCCGCCACTGCTCGTAAACATAGTTGTCAAATTCACGAGGATAGCAAGACATAGATTATAGTAAATCACAATCAATGGCATATATTTTCTAGTAAATCATTTACTTAATACGATAGGTATGTATTTGCTTTTAGTATTCTCGTAATACTTGCATGCATGGCACCAGCCGTACTAGTTCACCAGCTTTATGTGTACTAATCTATCACGCGCGCCCTCGCGCGCGTCGGCAGTCGGCTGGAAATACAATCACAGATCGAAACGTGTCTATAATTTTTTTTAAGATTGGAACATGGAATTAGGTAGTATCGAGAAGCTGAATGAAATAAAAATTGATCACATGGATATAGTAGTATGTACCTGGTCCCAAAAGGCATGGGAGGAGCAAGCATCATAGCAGGAATATAAAAATCCCCAAAAATCGAATGGACAATGTGGTGCTTGGTGGTACTCTTTCAATTGAAGGAAAAAGATGCGACCATAACTGAAAAGGTAAATATAATAGAAAAGTACAGCATGCCAGCACAAGCACTTTTTTAATAAAGTTGAGGGTCACTGAACTATAGTGCAGGAGGCAGAAAAAAAGGTCATGAAACAACAATTGTTAAAAAACCAATGTCCATTCGAACACATGAAGTTGTCAAATGTGCATGAAAAGGGATACAATGAACATAGAATTTATGGATGCGCTAAAATACAGGGGCAATGATGCTACATATAGCGGACTGTATTTATCAAGGTAAACAAACACGATGCATCGACATGACAGAAAAGGATCCACTAAAGTAATATATAAGCAAAATAAGACACCCTAGAAACCGATCTGAACAAATTCTCTATCTTCCAATAGTTAGTAAGAGGAAATTACATATTTACCTACGAAGTTATATGGTTGCAGCAGTTTAACCTCATAGTTCAAAAATAATAGCATACTCAGTCCTTGTCCTTAGGATTCAATTACAGTCTGCAATGAAACCAAAAATAAAATTTGTAACAGGCATATAAGCTATGCACCTAGCTGCAAAGAAGAGAAAAATGACTAAGGAAAGAGCAGAAATTAGAACAACTAAAGAAAGAGCAAGAATCAGAATACCTTAATATTGAATCATAGCAATTTTTGCAGATTGCAGTGAAGTGCGGGAAACAAAATTGGATTGTTGTCACGGAGAAGTAGGTCATCATTGCATATGGCAAAGTGCTTCAGTTCATTAAGAATGCAACACAGGACCATGCATATGTAATGGTTCGTATCACTGCATGGGCTAAACGCCTCATTTAAAAAAAAATAAGTGGAATAGAAACATCATAAACAGCGGCGGCCACCCCCTACCCCTGCGGCACGGCGGCGCCGCGTCTTGAGAGATGGAGAGAGAAGAAGCTTGGAGGGGAGAGAAGCAGCGGTGTGGATAGAGGACATAGGAGCAAATGATATTTTTAGATGGAGTGGAAAATGCCGGGGTGAAACACAACCATGAAACTGGAAACAAGCGGCCAAAACATTTCATAGTAACGTGGCCACCCTGAGCGCACACCAACTGCAGCCGAAATGCAGGAAGCAATCTATTGTCACTTGAGATCAGAAAAAAGATCATAAAACAGTGATAATCGTGACCGCATCTTCTCCTATGGTATAGTTGAGAAGAAGATATTTGTTTCCAGCAACATTGTCATTGAATAAAAACAGCACCTCCACTTAATTTCACAGAATGCTTTAGTGGCAGTACTGTGAATAATGTCAATAACCAAGATTAGCAGAATGTACCAAGAATTGTATGTCGAACCTGGAATTTAACATGAAAATAGTCTGGAAGAATGACGAAATGTCATGAAGGATCTGCAACAAAAAGAAGATTAAGTATAAGAAATGGTATCCACAAACGTACAAGACCTTGTCCTTGGGAGTGTGATCTTATATGAGAAGCTGGCGCTAAAAGCACAGGCTTTGGAAACACCTCTTATTGGTGGTGGCATATAATTAAAGGCACACAATAGGATCAGTCTAGGATTGAATTTAGACATGTGAAACTAACAGAGATCATTATCCATGTAAATAGGACAAGGTTCTATTTGAGGGCTGAGCAAAGATGCAGTTCTTACTGAACAGAAATAATGAAGACGCATTATCCATGTAAATCATGAAACTGATTTTGTAGGGAAGAAAACACGGGTTTAAACAATGTACAGAGCTGCCCAATTGCTTTGCGTCCTAGTTCTTTGGGTAGCAGATGAACTGCTCAAGAAGTTCTACACACATGATTAGCAGCAATGTGAACCGTGACATACATCAGGAAAAGTACTATGAAATTCTGAATTGTGTGTAATAGCATAGCATTAGTGTCTTGTCTATACGAAGTGGAAATGCACGGAGCATCTCTTTTTTCCTAATAGAAATCCATTACCGGTCAATATCTTGTTGCCTGGATTTCCAAAAAAAAGGAATAGATAAGAAACGACTAATCATCAGCTTTGAGTATGTAAATGATATTTTATGAAACATGTAAAATGACTTTAGTCTGCCCATTCAATTGGAAAACCACATCCAGTGTACGGACATAGAAATGAGTTTGCATCAGCAGGAAAAAGAATGAGCAGAGCAACCTCTTATCATCAAAAGGAAGACAAGATGCAAAGCACCAACCTTTCGCAATGACCATGAAGGATCGATGGCCTAGAAAATGAGCCGGAGCATTCACCGGAAGATCACCATGCAACTTTATATGAACACACATGTGAAGCATGCAACAGTATTCATGTAATAGATTTATAGAAGCACTGAGGACCCTACAGGCTACAGAAAGGAAACAATTCAGTGTTGTTTGAGACTCTTCATTTGAAGATGACCTAGCACTGTATGCAGCATGGCTGAACTATCATTTACTTTGATAAATAGTTTTTTAATGAGCAAATATCTAAGAGTTTTTTTTTAATTTGGCGCACACGTGCATAAGTGTAGTAGCAATGTATCCCGGTGTTATATATTGACAAACAAGCAGACTAAAATTCCAAGTATAGAAGAATCGTTGCTCATCACATAATTCAAGGCACAGAAATCAGGTATGTCCAAGTTTTAATAGACAAGCATATAATCGAAAGTATTTGTGCCATGGATATTTCTAAAAACAGCTGAGGAGGAAAAAAAATTGATACCCCATCTATCCATGAAAATGTGCTCTGATTGGCATCCTCGCTTGTCTCTATAGCAGTAGACCTGGGCGGTTTGTCCCTGCTTCAGTCGAGGCCATGAAAGAATATATTCCAACTATTTCTACCATGAAGTTGTAAAAAAATAGCTGAGGAGAAAACAAAAAAGAATCCATACCCCATCTATCCATGAAATGGGCTCTGGTTGGCATCGTCCCTTCTCTGTGCAGCAGTAGACCTGCAATGTTTGTTTCTGCTTCAATCTAGGCAATGAACGATCAAATCATTTGAAACAAATAACATAGTTCATGACTCTTCAGTGATGTATGGCAATATGGCATTAAAATGTATATACTGCAATCTATTTCTTTTTTATTAATATAGTATCCTAATAAAGGCTCCATTTCACCTGGTGTGGAAAATTTCTAAAGTCTCTCTCACACCATCAGATCACTGGTAATAATAAGGTGAGCTAGGGGAGAGGGGGGCAAGTACACTGCCAGTGCTAAAAGAAAAATGACCTTAACCACAACCTGTATTGAAACTCAACATCGAAGGAAAGTACAGTATTCTCAGATGGTGACATTACCATATTCTTGAAATATTAGATCAACTTTCGGAGTGACCCATGCATTCTGGGGGGCATGGCACAAAAACTTTTACAGAACAGGCTGCATTTAAAAAAATCTGAGCAGTAAGTAAGCAGTGATCATCTGTGGAATAACATATGATGGTGAAGAAAAATGGATTAAAATATCCTACAATAACAAAAGTTGGAAAGCGTTACCTGTGGAATTCTTGAACATGTAAGTAAGTTCAGTGGATTGTTCTTTTTTTGTGCAAGAGGAAACCTGCAGAAGCTTCCATGTACATGTATGATGTTTTCTGAAATCAACATATACAATGGCACTTCTTCCAAATCATTTTGCAGTGGGAGAGTAGTTTCAAGATCTTTCAGTGATCTTTCTATCTGAGGCAGCGGTGGTCACTACATTGCAAAAAACAACAACTTTATCACCCCTGGCAAATCATACGACAATATGGTAACTAAGTTTAAGCATATCAGGAGACTGAATTTTTTTTATCTCAGTATGTACACTATGCATTGAAAAGAAACATTCCTAAAAGTGGCTCACCACTGCATGCCAAAGTGTCTCAGTTCATTAAGAATAACAAAAAGAATAATATATGTAATGGCTCATGTCACTCCATAGGCCAAATGGCTCATGTCAATAAAGGCGGAATAGAAATATATCTAAAAACAATGATAATCATAACTGCATATTCTCATATGGCATATTCTGAGTGCCAGCGAAATATGTTCGGGAAAAAAATTGGCAAATAGTAATTGCATCGAAATATGGTCAGACTTATCAGATGCACCTCCTAGGCACTGTCATGGTAAAATCGTTTTCCCAATACACGATCAGCAATGGCACGTGCATCGACAATGGCATATCATGAGGACTAAATACATAAATGAGTAGCATAGGCATGGTACATCACACTAACATACGGTAAAAATGGATGGCTACATCATCAGCAATGGCATATGCTCAGCATAAAATAAACCAATCAGTAGCATGGATAAGACAATTCGGATGAGATGTTGATCCAGATTTAGGGCTAGCTTACCGCGTAGGCTACTGTAGGGATCACTGTCATCACACGTACTACTATAGGGATCTGAGAGAAGAAAGCAAACAACTTTAGGGATCGTCGCCACGCAAGGCGTCGCCACCGGGGGTGGTACCAGCGCTGGGCGGTGGCGACATGGAGCACAGGAGGTTAGGGTTTCATCAGGATGACACGCGGCGCTGCGGGATGAGGTAGCACCGGGTCGCAGCGACGCCAACGGCCACCAGCAGGGCTCGGTCATGCCGCGTCGTGGGCAGGACAGCCACGCGGCATCGCGCTGTAGGTCCAACAGGGCCTCGCGCGGTGAGCCGGCAGCGTTGACCCGCCCGGCATGCGGCGACGCGAGGAGGAGGAGGGTTTCGCCACGTCGGGAGAGAGGGAGAGGGAGGGGAAGGGCCGGAAGAGGGCGGCGCATCACCGGAAGGGGGCGACGAGCGTCACGGAGAGGTCGAGGGAGACAGGGTTTGGTTTCCTTTTTTACGGTACGACGGGAGGCTTCGAGAGGCAGTGGACGCGGTGGGAGCATGTGGGGGGTACGACCCCGGATACCCACGGCAGACCACATGGGCTGCGCCCCTAGGGGTGGCCCAGCCCACAAGAAGAAGCCTTACGAGGCATGACTCTGATCGGTGCCTTCCGCAAGACGTCGAGAAGATATCCTGAAGATACTACGAGATCTGTTAGGATAGTATGATCCCAAGATTCCTGTAATCAGTTATTACTTTCTGGTTATCTCTCAGATCTAACCGACTTGTAACCCTGCCTCCCGGACTATATAAGGCAGGCAGGGACCCCCTCTAAAATCACGCAATATCATACGATAGTTAATACAAACCAACAGACCACAGTAGTTGGGTATTACGTCATACTGACGGCCTAAACCTGTCTAACTCGTGTGTCTCTGTTGCTTTCTTGTTCTTGATCTCACGCTCCTCTACCGATCAATCTACCTTCGTGGGATACCCCTCGGAGGACTGCCGACGATATTCTAGCGACAGTTGGCGCGCTAGGTAGGGGTGTGCGTGCCGTTTCCTTGTTGAACAAGATGGCTTTTTTCCGCAGGCTCTTCGTCCCTTCCACAGCCCGGCCAGATCTTCACGGTCGGATCCATCTCGTGGGTCATCAATGCCGATGGAGTTGGAGAGCTCCTCGAGCCGGAGCAGATCGTTTCTGCACTGGCCACCCCGGCACCTGCAACTGCAGATCCGATCTCGGAGGCAATTCTGAGGTCTCTTTCGGCAATAACTCGCCGTTTGCTTCCTCGCTACCAGAGGAGGCCGATCAACAACGATGATCTGATCGAATCCATCGATCAGGTCAGACTGAAGCTCGCTGATTGTCTCTCCATTGCCGAATCGGCACTGGACAATCTGGTTCAGCGCCGACCACCCTCCGATCCAGATCTATCGGAGGGTGCTCGGGAAACTGCAAGGGCTATGGCCCTACCCTTCGGATTCTCCAACACCACCGCCACTTACCAGCACGCCCTAAGGGGCAAACTTGTCGACCAGATCACCGTCCAGCTCCCGCCGGCTGTCAACACGGTACACTTAGGCCGGAGCCCTGGGGCGCACCTCCAAACCATCCCGAAAGAGACTCTGGGCTCCGAGTCTCAGGGCTCTACGGAGACCCACGCCGAAACCTTCTTCGATCAATTTCTCCTTCCACCCTTCTGGGGTGGTGCAATCTTCAACGTCAGCATCGACAGCCCTCCTTGGAATGGCAAAACCGAGGAGGAGCACGCTGCTCGGGAAAACTGAAACGTCAACCACGCGCAGCGGTGAGAAAACGAGGCAGCCATCGCAAGGGCTGAGGCTGCTCGGAATAATCGGCTTGACTCTCAAGGAAGACCGTTCCCACTCTACCGCGACCTCGACGAAGAATTTCTCCGCGTCGACGGCCATGACGTCTTCAAGACTCCAAGCGCCAATTTGGCAGTAGCCGCCAACGAGCTCGCTCGTTTCCCTCAAATGCCCGAGCTCGCCAAGATCACCGCCATGCTTAAAGCGGCTCACTGTCGGGTCAATGAGATCCACGAGGATCAGAGACCTTCATGCTCTATGAGCACGATTCACTGATCAGCTGCGCCGAGGTCCAATCGCCACCCAAGTCAAAGCCATTTCGTCGACCAGTCATTACCTCTCCAAGGGGGGCCCGGGGGCCATCGCGCCGAACACCATCGCCAACATGACCAGGAGGTCGAACAGGATGCTAGAGTACATCTTAGCAACCTCCGGGACGCGCGGCGGTGTATCGAGCACCATAGCTTTGGTCACCACGAAGACGAAGTACGTCACCGCCAGGATTACGAAAGGGAGTACGGCAACCCGGACTCAGCCCTTGAGCCTATCCCCGACCACAACGCCATAGATTACGGTGTTGACAATCCAGAGGGGCCTTCGGCTTTCACAAGGGCACTCCGAACACGACGATGGCCCCGTGGTTTTAAGATCACCGGGGTCGAGCCCTACGAAGGAAGAATGAACCCGACTCAGTGGCTGTAGGCTTATGCCAGTGCCGTCCGTGCCGCGGGAGGAGACACCAGCGTTATGGCCTATTATCTCCCCGTCATGCTCACGCCACCCGCCATGAGCTGGTTCACCAGCCTTGCGTCGAACTCCATCGGCTCGTGGGAAGAGTTGAAGAAAGTCTTCACCGACAACTATATGGCCACGTGTACTCTACCCGGCATGAAGCATGATCTCAGCCGCATCAACCAGAAGCCATCTGAGCTCCTCTGCAGCTACATCCAGTGTTTCTCCGAGATGAGGAACTCTATCCCCAACATCATGGAAGCTGAAGTCATCACCGCCTTTATCCGAGGACTCCACCATCGCAAGCTTCGCTCCAAATTCAACCGTAAACCGCCGACCGGCATCGGCGAAATGATAACTACCGCCAACCAATATGCCGATGCAGAGGAAGCCGAGGTGCGCTTCAACGAGGATGTAGGCACTCAGCGACCACCTCACTGATATGACGATCGCCCCGACAACCGACCTCACAATGACCACCACCCTGACGACCACAGCTATCATCGCGATAGCGGCCGTGATCGAACAGGAGGACACAGGCCTGGCCAAAATCGCCGTCGCCGGCTAGAACACATCTTCACCGCCGCTAGTCAGCCTTGCACCAAGCGTAATTACGATGAGCAGTACCAAAAGATACTCGACGGCCCATGCCCTCTTCACAAGAACGCCAAACACAAGATGAAGGACTGCATTAGTTTAGCAGGGAGTTCCAGGACAAGAGGCTCGACAATGCCAACAATGGAACAGGAGGTCGTCGACCGCCTAGGAACAACTACAACGCCTTTTAGGACTACGATAAGGTGGTCGCCACCATCTTCGGGGGCCTCGCCTCCACTGAGAGTCGAAGGGAACGGAAGCTTGTTGCTCGATGAGTGCTCGCCGTCGCTTCAGAAGAAACTACCGCCGACCCCAGCTATCGCCCATGGTTCAAGATCCCCATCACCTTCAGTAGGGCCAACCATTGGGCAGACATACCATATACAGGGTGTTTCCCCCTCATCCTCGACGCAACGGTCCAGAAGGTGCTATTCAGAAAAGTCCTTGTTGATGGTGGCAGTGCTTTGAACCTACTCTTCGCCGGAGCCCTAAGAGAGTTGGGCCTCGCGATATCAGATCTCACACCCTCGGACTCCTCCTTCTAGGGTGTGGTACCTGGAAGGGCATCCAGGCCACTTGGAGAGATCACCCTGCCAGTATAGTTTGGCACGGCAAGCAACAACCGCATCGAGCATATCAACTTCTACGTCGCCGACTTCGACACCGCCTACCATGCCATACTTGGCCGGCTAGCTCTGGCCAAATTCATGGTCGTACCACACTACGCGTATCTGGTGTTGAAGATGCCTTCGCCTGCAGGGGTCCTAGCTTTGTAGGCCAACCTTTCTGTCGCCTACGTCTGCGAGACAGAGAGTCTCGCCCATGCCGAAGCCACCGACCTCTCCATCCAGATGGCTAGCATGGTCGCCGAAGCCAAGATAGTACCCGCCGATGACATGGAGATTCTAGATCTAGAGCTTCCCCGCACCTCCACCAAATCCAAGGAAATTAAGGAGGTCGGCCTCGGCCTCAATGACGCTTCCAAGACCGTGAAGATTGGGGCTCACCTTGACCCCAAATAGGAAAGCGCGCTCATCTCCTTCCTACATGCCAACGCCGATGTGTTTGCTTGGAAACCTACAGACATGTCGGGGGTACCACGGGAGAAGATCGAGCACTCCTTGAATGTCTCGCCGACCGCTAAACTGATCAAGCAGAAACTCTGCTGATTTGGGCCAGACAAGAAGGAGACTATTAGGGTAGAAATAAAATGGCTCTTAGCTGCCGGGTTTATAAAAGAAGTGTATCATCCAGATTGGTTAGCAAACCCTGTTCTCGTTCGAAAAAAGAATAAAGAATGAAGAATGTGCGTTGATTATACTGATCTTAACAAACACTGCCCTAAAGACCCCTTTGGCCTGCCTCGGATAGACGAGGTTATAGACTCCACCGCCGGCTGCGAACTACTCTCTTTCCTTGACTGTTACTCCGGCTATCATCAGATCTCCCTCAAGGAAGAAGACCAGATAAAGACGTCATTCATTACACCTTTCGGTGCATACTGCTACAAAACTATGTCCTTTGGACTCAAGAACGCTGGGGCGACCTATCAAAGGGCTATCCAGATGTGCCTCGACCAACAGATCGGCCGCAATGTCGAAGCTTACATCGATGATGTGGTCGTCAAGACCAAAACCACCGACAATCTTATCACCGACCTTGAAGAAACTTTCTCCAACTTGAACAAATACCGATGGAAGCCGAACCCTTCAAAGTGCATCTTTGGAGTTCCATCCGGTATACTGCTGGGCTACATTGTTAGTGCTCGAGGCATCGAACCAAACCCTGACAAGGTCTTCACCATCACCAACATGAAGCGGCCAACATGCGTCAAGGATATACCGAAGCTTACAGGCTGCATGGCTGCGTTAAGTCGCTTCATCTCTCGCCTCGGCGAAAAAGGGCTACCTTTCTTCAAGCTCCTTAAAGCCTCTGAGCATTTTTCCTAGTCGGAGGAGGCAGACACAGCTTTCGAGCAGCTCAAGTTGTTCTTAACAAAACCTCCGATCATGACAGCGCCACGGCCAAATGAAACAATGCTGATCTACATCGCCGCCACTTCTCGCATCATCAACACTGTAACAGAACCGCCCAATTTATACAAGATCAAGTATGGCTGTCTCCGCTAACACGTTGACACACACATACCTTCACTCATATAAACCCGGTAGTCCGCCGAGTGTCCCGAAAGACCTCGGTAAATCAACATCACAACCAAGATCGCGTGATTAAGCAAATACACATCACATACGCAGGGTTGCAGCGGAAAATAATATTACAAATGAATTCACAAATAAAAGTACAAGTTTGGGTTTCAAAACCGATTAGTGAAAACAACATAGCTTTCAAAAGATTACATTAATATATGTTCCAAATACATTGCTAGCATAAGTGACATCATCCGACAAAAGCATATAGATGAGAAGTAACTATAGAATCACCGAGCCCATCGGTGGTTAGCCACCATCTTCAACAGGCCAAGAACTTTACCTGCAACATGGTGGGATAAACCCTGAGTACTCGAATGTACTCAGCCAAACTTACCCGACAAAACCAGAAATAAAAGACACCAAGGATCATGCAAGGCTTTTCAGGTGGGCTAGCTGGACACAGTTGCATAAAAGAGCTTATAATTATAGTAACCAATTTAAACTTTGCATCAAGCTTATCATTATTTACCTGCCCACTAGATTAGCACCTGTACTAGAGCACTCACTTATTAGGAGCAATCAATATTAACCATAGCAGGTATAATAAGGCTGTCATCATCATATCATCATTTCCGGACCATTATGTTATTTAGTGTATCTACTTTGGAGATAAGCCCGTCAAGTTCTCACTAACCGAGAGAGACGGCGATTCGAATCGAATTACAACTCAGCTGAGGGGGTATTCCTAACTCTCACCCTGGCATACTTTGCAAGGGTAGCCGTGGGTCACCTTTGGAACAACTCAGGAACCAAATTCACGGGTTCGATCAGCGCCAGCACTCTCAGGGATTACCCTTCTGCCAGGACGATCAGGACTTTTAAATCACCTGCCCTTGGACTCACGCCTACGGCTCCCTTCCGAGGCGCACTTTATACTTATCGACTCCCGGCCTGAGGTGAGCTACTCGGCTTCATGGTCGGTCTCCAGACCCGGCCAACTAAGAGAGAGGCATGCGTTCAACATGAACAGGAAAGGCTCCAAGATTCAGTCCTTAATCGACACAGACGGAGTCACTGCAAACTGGCAAGCCTCCGCCCGGTCTTCATTTCAAATTAAGACTGGTTCTTTTCCACGATAGCAAATATAGCCAACCGTGCCACATGTATATTCCTATATCTCGCAGGTGACAGGAAATCACCCGACTTCTACCGCGTTTAAGCAGGGCTAAGCACTACACGAGCCTGAGCTACATAGGGTTTAGGGTAATAATATCTGGACAAGGATTGGGGAACCAATGCAGCAATTGTTTGCATCCAACACCTAACTTAATGCAACAATATATATATAGATATATAATAATAATAATGTAACTGCATTTCGGAAATTAGGAGACTTAATATGCTCCGGGGCTTGCCTGGGATCCGACACAAGTCAGTTCAGTTAGCTTGCACCGTCCTGGTGACATCTTAGGTCCTAGCACTTGCTTAGTCCTTCCATCTTCAGGATAGATCCACCATACACCGTCTTCGGGTTCGGCTCCAACATCGCATCCTTCACGTGGTGCATCTAGCGTACCTAGATGAGATGCAATATGCAAGTATATGAATACATGGAAGTGCAATAGACAATGCATCGCATGCCGTAAGTAAGACAAGCACAAGGTTACATTAATCATGCACAAGCACTTCGCATTGCCTACTTTACATATCGCACAATTTATCATCCCACGATAGCAAAGAAGATGACAACACCAAGCATGACACAAGTTTCCCAAGATTTCAGGTACTCTAACTCAACCATCATCAAAGGTTTGAGCCACACTTAGCAATATACAAGCAAACAACTATAATTGGAATCTGTCAATTTCTGGACATGCAAACAGCAGCTATAAGATTTAGCTATAACTGGAGTTACACAATTCCAAATGACTTGCAAGAAGACATTTTGGAAAGCTTATGAAATTATCTACATTTCATCTGTAACCATCATAGCATGATTCACAAGTTAAGTAGGTCGAAATTATACATTTACAGAAACTGGTCCACAATTGACAGAGAGCAGCCATTTCTGAAACCCAACTTTAAACAGGCATAACTCACAAACTACTTGGCCAAATGACACCAAATTTTAATAGAAGCTAGATACATGAATTATCTACAACTTTTATATAAACAAGTTTCACAACAAAGCACATTATCATGAAGAACTTTGCTAAGTTCCCAGATCTGTCCAGAAACCACATTTGCAAGAAAATAAAAATTAACTTATGTTGCAAACACATAATTAGGCAAAACCAACTTTACCAACATGTCACACATGACTAAAGAACACCAGAAAACCTAGTGTCCATGACCAAATAAATTCTTTTAATGCATTTCTTAATTTATTTTAGATAACAAGGTGACTTAAGGAACATATACCAAAAGTATACAATAAATTCTACAAAAATTACAGTGGCTCACATATCCTCTCAATAGTCAACTGTACAAATTTCACTCCATTTGAATATGTACAGCAACCTCTATGAAAAAGACAAGTTACTAAAGCAAGAAATCATGTGAGAGCAAGATAAACCAATAACTCACTCATACTTCATCCAATACTCATGAAATTTTTACCACACATCAACTATCACATGAGTAGCATGCCACAAAAATTTCACTTCATTTGGAGCCCTAGATCTACAGTTATGGAAAATAACAAATTCAACTAGCATTACAACCTTACTGCACAAATCTATTTTTACCGCAAAATTTTGAAACTAAAACATGCCATATTATAGATCTAATGCATAGATAATTTCACAAGGATTCCAAAAAGTCCACATTTACTATTTTACGAATTTTCTACGATTTACTATGAATTTCCAAAGTTCCTGCAAAATAATTATAAACCAGTCCTTATGGCACTATTCACATGAGTCACTGACTTCGCAGTTAGGCTCCTTTACTTTGTCGAATTTGAGCCCGAGGCCCCTGGTCGCAGAACACAGCAGAGGAGCATGCCGGACTTGCTGTTGCCGGCCGAAGGAGGCTCGTCGGCGGCGGGGAAGTGGAGGAGGAGCACCAGGGTGTCCTCCCGCACCCGCTGGTGGTCTCGGAGGGCCGAGAGGCGGCCCGAGGTGGCTTGGCCACGGCAGCGGGCGGCACCGGCGTCGAAGAAACGGCAGCCCGGCGGTGACGGCCTTCCAGCGGCGGTGAAGTGGCGGTGCAGTGCCAGTGGGCCCGCGCGCACCTACTGGTGGCCACGGCTTGCTCTGTGATAGCTTGAGGCAGCGCGGCCACGCGTTCAGGCGGCAGCCGTAACAGGCGCTCCAGCGACGGCGCGTTACAGCGGCTGCGGTGACCGGACAATGGGTGAAGGGGGAGCGGCGCATGACTGAGAAGGCGATGGCGCACTCGGGGAAACCCGGAGGCAGCGAGGACGCGGTGGCGGCAAGCCGCAACAGGCGCTCCGGCGACGGCGCGTTACGATGGCTGCGGTGACCGGACAATGGGTGAAGGGGGAGCGGCGCATGACTGAGAAGGCGATGGCTACTTAACTTTGGAGTATTAGAGAGACTAATTTGGTCACGACACTTTTTGATACTTGCTCTTTGTCGTAAGTTGTTGTCTGAAGAATTTCTTTCATTGGCGTCCATAAAGCATTGTTACATTGGAAGGAATCCAAGATAGCACTGTCTTATGTACTTCATCCTCAATGTACGAAGAGTGATACAAGCGTAGACTAAATACTTGTAACATCTAATTTCCTAATGGATATAGCACAGAACTTATGGACTTTGCACTAGATCGCAGTCGGTTGACGGATATTCCTTGCAACAGTGCTATATTTGTTCCCAAGAGTTGAAAAGTAGTTCTCTACTAAAGTGGCTTGAGCACAACTTTTTGTAAAGGATGTGATCAAAGACGGGGTAAACATCCTTTGAGGGTATGAGAAGCTAGTTAACCAATATCCAAACTGGTTGTAGCGGTGCAATCACTCAGATGTCAATTGATGGAAAGCTGCATAATGTTCCATGTGTGTAGTGCTCTTTCTCTGATAACACACTGTATTATCTGAGTCTGTTGAGTGAGTGGTAAACGTAATAGCTGACTCAGTCGGCTCAACGTTCTCGATGATCATTCCTTAGGGAATTCTCGTATCCAAATGGCAATAGTTATCTGAGTTGTATCTGAGGCAACCCCTTGGGTAAAACACATGGAAGACACCAAATGACAAGGCAGCATTGGTAAACATTGCCAAGGATGATGGATAGCGAGACCTAGAGTACAATAAAAGTTGCAAGTATTTCCTCAAACTAGGGAAATAGTTCCCTACCAAGCATTTTGAGTATGATTCTCCTTCATGGTGTAGTTGCTCAGTACGTTGAGTTGACTTGCACTATATCAAAACTATCTTTTGTGGAACTACTTTTGACATTGGGGCTTCATTTCTAATGTCAGTCAATATCTCCAAATTACAATTTTGAAATCTGTTGTTTGACACCTTTCAAATTGCTTTCGAGTTGCAAGGGTACAAATTGACTCGTAGAACACCTTGATTGCTTGAACATTGTTGATAGAAGAGGCCAAGAATAAGGTACAAAGGGGTCCAAGGAGTCTTCTTTAGGGCATCTAAAGGGTTATCTAGCAACAATTCTTGACCACGTTACATACCTTGGCATCAATTGCAAACACAACTTTTGAATGCGAAGGATGATCGCAGTCACAAAGAAATTACAGATTATGTACTCTTTGGTTTTCTGTTCATATTTCACAAACTAGTGCTCCATTGTGCATGAATTTTGGTAGAAACATAGATCCATGAGTCCTCTAACCGCTCACCAAAATTCAGCTCAAACGGACACTGTTTGACTATCCAAACAATACGGTTACCAAAACTGCTGTGCTCTGAAATGGCAGCAAACCGAGCCGAGAAGATATCTCTCAATTCCGATGTTTTACTCAACCAATACTCAAACCAACTTAAGACATTGAAGGTTCCTAAGCAAGGAATGAGATCACCAAGTTTGGGGTCAATTCAACTTCATTTGAGTCACTAATCGCCGGCTTGAAGATAACCGGTTTTGTACCCTAAAATCTGGACAGATTTCTCGTTCTACTCTGTCTTTGCTTCACACGTTGTGGTGTGCGTTCTATACTCTCGATATCTTTGTATAGCAGCAGCAGCCTTTCCCTAGCTGAGGATGGAGTCTAGAGTTTTTCCTCACATGCTTCTCTTAGGTAATAATTTCCGCCATTGATCTAGACACCAACTTGCCGATGCACAAGCATTGGACTTGTGGGCTGTTTTCACAGGGCACAAAGCATTATTTCACATGTAGAGCATTCCTATAGAGACAAGGAACCATTTCTGAGTATTCTCTGGCACTTGGTCCAATAGAACCTTGAACAAATCCATTTGTGGTACCTAGGGGCACAATGATGCTGATCGAAACTAGGCACGTGCTTTAGCTAGCTCCTTACGTAGCCGATACAATGTTTTGTACTATCTATGTGATTATCCAAGATGGAATTGACTTGATAGCATAGGTTTTGGAAAACAAAGCAGTAGTTGCATTGCTAAATGGCTTGCTATTACATTGCTTAACATTGCTCTGCGAGACATAGCCTTTGTAATTAGCAAAAGTTGTCACCTAGCTGGAGGTTAAGCTTCCAACTAGTAACTAATCAGTTGTCTCTCAACACTAAAAGTTCTAAATCTGCACTCTTGCCAACAATAGTTGTGATTCACGCATAACAGATGGTCGCCATCGAAGTCAGTAGACAAGGGGTCACACTAGAGATTGTTGATCTCGACTGTGCGATCAGCATGCACATACTAGTCAAGACTTGGATAGCCAAGTCATAATCATAATGTGACGTTCGATTCTTATCCGACTAACCATTTGTCCAACATTAAGTGTTGTATGCCTTTCTGATCCAACAATGATGACATAAGTTGTTCACTAGGTGACGGACGTCAATACTGGGACAACCAAGTGGAGTCACTTGTCTATCACCTCTTGTAGTCGGTTAATGTTTATGTCGGTGACTAGTTCTTCAAAGGTTATCCTTTTTGTGACTTCAACAGGAAGCTCTACTACTTTCGGTCTGATATATGGATCTTCGATAAGATATAGAGAGATAATCAAGGAAGAGCTCACGTGAAAATAACACATCGGTGCAGTTCGGCAATGGATCATGACTAGAAACCTCGATACCAGCGCGCACCCAGCAGCACAACCATGCGTCGGCCGCCCACAAGGAGGCCCTAGGTTCCGTCGTGGCACCATAGATCGCTAATCGTGGCACCATTACTGGACATACAACCAAAGTGAAATTTCCGGTGGCACCAATTAGATTGTAAGAACAAGCATTGTGCAAAAGAGCGATAGCAAACAAGGATAGTCACAAGGTTAGGAATCAACAAGGAGGCGATCAGAAGATCAAAACACAGCGCAAAAGAACATAGCCTAATTGCCAAAGGCAACTAAGCAGGAGACTCTTGCTTAATTTCCATAAATGCCTCGTGTCCACCAAAGTGATTACCAGATAAAGATTAACATGAGATTTGGTCTTGTCGAGCAACAACATGAGATCAAGACTGATAAACATCCAGAGACTTGAAAGAGTTGGAGACAAAATACACGAGATTCGAGAGATAGAGCCATTGCACTGACTAGGGATTCAGTTGATAAAGCAATGACATGATCTACGAGGAAAAGGTTCCAAAGCCAGGGCAGATAGCGATTAGCGTTGCACTAGCTCATCAGTAGGAGAAAGAGCAATGAGGTCCAACAAGGATTTTTGAGCAGGGTCCTCCCACATAGGAGCGGGACAACCACGAAACATGCAAGCATTCAAGGGAACTAAGCTTGGACCTAAGGTCAAGCAAAGGCATAGATAAAGTCTTCATAGCACAACGTTCAAGGCTAGCAACCACATGTACAGGCTCAGGTTCCTAAGAGAGAACTTAATTGTAGACGACAACCCTGAGATTACCAAAACTTGGACGCTGCTCCAGGATAGCGCTCTTCCACACTCATATGCTTACCGAGGACAAAAGGGTGACAACTACTGCACTACCTAGATAACGAGCATCCACGCCTACATCATGGTCTTAAGTGAGCATTTCGAAACACTCAATCCAATTAGCTTAAATGGCTATTACGAAGCACAAAGCTCGTACATAATAAGCAGTCACCTACAGTAACACCACTACACATAACACATGCGAACCTGGTGGTAAGGTACTGTTATCTTTTATTTCCTTTTTACGGAGTAGGTGGATATCTCTACAAAACAAGTTTTACTTACATTTAGCAATTTAGTTTTCAAAGGGGTGAACTTTTTGTTAACTATTAACTCGTCATCTATTTCCTTTGGAAGCCAACATACGAGGCAAAGCTAATCACACACTAACTTCAAGCATAGCTATTCAAGCAGCATGGGACAAGGCATTTTGGCTAGCTTCACACAGGGAAAATAGTGACATCACATTGATCACAAGTTACTTAGCATTAGAACAAGGTGAGGGAAGCATATTTATGCATAAGCACAATCATGATGCATGCTCGTCCTATTCGTCCTCACGAAATTGCCAGCCTAAGGTGGCAATCACGTTCTATGTCGGTGGCAAAACACGTACTCTCTCGATATATAGCTAGTCGTCAGCTACATTCAATCTACGCATTCGTGGTTAGCATACCTACAGGCAAATTCATTGCAGCCCATCCCCACAAGAGATAAATAAGCACACAATGAAAGCAGTAAACTAAGATACCCTCCATATATGCATCCCCAGATGTATATACTTCGATATCCATAGCTACCCGATAAATATACCCGCAATTAAGTACCTTCATATATACATGTGTGTAACATGTAAATATTCCAGTAACCATAGCTAACTCTTCCCTAGACCGACAGTGGGACGGTCATGCTCTCACAACTCACACTTACCTGGCCGTAGAGACAATTGATCCATACATTACCATTCAAGTGAATGACATCCATACAATAGCACGTCGTATGGACGACGAAAGTAAAAACCCCCATGTTAGTACTTAGATAGCCACCTAATAGTTCTTAACTGGGCATAAAGGAGGATGTCGCTAGCATAGTTTTGCAAATTAGTTTTGACAAATTTGCCTGTAGCTAAAGTTTTAGTTAAAATAGGCTTTTTAAACCAAAACTTTGTTTTTAAAACAATGTACATGACAATATTATGCTTAATCTTGCTCTGATACCAGCTGTAACAGAACCGCCCAATTTATACAAGATCAAGTATGGTTGTCTCCACTAACACGTTGACACACACATACCTTCACTCATATAAACCCGGTAGTCCGCCGAGTGTCCCGAAAGACCTCGGTAAATCAACATCACAACCAAGATCGCGTGATTAAGCAAATACACATCACATACGTAGGGTTGCAGCGGAAAATAATATTACAAATGAATTCACAAATAAAAGTACAAGTTTGGGTTTCAAAACCGATTAGTGAAAACAACATAGCTTTCAAAAGATTACATTAATATATGTTCCAAATACATTGCTAGCATAAGTGACATCATCCGACAAAAGCATATAGATGAGAAGTAACTATAGAATCACCGAGCCCATCGGTGGTTAGCCACCATCTTCAACAGGCCGAGAACTTTACCTGCAACATGGTGGGATAAACCCTGAGTACTCGAATGTACTCAGCCAGACTTACCCGACAAAACCAGAAATAAAAGACACCAAGGATCATGCAAGGCTTTTCAGGTGGGCTAGCTGGACACAGTTGCATAAAAGAGCTTATAATTATAGTAACCAATTTAAACTTTGCATCAAGCTTATCATTATTTACCTGCCCACTAGATTAGCACCTATACTAGAGCACTCACTTATTAGGAGCAATCAATATTAACCATAGTAGGTATAATAAGGCTGTCATCATCATATCATCATTTCCGGACCATTATGTTATTTAGTGTATCTACTTTGGAGATAAGCCCGTCAAGTTCTCACTAACCGGGAGAGACGGCGATTCGAATCGAATTACAACTCAGCTGAGGGGGTATTCCTAACTCTCACCCTGGCATACTTTGTAAGGGTAGCCGTGGGTCACCTTTGGAACAACTCAGGAACCAAATTCGCGGGTTCGATCAGCGCCAGCACTCTCAGGGATTACCCTTCTGCCAGGACGATCAGGACTTTTAAATCACCTACCCTTGGACTCACGCCTACGGCTCCCTTCCGAGGCGCACTTTATACTTATCGACTCCCGGCCTGAGGTGAGCTACTCGGCTTCATGGTCGGTCTCCAGACCCGGCCAACTAAGAGAGAGGCATGCGTTCAACATGAACAGGAAAGGCTCCAAGATTCAGTCCTTAATCGACACAGACGGAGTCACTGCAAACTGGCAAGCCTCCGCCCGGTCTTCATTTCAAATTAAGACTGGTTCTTTTCCACGATAGCAAATATAGCCAACCGTGCCACATGTATATTCCTATATCTCGCAGGTGACAGGAAATCACCCGACTTCTACCGCGTTTAAGCAGGGCTAAGCACTACACGAGCCTGAGCTACATAGGGTTCAGGGTAACAATATCTGGACAAGGATTGGGGAACCAATGCAGCAATTGTTTGCATCCAACACCTAACTTAATGTAACAATATATATATATATATATAATAATAATAATGTAACTGCATTTCGGAAATTAGGAGACTTAATATGCTCCGGGGCTTGCCTGGGATCCGACACAAGTCAGTTCAGTTAGCTTGCACCGTCCTGGTGACATCTCAGGTCCTAGCACTTGCTTAGTCCTTCCATCTTCAGGATAGATCCACCATACACCGTCTTCGGATTCGGCTCCAACATCGCATCCTTCACGTGGTGCATCTAGCGTACCTAGATGAGATGCAATATGCAAGTGTATGAATACATGGAAGTGCAATAGACAATGCATCGCATGCCATAAGTAAGACAAGCACAAGGTTACATTAATCATGCACAAGCACTTCGCATTGCCTACTTTACATATCGCACAATTTATCATCCCACGATAGCAAAGAAGATGACAACACCAAGCATGACACAAGTTTCCCAAGATCTCAGGTACTCTAACTCAACCATCATCAAAGGTTTGAGCCACACTTAGCAATATACAAGCAAACAACTACAATTGGAATCTGTCAATTTCTGGACATGCAAACAGCAGCTATAAGATTTAGCTATAACTGGAGTTACACAATTCCAAATGACTTGCAAGAAGACATTTTGGAAAGCTTATGAAATTATCTACATTTCATCTGTAACCATCATAGCATGATTCACTAGTTAAGTAGGTCGAAATTATACATTTACAGAAACTGGTCCACAATTGACAGAGAGCAGCCATTTCTGAAACCCAACTTTAAACAGGCATAACTCACAAACTACTTGGCCAAATGACACCAAATTTTAACAGAAGCTAGATACATGAATTATCTACAACTTTTATATAAACAAGTTTCACAACAAAGCACATTATCATGAAGAACTTTGCTAAGTTCCCAGATCTGTCCAGAAACCACATTTGCAAGAAAATAAATATTAACTTATGTTGCAAACACATAATTAGGTAAAACCAACTTTACCAACATGTCACACATGACTAAAGAACACCAGAAAACCTAGTGTCCATGACCAAATAAATTCTTTTAATGCATTTCTTAATTTATTTTAGATAACAAGGTGACTTATAGTGGCTCACATATCCTCTCAATAGTCTACTGTACAAATTTCACTCCATTTGAATATGTATAGCAACCTCTATGAAAAAGACAAGTTGCTAAAGCAAGAAATCATGTGAGAGCAAGATAAACCAATAACTGACTCATACTTCATCCAATACTCATGAAATTTTTACCACACATCAAATATCACATGAGTAGCATGCCACAAAAATTTCACTTCATTTGGAGCCCTAGATCTGCAGTTATGGAAAATAACAAATTCAACTAGCATTACAACCTTACTGCACAAATCTATTTTTACCGCAAAATTTTGAAACTAAAACATGCCATATTATAGATCTAATGCATAGATAATTTCACAAGGATTCCAAAAAGTCCACATTTACTATTTTACAAATTTTCTACGATTTACTATGAATTTCCAAAGTTCCTGCAAAATAATTACAAACCAGTCCTTACGGCACTATTCACATGAGTCACTGACTTCGCAGTTAGGCCCCTTTACTTTGTCGAATTTGAGCCCAAGGCCCCTGGTCGCAGAACACAGCAGAGGAGCATGCCGGACTTGCTGTTGCCGGCCGAAGGAGGCTCGTCGGCGGCGGGGAAGTGGAGGAGGAGCACCAGGGTGTCCTCCCGCACCCGCTGGTGGTCTCGGAGGGCCGAGAGGCGGCCCGAGGTGGCTTGGCCACGGCAGCGGGCGGCACCGGCGTCGAAGAAACGGCAGCTCGGCGGTGACGGCCCTCCAGCGGCGGTGAAGTGGCGGTGCAGTGCCAGTGGGCCCGCGCGCACCTGCTGGTGGCCACGGCTTGCTCTGCGATAGCTTGAGGCAGCGCGGCCACGCGTTCAGGCGGTAGCCGCAACAGGCGCTCCGGCGACAGCGCGTTACGGCGGCTGCGGTGACCGGACAATGGGTGAAGGGGGAGCGGCGCATGACTGAGAAGGCGATGGCGCACTCGGGGAAACCCGGAGGCAGCGAGGACGCGGCGGCGGCAAGCTCAGCCACGATGCCCATGGCGGCCGCGCGTCTCGGCGCGGAGCGAAGCGAGAGGCAGGGAGTGAGAGGGGCGATGGAGAGGCGAGAGAGGAGGCGAGGGCCGCTCGGGCGCTCGGTCTTGGAGGCGCAAGGCGCGAGGCAGCGCGACAGAGAGGCAGGGCACGCGTCAGCGGCGGGGGCGCGCTGCTCGCGCATGGCCGCCACGCACAGGGCACGCGTCGCCCCTTTGAGGCATTCCACCGAGCAGCTGGCGGGTATCGGTGTGGGCATGGTGGAGCGCAGGTTTGGGCCAGCTACGGGCCGATTTGGTTCATGGGCCCAAAACAAAGTTTGTTCACCTCGACATGCTCTACATTTTTCATTAAGGCACTCTAGTCATTCAAGCAATGTATTAGCAGTTAATTAGGCTCCAAGGTGATAGTGTCAGCGCGTTAACAGCGATGAACAAAAGTCCAAAATTGATGTTCAAAACGAAGCCCAACGAGTGCCATCTTTTTATATGCTCTTCTCCATGAACTTAGCTCCAACCTTTATTTTGGGGTCAAGTCGAGTTGCTTAACGAAAACATGAGAACGCGACATGCCAACGTCGACGACGATGAATTCCAGACTTAGAAAAATTCTAAGTACCTGAAAACAGCTGATGATTCAATCTTCGAGCCTCTGTTTGACTTAGTTCCAAGTTGATCTGGTTCTTGTTCCAAAAACAAAGTTTGTTCTACTCTACTCAATCTTCAACTTTTATTTAAGGTGAAACTCCATACAAGCACTGTAAGTTGGTGGTCAACATAGGTCAAAGTATCGTCACTGTAAAGCTTAAATTAGAGTTATTGACCGATTGATGCATTTTCTTGATCTCGGCTCAATACGAACCTTTCATGACTTTTGTTGTAGAGTTCATCTAGAGTCATTTGGGTAAGGTTGCAAGGTTTGATTGATGACCTACATTTGCATTCACTTAATAGTGCAATTCAGGCACTTAGTAAAATCATTCCAATAAGGATATAACTTATCATTTCATGTGACTTTTTGATTCCAAACTTCATGAAACTTTTCCAGTAATCCATATAGATGGGTATTGATGTGAGACACATGAAGATATTCCAATAACACCAGCCAAGCATATATCTTGAAACGGGCCTATATGTAAAGCAAGGGTGCAATATCCGAGTTTAGGTTGGGGCTCATTTCCATAGGTTTGACCTTGACATCTCCATCACCACTGAACATGTCATGGTTGAGCCTAAACCCATTGCTTAACTGGCGACAAACACCTGGGGTGTTACAAACATGGCTATTGTCGTCAAACGTGAAGAGTCTAGGCATGCCTACAAGGTGCAACGTCCGGTATACTTCATTAGCAAGGTGCTTAATGAGCCCAAAACTCGTTATCCTCAGGTACAGAAGCTGTTATATGCAATTCTAATTACATCGTGAAAGCTCTGACACTACTTCGAGTATTACAAGATTGCCGTGGTTACTGAGTTCCCTCTGGGGGACATTCTCTACAACAAAGAGGCCAACGGCTGCATCATTAAGTGGGCTGTTGAGCTCGGCACTTACTCCATTGATTTCAGAAGTAGACCTACCATTAAGTCACAGGCGCTTGTTGATTTCATCGCTGAGTGGACCGAGATCTAAGAACCCATTGCTGCCACTTGCCCCGAGCACTGGGTGATGTATTTTGACAGCGCCCTTAACATCAGCGGTGTCGGCACGGGCATTTTGTTCATTACGCTGACCAAAGATAAGCTCCGCTATGTCCTCTGGATACACTTTCTGGCCTCCAACAAAGCCACGTAATACGAAGTATGTCTCCATGGTCTATGAATAGCTATCGAGCTCGGCGTCAAATGACTTATGGTGTATGGGGACTCCGCGCTGGTTATCAACCAGCTCAACAAAGACTGGTCCTGTTCTAGTGAGAAGATGGACGCATACTGTGCCAAAATCAGGAAGCTTGAAGGGAAGTTTTACGGTATCGAGTACCACCACGTGGTACGAGATCAAAATCAACCAGCCGACCAGCTCTCAAAAATAGGTTTGTCTTGCGCCGCGGTTCCGCCGGGGGTCTTCGTGCAAGATCTCCTGGTGCCATCCATTAAAGAAGAAAAGGAAGTTGAGGAGGTTCCCCCTGCCGAGTAGTTGGTACTTGCGGTGCCTTCGCCGGTCGCCGATTGGAGGGAGCAGTTCATCAAGTACCTCACCAACTCTGAAGTACCCGCCGACAAGACCGACACCGAACGCCTAATCTGCCAAAGTAAGCACTACGTGTTGGTGGAGGGTAACTTGATGAGGAAGAGTGCCAAGGAAGGGATATTGCAGAAGTGCATCCCTCAAGACGAAGGAGTGAAGCTGCTTCACGAAATTCATTCTGGTTCCTGTGGCAATCATGCGGCCTCGAGAAACCTGGTTGGCAAAGCTTTCCGAGCTGGCTTCTACTGGCCCATGGCCATCTCCGATGCAGAAGACCTCATCCGGCGCTGTGAAGGATGTCAGTTCTTCGCCAAGCAAATACACGTACCGGCACAGGAACTGCAGACCATCCTAGCTTCTTGGCCTTTTGCATGCTAGGGACTGGACATGATTGGGCCTTTCAAGCCAGCGCCAGGAGGTTTCCAGTATGTATATGTCGCCATTGATAAGTTCTCCAAGTGGATCGAGTACAAACCGCTCATTTCAGCTACTGCAAAGAAAGCAGTTGACCTCTTTGAAGATATCATACATAGGTTCGGTCTCCCGAACAGCATTATCATCGACCTTGGAACCACGTTTACCGGCCATCATTTTTGGGACTTCTGTGAAGACCGGTGCATCTCCGTTAAATATGTTTTTGTTGCTCATCCTAGAGCTAATGGCCAGGTCGAGCAGGCTAATGGTATGATCCTTGACGCCCTCAAAAAGAGGCTATATCAGAAAGAAGAAAAGCATCCGGGCTGATGGCTCAAAGAGCTACCGGCTGTGGTCTGGGGACTGCGCACTCAAGCTAGTCGCAGTACCGGTGTGTCTCCATATTTTTTGGTCTATGGCTCAGAGGCCATACTACCAGCAGATGTTGCCTTCCGAGCACCTAGGGTGGAAAATTATGTTGAAGAGCAAGACGCGGCTGTTCAGACAGAGGACATTGACTAGGCCGAGGAAGAACGCCTGATCACCTGCGTCCGCATAGCCAAGTATCTAGAAGATCTGCGAAGGTACTATAACCGCAACGTAAAAGGTCGTTCATTCACTGTCGGCGACCTCATTCTCCGCCAAAAACAAAAGACCGAAGGGCTGCACAAGCTTTCTTCCCCTTGGGAAGGGCCCTACGTCGTCAAAGAGGTCACCCGACCAGGATCTTATCGCTTAAGTGACTTAGATGGGATTGATGTTCCAAACTCATGGCACATCGAACACCTTATATGTTTCTACCCTTGAAACGCTCTAGATATGTATTCTCCATTTTATGATGAATAAAGGTTTGGTCTCCATAATTTGTCTCCATTTTTTCCCCTTTCACTTTCGATCTCCGCGTACGATCGCCGAGCATTACGATACTCCATAACGATCTCCAAAATCGCCGAACGATTTCTCCAAATCGCCGACCACGATTTCGCCAAATAAAGTTCTCCAAATCTCCAAAATCGCCGAACGGTTTTCTCCAAAATCGCCGAACGATTTCTCCAAATCGCCGACCATGATTTCGCCGAATAAAGTTCTCCAAATCTCCAAAATCTCTGAACGGTTTCTCTCCAAAAAACGCCAAACGTTTTCTCCAAAACGCCGACACATTTTCGCCAAAAAACGCCGAATAATTTTTCTCCAAACACGTCTCCTCCAAATCGCCAACGTGTCTCGCCACATGTTTTTCTCCAAACCGCCGAATAATTCGCTGTAAACCTTTAAAGATATTTCGCCGATCAGCGAGCAGCCTACTTTCTTTTCTATTCTCTTCGGAGAAGACCCAGCCTCCGATCTCTCCCTACACGTGCCACGGGCTCCGCGCTCTGCGTTATGGGTGGTCGGCTGTGGTTCCTTGGTCACGCCTATTTTTCCTTCACGTGCATGGGCTCTACGCTCGCCGTTATAGATTATGGGCTATCCGAGGCCGAGAGCTCAGAGCAGAATTTATTGCTCGGTCGCCGTTTATGCCATCTATAGTCATTTCGATAACTACCGAGCAGCATACGTTTCGCTCTTTTCTCTATGGAGAAGACCCAGTTTCTGATCTCTCCCTAGACGTGCTACGGGCTCCGCGCTCTGCGTTATGGGTGGTCAGCTGTGGTTCTTTGGTCATGCCTATTCCCTCTACACGTGCTCGGGCTCCATGCTCGACGTCATGGACTATGGGCTCGCTGAGGCCATGGGGGTTAGTAGCAAACTAACTGCTTGGACTCTACTTATACTCCGTATAAATATCTTATGGTCATAACTACGAAGATTTTTTTGCCGAAATACAATCTAGCTGCATACACATGCACTTTATAACATTTATCGTATATATAAGTGTTCTTGCGCTTTCGCGCGTTCTAATTGCATTGCGTAGAAATTACAGATGATATCAGCCAAGCATATCATTGGGCTACGTCACTGCCATCCGTCTCACCAAACAGATCTATGTCGCTGGCCAGTTTCTTCGCTGCATCCTCTAATTCATCCTCCAGCTTCTGGGTCTCCGCATCACTTAGTCCTTCGGTGAAACCGCCCCCTATCGACTGAACGTCGATGGTTGGGTAGTGGGACCGAGCAACCGCAAGGACATGAGTAGCAACGGTCATAATGGTGTCGCGGTTGAAGATTGAAATTCTCCCACGCTGCCTTGCACCTCTGGATGATGGTATCTGACCCTTGCCTCCTACCGTCAAGTCGGGATGCCGTTTCTGGGTCGACGCAGTCAAGCACCGGTTTTATTGTGGTAACTACAGCATTGAAGTTGTCTTTTTGGACCTAGGCTTCCTGCACCAGCACATTGAATTATGCCTTGGCTTTACGGCGATAACCTGCAAACGTTATAATGTTCTGTCATACCAGAAAAATACTTCAGCAGTAATTCCGACCCGGAGGTATTCACCTTTCAGCTCCTCGGTCAGTTTGTTTGCTCGCTCTGACTCTTTTGCTTTCTCTTGTTGGATTTGCTCAACAGTCCTGCGAAGCTGGCTGAGCTCCGCATCTCGCTCTACAAGCAAAATAGTTATCACCTAAAAGATGGTTGTTCAACCAAATACAAAGTATATTTGCCGATAATCATACCTACGTTCTGATCGGTTAAGCTTTTCAGCTGCTGGTTTTTCTTTTTCAACTGGTCGGAAGCATTTTTCAGTTGTTCTGACGCAACGGCCAGCGGCGCAGTTTTCTTCTATAGCTGTTCGGATGCTGCTGCCAGCTGGTCGGATTTCCTCTGCAGCTACTCGGTTGCAGCTACCAACTGCTAGGACAGAACCCCCTTCTAATGTTCCAGGTCCCACGAATTGGACTCTGCAAAGTCTCGCTCGCGTCGGGCCCTCTAGATGTTCTTCTCATATAGGTTCATTGCCTCCCGGAGTTTCTTGTTCTCTTCGGCAAGGGGCTCCATCCTCTTTATCAGTTGATGCCGCTGCTCGGCTGTACGCGTTATACCTAGTGGATGTACAATGCCAGTGATGAATTTCGATCTCCAACACCATTTATTAATATTATAGTTGTAGTACTAACCTCGATTTGAGTCATTACTCCAGCTACCGCGGATCTTAGCCTCTTCATCTCCTTGGTGGTGTTTTGTTCCTTGATAACTACCACTTCTTCCCCGTGTTTTTGGATAATCCGGACGGACTGGGGTTGAGGTTCGGCTCTCTCGATCTCCTCAACCTCGTCCTCTTCCACCGCCGCTTGAGGCACCACTGGGGGCTCTATGGCCGGACAGCGGCTCCGACCATTCTTGGCGTCGCTACGGGTGGTACAATTTGCTCCTCAGTCATCATCGAAGTTGCTCCCCTAGCCTCTGGTGCATCAACAGCAGCTGCAGCTTCCGCTCCCAAAGTACCGACGATTTCAATCATAGCCTCGGTCGCTGTCGCCGACGCGCCTGTTGTTTGCACCAATGGTTCGCCATCGTCGGGACCGCCGGCAGCGGCAGCTGACCTCTCTTCTAGTTACCGAGCACTCGGGGACTCTGGGACGGGAGCAGTCGACGTTGTTTCTACCACGGGTGCGGTCCTCGACGTTGCTCTGCATAATGTCGGCTTGTCAATATTCAAAAGAGGTCAAGGAACAACATTACTACTACAAGACAAATATACTCACGGTTTGGTCTTCCGGTTCAACTTCTTGAACCGGCGACACCTACCTGATCCTCTAGGTGCATCTGCGTGGTACGCCTCAGCGCTCTGCTGGGGAGGTTCCCACTCTTCTACAGAAGACCGCCCATCCGTTTGGTGTTTCGGAGCCCTCTCCACATGCTGCTCCGAGGTTACTCCCGTTTGTTGCTTGGGGACTCCGGTCGTCTGCACCACCGGGACTTCCGTCGTCGGTTGTGTAGGAATCTCTTTTGCCCTCTAAATGGGGACTTCAGCATGGAGCGGTGGCTCCTTCGTGCTCAGCGGACGTGCTATCAGGTCTTCATCATCGTCAGACCACTCCAACACTGTAGTCCTTCACGGTCGAGTAGCCTGGTCATCACCAAGCGAGATGCCGCCCGGTTTGTAGGACACGGTGCCCACCGTCTTTCTCCTCTTCCGAGCCGGCTCGTCTATCGCTGGCCTTTTCCCACAGATTTTCTCCGATACTGGGGATGCACTATCCGACGAGGTGCTCAGCCCCTCCTCTTCGGGCTGCGGTGGTCATCGGCCGTCTACCCCCGTCGACCATTCACTCCTCGGTACACCCGAGAAGTATATGGCTCTATCCTGCGAGTGGAGCTTTTTACAGGTGAATGAGTCCAGATGTTTGGAAATGATGACAGATTAAAAGCATTAGGAACATAATGCTGAGACGTTTACCTGGGGTGGCTGGTTTCTACAGTTAAAGGGTTTTGAATACCCTGGCATGTTGAACGAGACATGCAAAGTGAATAGCTCTGCAGCTCGCTCTTCGATAACCTCCTTCAATAGCATATCCGGTTTCTCCCGGGTACTGTCAGTTTTCCCTTTGAATTCAAAGGCAGGATGGGCTCTCTCCTTGTAGGGTTGAACGCGGCGTGATATAAAACTCACTGCTACCAATCCGTCGTTGATATTCACACCCCGGATTAAGTCAAGAAGCTGTTTCACTTGGTCCATATCAGTGTTTCTTGGCATCTCTGACCAGCTCTTTTGGTTCTCCGGGATGTGATCAGGGTCACAGCGGATGGCTGGGTCAGTCTGCCTTATGTAGAACCACCTTGTGTTCCAGTTTTTCAATGATGTGTTCAGTGGCACAGTAAGATATTCACCTGCCATTCCGTCACGCGGTTGAAGGTATACTCCACCGACCACCTTGGAACCACCACCGCCTCTCTTCTTCAGCTAGAATAGATAACGAAAAAGGTTGAAATGGGGAAGGATACCAAGGAATGCCTCATAGAAATGGATAAAGATTGAGATGTGAAGAATGGTATTTGGGTGGAGATTGCACAAACTAACTACCCATAGCTCCAACAAATCCCTAAGGAATGGATGAACAGGGAATCCCAACCCACGCCAAAAGTAATCTTCAAATACCACAACTTTGTCGGTATGAGGTGTTGGAAAGGGCTCACCGAGGGTCGGCCACCATCCGGTGGTCACGCGGTTAGGAAGAACGCCTGCCTCAACCAGTCTGTTTAGCTCCGCCTCTCCAGTGTGTGATGGCACCCACTCTTCATCCCTCCGGGCCTCGGTGCCCGCTTTCTTTGGGCTCATCTTCTTTGATTTCATGGCTCCCTTCTTCGGCGCCATCCTTCATATTCCGATTAGGGTTTGGTGGCGGAGGCAGATGTGCCTAGGAATCTAGAAATGCGGGAGTATTGGAGAGAGACAAAGTGGCAAGGGTGGGAGTGGGGACTACGGTGGTGCAGTTATAAAGCACTTCCCCCACCCTTTTTTGCATCCGAGGGTTTTTGGGAAACTGTTCCCGCGATCTACGTTGCTATGAATTCTCCAATGCGGTTTAATGGGCCACAACCTGGGCTTTCACGCAACCATAGCCCACATCATTCATTTATCGCTGCCGTTTGTTGTTACTCGCCAAATAACCGCTGATTTCTCCGCAATTTATCGAGGCTCAGTAACCGTTACTGTACAGCCGTTACTCTGATTTTTTTCACCACGGTTTGATTGCTCTGGTATATCTGCTTATAGCTTAGGGACTGGCTGATTGCTCAGCTGGTCGTCTGTTATTTCTTCTACTTTGGACCCTGGCACCGCATGACTACGCCATCTACTGTCAGGCTCGGGGACTAAGTGGGCACACTTCACCTTGCGGTGAATATGTTTCGTCTTGTTTCGGAGCTACGCCCGAGGATTGGCTGACTGCTCCACTGGTCGTCTGTTATTTCTTCTACTTTGGACCCTGGCACCACTCAAGATGGCAACGGGTACCCGAAACCCGAGTACCCGATGGGTTTTACCCGATAAGGAGGCGGGTATGGAAGACATTTTGCACCCGCGGGTACGTTATTGGACGAATTCTTGTACCCATCGGGTATGCGGGTACGGGTATAGGTGTATACTACCCATACCCGCATACCTGCGGGTAAAAAAAACCCGCATAAATAATATCCAACCTCTGCAATTTTAGCCCATATAAGCATATAGCCCATATTTGGCCCATATAAGCATATGAGTATATATATTCCAGAACTCCCTCAAACCCTAATCCTCATCCTCACTCCACTCCACCAGCCCATATTTCTATTTTGCTGCTCTATTGTTGATTTGTTTTGCTGGAAGCTATTATATTTTGGTGTGTGAACTCGGGTATATTGTCGGGTAAGAATTACCCGTCGGGTGCGGGTATGGAATGAATTTTCTACCCGCCTGCGGGTACGGGTAACCCGACGGGTAAGATTTTGATCTGGCCGGTGTGGGTACGGGTGGCCAGTACCCATCGGGTATGTACCCGTTGCCATCTTGAGACACCACATGACTACGCCATCTATTGTCAGGCTCGGGGACTAAGTGGGCACACTTCACCTTGCGGTGAATGTGCTTGTTTTTTCTGGAAGACTCCGTTACTCTGGAAACCAAAGAAGATTATCTCCTTTCCTCGTGGTCGGACTCTAAGTGGGCACACTTGGTCTACTAAGAGGAAATTTTCAATTCTAGACTTGAGCTCGTTACACCCTTATGGCAAGCCGTGCTTGGGGCATGCTGCTCGGCGATGGTCCACGCTGCTCGGCTATGATGCACGCTGCTCGCCAACTGCTCACAGCTGCTCAGTGACTCATCACGGTGGTCGAACCATGAGTTGGACTACTCAGCTTTGGTTCGCACCTACTCGGACAAGCTCAAGACGGCATTGCACAACGGGTACAAGGCGCTCGGAGACTAGCTGTGGGGGCTATGACCCCGGATACCCACGGCAGACCACATGGGCTACGCCCCTAGGGGTGGCCCAGCCCACAAGAAGAAGCCTTGCGAGGCACGACTATGATTGGCGCCTTCCGCAAGACGTCGGGAAGATATCCTGAAGATACTACGAGATCTGTTAGGATATGTATGATCTCAAGATTCATGTAATCAGTTATTACTTTCCGGTTATCTCTCAGATCTAATCGACTTGTAACCCTGCCTCTCGGACTATATAAGGTGGCCAGGGACCCCCTCTAAAATCACGCAATATCATACGATAGCTAATACAAACCAACAGACCATAGGAGTAGGGTATTACGTCATACTGACGGCCTGAACCTGTTTAACTCGTGTGTCTCTGTTGCTTTCTTGTTCTTGATCTCGCGCTCCTCTACCGATCAATTTACCTTCGTGGGATACCTCTCGGAGGACTGCTAACGATATTCTGTCGACAGAGCAGATATCTCAAGGCAGGCAATGTAGAAACCGGTGGGAGCAGCCAGGACCGCTGATCTAAAAATCCAACGGCTGACACAATTCTGCTGTCGTGGATGGCTTGAACGCTGGCCAAAGTCTCCTGCTTTGATAAGAAGAAATTCTCGTAACACATCTGTACATGCTTGAATGCATGGCACCATGTGAAGCCGTCATAATTATTCCAAATATCCAGCTTGTATTTTTGAGGTGGTTTTTGATCCGTTCATTCAGTTTGGAACAGGACATGGCCGACCGACTTCGGGCGCCGTAGGTGGCGTGGCTCTTCTGTGCTATCCTCGCTTGCCACCTCACCCCATGTGCATGAATACCGAGCCCAAGCACTGCCTCTGTCACTCTCCCATTCTTTCCCTCTCTCACTCTCATTCTGTCTCTCTCTCGTTCTCTGTCATGGATGCCAAGAGGGGGCTCCCTGTTGTGTTCCTCGCTCCTTCCACCGCCGGCCACTCAAATGCAGTCACGCCCTGATAAGGCTGTTGATAGCTCCGTCGTCGCCTCCTCCCTTGTCCCGCGCCGCTTTGCCGACCGTGCCGCTGCCCCCCGTCGTGCCGCTACTGTACGTGCTGCCCTATAGCCATGGCCGCCCATGGAAGCTTTGTGGCCATGCCACCGATGGCCAGCTCGGGCCAAGCTAGTGCCAGCTGCGGGCGTGGCCTGCTCAGGCGCCCTTCCTCCACTACCGGCCGGTCTTCCCCGACGTCCTCCTCTGCTCTCTGTTCTGGAAGAAGGCAAAGGACCGCAGGCTTGAATAAGGGAAAAGGAAGGGCTCTAAGTGCGGAGCCATGACTCAGAGGAATAGTGCCATGAAGGGCCGGTTCGCTGACATTTGATTTATGTTTTCTGTAGGGACCCTAGTGCAAAAGCGTTTTTCCTTTTCTTTTTCATTATATGCATATAATCAGCTGAACTTTGGAACATTATAGTAATTAGTAGAAAAATCCAAAAATAGCAAATGAAGACTTTTTGGAATCCTTATAAAATTATCTATGCAATAGATCTATAATATGGCCTACTTTAGTTTAAAGTTTTTGCTGTAAAAATCAATTTATGCAGTTAGGTTTTTAATCCTAGTTGTGTCTTGTCTTTTTCATAACTGTAGTTGTCGTGCTCAAATAAATGTGAATTTTTTATGTAGTGCTACTCTGGTTATGGTTGTCGTCTGGTAAAAAGTTCAAGAGTTTAGGCTTGATAGTTTAAGAGCTATAAAAATAACAAATGCCCAATATTGCTTTGCTTTTATTCTGAATAGGACTGCATGTTTGTATTAATTGGCTCAGTTAAGTTATGAATCATGACTTGATGATAATAAGAAAGTTGTAGGTAATTCATAAGATTTTCAAAAAGTTATGATTCATGTTTGTTGGAGGTCTATAACTCCAGTTATGCTTCTCTGAAGTTCCTATCAGTTTCTGTACCACTGCTGTTTGGGCTGCATGTGCAGTTTTAATTGTGCAATTATTTTTGTGGTGTAAATGATGTTTTCTGTGGTTGTGGTGAATAACAAAGTTGTAGGTAATTTCATAATCTAGCTTGTGATAAATTTTCATGACGATAGGCCTGATAATTTAGGAGCTATAGATTTTACAATTTCATTGTCAGATTTTGCATGATCTCTATACAGATCTGAATGATTGTATTGTTTGACTTAGCTTACCTTTGAATCATGTAATGGAGATAATATAATAAGTGTAGTGATTTTCATGAACTTTCCAAATTGTTAAAGATCACACCTTTTGGTAGTCTAAATCTCCAGTTATAAGCCTGTGAAGTTGCATAGCAGAATCTGTCCAAGTTTGGACAGAGGTGCTCAATTGTGCTTGATTGACCTTGTTAATTGTGGAATCACCTTGTGATGATAATAAACATGTTTTGGATAATTTAATACGCTTTCTAGAAAGTTAAGGTTCATGCTTGTTTGATGTCTGTAACTCCAGTTATGCCTTTTTGAAACTACTACTACTTTTCTGTCTTAGTTCTATGTAGATCAGAAACATTGGCTTGTTAGATCTGGTTAGCTTTGAAATAAGCTTTTGGTGATAATAATAATGTTGTAGGCAATTTCATTAGCTTTCTAAAAAGTGTTCGATAATTTTCTTTGGATGTCTGGATCTCTAGTTAGGGATAAAACAAGTGACTGTTGTGCTGTTGTCCATATTTCTATACGTGTGCTTGGTGATTACTTTAGCTTGCTCTTGTTTTGACTAAACATGTTGGTTAGTTCTTGATCGATGCATGTGTGCTATATCTGAACTTAAGTTCACTTGTGTGCCATATCTAATATATTTGCTATCCCTCTATAATAGGTTGTGTGATGTTTAATTAAATGACTCTAGGTGCCTATGTCTTGCAAGATCTTATCTTGCCTTGAATGCTATTATATGATGCATCTCATATTACCATTCTTCATATTTATGCACTTATATCTTGCATCTCATCTAGGTACGCTAGTTGAACCACGGGAAGGACGTGATGTTGGAACCGACTCCTAAGACGGTGTATGGTGGACCTATCCCGAAGATGGAAGATCCCCTAGAGTACATGCCTGAACAGGAGATGCTCACCAAGCGAGTGTCATCTAACAAACACTAACCTAGTGTTGGATCATAGGCAAGCCCCAGAGCATTCTAAGTCTCCCATGTTTTTACAAATATCACTTGAGTCATTTATGTTTGATGCATTAGGTTATAAGAGTTGATTGGAACCACTTGATGCATATAATTTCCTTGTCCAGAAATATACCTTTAACCGACAGAGTTGATTGGAACCACTTGATGCATATAATTTCCCACTGGTAGAAGTCGGGCGATTTCCTATCACCTACGAGATATAGGTGGATACCGAAGCACGATTGGCTATATTTGTTATCGTGGAAAAGAACCATGGGGTAATGTAAATAGAGGCCGGGCGGAGTGTTTGTGTCGGTTGACTCATGTAATTCCGTCTGTTCTAATTAAGGACCGTACCATTGTTGGCCCTTCTGACAAGATTGAACACATGCCTATCACTTAGTTGGCCGGATAACTCGTTCCGAGTAGCTCAACTCAGGCCGGACCCCGCTCTGTAAAAGTGTGCACTCTGGATGAAAGTAAGGATGTGCGGGGAGCGGATCAATAGACCATGGGCAGGCATGACCTGAGCGACCTGGTTCGGGACTGTGGGCTGGCATGGCTTGAGTGACCTAGCTACCATTAGTCCCTGATTCTGCGGTGCTGGGCGAACCCACAAAATGTGGATTTGAGTTGTACCAAACATGACCTAAGGCTACCGTGACTGGTAGACCTGGGTTTGTGTTAGGAATAAATTTCCAGCTGGTTAAAATCGATTCGAATCGCCGTCTCTCCCGGATAGTGAGAAACTTGGCTAGCACCAACATCGTAGTAACTGAATTATGAAATATGATGGTTATGATGAATATGGAATTATTACACCGGCTATGGTTACTATTGTTATGCTACTAAATGCTATACTACATGTTTGGCACAGGTTAGTTGTTAATCTAGAGATGAATAGCTATAATTAACTTGATGATTGAATTATAAAATGTATAGCTGAATTAGTGGCTAATGTTGTCAAGCTAGCTCTACCTATAAAGTCTTGCATACTTCTTGCTGTCACTTTATTTCTGATTTATGACGGGTAAGTCTAGCTGAGTACATTCGAGTACTTAGGGTTTATCCCACCATATTGCAAGTGAAGTTCTCGGCCTGCTAAAGATGGTGACTAACCGCCGGTGGGCTCGGTGACTCTGTATTTACTTCTCATCTATATGCTTTTTATCAAAGGATGTCACTTATGCTAGCAATATATTTGGAACTTATATTAATATAAGCATTTGAAAGCTATGCTATTTTCACTAATCGGTTTTGAAACCCAAACTTGTACTATTATTTGTGAACCCTTTTGTAATATTATTTTCGCTGCAACTCTGCGTATGTGATGTGTATTTGATTAATCATACGATCTTGGTTGTGATGTTGATTTACCGAGGTCTTTCGTGATACTCGGCGGACTACCGGGTTTATATAAGTGAAAGTATCCTTGTGTCAACGTGTTAGCGGGGAAGCCGTACTTGATCTTGTATAAATTAGATGGTTCTGTCACAGATACTAACATTTGCTAATGAGGTATGGATCAGTCTTCTAATGCATCTTCTTGAAATTTCATGTTCTTCTTCTTTGTAATCTGATGTCTGAGCAAAGCAGAGGCTTTCCCCATGCACAACAGATCTGTTTTTTTTTTTTTTTTTGCTTTGCTTGTCTCCCAAGTCTATCCGCTATATTCCTATGTATTCATGGTTTTTGGCTTTTTCTTATGGGCTGCTCTGTTTAATGGTCCATTTTGTCATTTTAGTTAATGGGCTGTATTGTTTTACTCTTCAGTTACACGGAAATTACAACATATTTTTCTCTGCGTGGGCCTTCTTTAAAAATTCATTCTTTTAGAGGCAGCCAACAACCGTGTGCTAGCTTGTTTTAAAACATACAGTTTCTTCTCTGTTGAAAATAATGTGTTGTGCAGGCAACCAACAACCATGTGCTAGCTTCTGCTAAAACACATGGTTTTTTCTCCGTTACAAATCATGTGTTTTGCATCCAGCAAACAACCATGTGCTAGCTTTTACTGTACGCACACAATCGTCCACCTGCCTATCTTTCTCATATCTTCTTCATGTTTTCTTTGTTATTATTATTAATTAATCTTATTATCTTTTATGTATGATTAATTGGATTTTTCGTGCCTTTCTTTGTGCGGTGAATGATTCCAAACGCCTACACCTTCCGTCACGAAATATAATAAGGTGCTAAAACATTCAAAATTGATGTCACAAGTTATAACGTACTAGAATAGAAGACTTTTGACCACTAGCTATAGCATTCTATTTATAATATGTAATAGAGAAACTAATTTCCACTGTACAAACCTTCATACATAATACAAGAAGGGAATACAATATACGGAGGAAGAGTATATTTAGTAGCCAGCTACAAAATAAGTTATCATATAGCCACCTCCATTTACAATAATTTTATATACTCATTTATGATAATGTCAATACACATTTACGGTAGTTAGGTTACTATAACACATGGGGATATTTACCATAACGTTATAGTAAACCACTTAGTAATAAGTTACTATAATCTCGTAAATTAACATAGTAATTATCGTAACTCAAAGTGACTATAGAATAAGATATTTTTATAGCCAGACCCAACCTACACATCCGACTCCAGCCTTCCACACCGCTCGTATATTGACCAGATCCCACCTGCGGCTCAGACGGAACTAATCAACCGATCCCCTAATTACGTGGCTTAAAGTCCCCTAATCACGTCACTTTAATTTCTGCATGGAGACCGTGTGGTAAAACATATGGACAGAAGATACGCTTCCCTATTTGCACCTGGAGCCAGCGACTTCCACGACCATGAGCCTGCACCCTAGCGCCGAAGACGCCGTTGACGGAGTGGTTTTGCTGCTCCAGGTCACGCGGTTCGCGTGCGGCTCCTTCGTCGTGGGCACCGCCGCGCAGCATGCCATCGGCGACGGCGTCGCCTTGCGCAGCCTCGGAGGCGGGTCCCGGGCCACCGGAGGCGGCGGCGTCGGCGCTGACTCCATCGGTCCATCGTGATTCAGCTTGCATGTTTGGGCGGGTCCTCCATACGCCGCACGGAGGAGGCGGCCGCCGGCCTCGACGTTCGCATCCACCGCCTTCCGGCCGTCGAGCCCCCGACGGACCACGCGGGCTCCATGGAGTTCATCTCGCAGGTCGTGCAGCTGCACACGCCCCACGTCAGGGCGGCCGTCTCGAGCCTGGTGTGCCCGGTGGCCACGCTCGTCCTCGACCTGTTCTGTGCCCTGCTAGTCGTCGTGGCCCGCGAGCTCGTAGTGCCGGCGTACTGTACTTCAACTGCAACGCCGCGGCGCTCTCCTAATTCCTGCGCCTGCCGGCGCTGTGCGAGGAAGTGGCCGGCGAGTTCGGGGAGATGGACGGCGCGGCGGACATTCCCGGGCTGCCCCCAGTGCCGCCGCTCTCGCTCCCGACGCCGATCATGGAATTGGAAAGGAAGAAGCCCGAATGCGGGGCGTTTCATGAGCGCCGATGGCATCATCGTTAACACAGCCGAAGCAGGGCGTCCTCTCCGCCATCGCCGAGGGCCGGTGCACGCGCAGGACCGGGTGCCCTACTCCGACGTTGTACCCGATCGGCTCGGTCATCTCGTTCCCCACGCCGGCCGACCCGCCACACGAGTGCGTGCGGTGGCCGGAGACGTAGGCTCGGTGTCTGTGGTCTTCCTCTGCTTCGGGAATCGGGAGCGGAGGGTTCGTGTAGGAAATTAAATTTGGTCATAGTTCAAAATTCTCGCAAATACTTGTATTCATAGTATAAAGTTCTTGTAAATATTCTTTGTGCAAGTTCTCGTATATTCCATAGTATGAGATATTCATAGTATAAAATTCTCGTAAACATTTACGGTTCAAAATTCTCATAAATATTTACGGTACAAAATTCTCGTAAATATTTACAGTATAAAACTCTCGTGCTAATTATTTGCATGCTAATTATAGTAACCAGAACATGTGCTAATTATCGTAACAAGATCATTTGCGTGCGCCTGGAACATTTGCGTAACTGGCCAACTAGTTACTCGGAAAACCAGAACCTAAACAAAGTAACTTGTCATGTAATTCTCGTATGAAGCCAACTCAAATTCTCGTAACTACTATATCATGGTTCTTGTAGTTCACATTCAAGGTTCATTCTCGTAAACACAGTTGTCAAATTCACAAGGATAGCAAGACATAGATTATAGTAAATCACAATCAGTGGCATATATTTTCTAGTAAATCATTTACTTAATACGATAGGTATGTATTTGCTTTTAGTATTCTCGTAATACTTGCATGCATGGCACCAGCCGTACTAGTACACCAGCTTTATGTGTATTCTCGTAACACATCTGTACACGCTTGCATGCATGGCACCGTGTGAAGCCGTCATAATTATTCTAAATATCCAGCGTCATTAATTACGGCAATTCCCTACAGCGTTGATCCCGCATGCATGCATCCGGAAGAGGAAAGCAGTAACGCTTTGGGGCTGGCTGCCTCGATCGGACGGGGCATCAAGGTGCGGTCGGTTCATCCGGCTAAAAATAAGTTATTCTATAGATAGCATACTCTCTCTCTCTCTATATATTAGTGTGGAATTTCGACGACGAGGGATAGCTGCCCCACTTGGGGTGATAGCTAACCCTGTCTCAGATTGGTGACAAGTGGCGTTGAACGGTGGATTGGAAGTGCTATTTGCGACAAATGAAGTACAGGGCTAAGACGTGTTTGGCCTTTTTTGAATAATGGACCACATGCTGCTCGTACCTGGTAGGAGTCTGTGAATGGGATGGAGCGGTGCGCCATGTGGCTCTCCACGTGAGCATCCAGGATCGCCTGTCAGTGACTCAAAGGAAACACATACGTATGAAATAAAACGTGCGCCGTACGTGGTCTCCAAATTTTACAGTGAAGCGGGTTCAGGGGATGGAGCGGTGGGGTCCACTGCATGGAGAAGGGCGTCGGTACTAAAATATTTTTTTTCACGTAAGTGGCATTAAAATTTTAGCATCAAGAATGTTTGACTATAGCAAGGCCAAATTTTAGCAATATTCGTAAGAATATAACATGTAGAGTTCATATGTTATTATTTTTTCTTTCAAGGAAATATGGTCATGTTGGATCTTATTTTGTAGATAAAATAATAAAAAATGTTATGGTTAATTAGATATTAGGATTTGAAGCTTGAGCATCTACCACGAACTCAGTGCATGAGAGCGTGCTGGTTCGAAAAGAAAGCGTGTTGGTCTGAAAATTTTCGAACCAGTGATTATCCCGTGTGTGTCAGGCCACCCACATGCTCGCTCGCATGCTCCGTGCGCAATTTGACGCCCGACGCACGCTCCACGATTGAGCCCGTCCGCACTATGGCTGCATGTGGGGTCACGAGAGGCCACGTCCCACCAGGCTAGTCGCGCGCGGCCCGCGTTGGTTTGGACCGAATCGATTTAGGATGCTTCACTCTCCCAAAAATAATTTTACAATAAAAAAAGATTTATTAGAACCGAAAAAAAACAGATGAACAAAACTGTAAAAGAAACAAATAAAGTCAGAAATATCCGAGACAAAGTGAAAAAAAGACACAAGAAAAACATCCGAACGTATTGGGAGCTAAGTGAAAAATAGCCACGACAAAAATCGTAACATACAGTCGAGAAAAATCGTTACAAAAATACACGAATATTTGGATGAGTCACGGGAGCTGCAAGATTCACGGACGCTGGGAAAATATTCGACCTCCCGTGCAGCCATGGACAGCTGGAAAAATATTCACCCCTCCCTAACACACGTTTCCTGCTCCCGTACATAACCCAAACCCCACCGCACAACATGCAGTCATGGGACCACGATACAAAACAGGCCAAAACAAATAGGGAAAGTCTGCTCACTGCATGTATGTGTTCAGCCCATGTCTGTGTATTTTTGGTGGCGGGTAGCTACCAACCGTGGGTGGTAGAATACCGCGTTTGTAGCCCTATATATATATATATATATATATATATATATATATATATATATATATATATATATATATATATATATATATATATATATATATATTCTAAATGTGGAATCAATTTAAATCATACATCAAGACAACTTAATGAAGAAAATATAAGCATGAAACACATAATACAAAATTATCCATTAGTGCATTTCATCGTTTCACTAGTCCTCTAGTCCATGAACCCCAAAAATACAAAGATGAAAACAAAAGGAAATAAAAAGACAAATGAAAAGGTATGTTTTCATAATACAAAATAGGGGCTCTTGTGTTCTTGTCCCTACTTTGACGTGAAATTGTGATTTTGCCCTCGTTTTTCTAACTTTGTGATTTTGCCCTTAACTGTAGCAAAGTCAACGCGATTTTGCCCCTGGTCAACGGTAAAAACAGGGGCAAATTCGCATTGACCAGGGGCAAAAACGCGTTGACTTTGCTACAGTTAAGGGCAAAATCACAAAGTTAAAAAAGCAAGGGCAAAATCACAATTACACATGTGTGTAAGGGGCAAGAACACCATTTTCCCTACAAAATAATACATGAAACTAATAAAGAAAAATGCTAGAGAACAATAAATAACAAAATGTCAAAAAGGTAATATGGAAAACGAAAATATACCTATATATATGCTTACACTTACACTTATCTATAAATGACCTTCCACTTAAAGAAAACAAAAATATATCTATATATATGCTTCTATAAAATAATTATGGCAACCCAATTTAGTTCGTGCACAAGTTCATTGCAGTACAAACGCATTGAGGAAATCAAAAGTGCAGTTTGCATCATCATTTGATGGGATAAGATGTAGATATTTCTGTTGAGAATTATTATTTAGTGCTTAATTAGGGATTAATCCAACGAGTGTCTTTTCACCCCTCTCTTTTTCATACTGGTAACCGCCCACATGGGCTCACACTGTTCATTGGAATACAACACAGACAATCATTTTTCGTCCCTCGCTTGTCTCGCTCTCTACTTCGCACGCTCTCCACTGATGCCAAGAGTTCGAAGAGAAGATGAGCCCGAAGCACTTCACCGGAGACAAGTTTCTCGGTGTTGTTGCCGTGAGGGAAGGAGAGAAGCATCGGCCCGTTGCAAGAACTGCGTTCGGCTGACTGTGCTGGCAAGGGGACAACGAGAACAGAGGCATGAATGCCTCAATGAAGAACTCGACAGAGACATGTTCGTCGGCGCTGTTGCTGTGACGGACGACGATATCACGAAGAACGACGATATCACGAAGATGTAGCGAGTCTGAGAAGGAAAGATGGGATCGAGGTAACTGCCACGTACCTTCCAGATTTTCGATCCTATTCTTCTCGCTCCTTTCGGGCTCACTGTCATGGGTTCGTTTGCCATCTCCGTGCTGCTATGCATCTTGCTGCACGCTGCGATTTTATTTATGTCTCTGTTCTCTGGTGAAATGACTACCCACGGCTGATGACGCCGTGTGCTACGTCTGGGCGGCTACCCCATGCCCATGCCCAGCATCTGTGGGTAATGGGTGGTGGCTCCACGCCTTGAGCGACCGCGACGGCTGGAACTCGCCGTGGTTGTGCCGAATCGACAAGGGCTTCGAAGCCCTTCGACCAGGAACAACGGCTGTGCGCCCGGCCAGAGGTAAGCGGCCAGCGGCCAGGGGCAGGCGGCCACTGCGACCGCGCCTCGCGTGCCGTGGCCTTGCGCGGCTGGTGGCCTTATGCCGCGACCTGCGGTTCCCCACGCCTGCGGCCTCGAGCCGTGCCGGCGGCTCCGGCCCCACGCCCGTGGCCCCCGTGCCTCGCGCCTGCGGCCCCGCGGTGGCGGCTGGAGGCTGGCCCGGCGCTCGGCCTCACTCGCACGGCAACGCACCCGCGGGTGGCGGCCAGCCCCGCGCGGCCCCAGCGCTGGCGGCCGGCGGCAGAAGACCCCGCGAGGGACGGTTATGATGCGCAATATTTATCTTATGTAAATAGATATTTTTTTTTGACATTAAAGCTCTCACAAATTGCATCATGAATTATTATATTGTAGACGAATTCGCTATTGTAATATTTAGACATGTTTTCTAGACCAGAAAGTTGTACATGTCTAAACATACATAGTTTGTCGATTTTGTTTGGCAACCAATTTTAATTGCAACAAAATCGAATCCTCTTAATTAAGTGATGCTTAATTAATGACTGGTGTGTTTAGGCCCATATTGGCCTTGTCCGAAAAAGCAAAATGGCAGCCAAACCATTTTTGCTAGTGTGGCTAACATAGGAAGTGGATTTTTGCTTTGATCCTATGGGATTTTGCTTAGTTATACCACTAGCCAACTATAGCACTATGTGCTTAGTAAGTTTCATGTTTAACAGTATCAGTACAGTAGAGTGTTTATTCCTGTACTTTGTTGACCTTGTTAATTTTGTAATTTTTCCATAAATTGCATTTTAACAATGGTTGATCATCTTAATTAAGCGTTTCTTAATTAATGATGGAATATGCAAAACTGTTATTATATTCATATCTTGGATACATTTGGGGTCCTAACACAAGTGATGGAGTCCTAGGCATTGGCTGCGCTTAATTCATATTGAATTATTCGGCCCAGAGACCGAGCTTATGGCATCGATTATTCGTCCATTGCTGAGAGGTCTACATCATGTTTATTAAACTTGATGATTACCTACATTGTGTTGTCCCAAATAAGTGTTTTGAAAATATAAGAATGGTACACTTTTATGGTGATTACCATCATTCATTATTTAAGGATACACACAGGTGGTAGAGTCTTAGGCATTGGCTACGGTATATTCATACGAATATATTAGCCCAGACACCGTGCCTATAGCAGCAATTTATTTGTCTACTACTGAGAGATCTACTCTATGTTTCGGACATAGAGATTATCTACAATGTGTGTACTGAAAGCATCTAGGCTCTTAGTTGGGTTTCGGTGATTAATGACAACACGAGATTACTATGACTAACGTGTGTTTTGCAGAGACAATTTAAGTTAGGTCATAGTAATGGCAATTGATTGGGCAATCATGGTGGTCATGCCCCTGACGATGGAAATCATTTCGGTTTTCAAAGGATGGACGACAAGGTTAAGGATGGACTAGTTCTAAGTGTCGTTTGGTTTTGAAGAGACACTTAGAGTAGTTTAGGACTTTGTTTTTCCTTTGGACGTACTATTAAGGGGGTATGGTCTAGTAGCTTGACCTAGGTGAGTCTAGTGGATTAGGTGTGGTGCACACTTGTCAAATCTAGCACTAGGTAGCTCAGGAGTAGCCCTAAGATCAATTGGAGCAAATTTCATTCACATATGATTTTGAGTTGGAAGTGAATGGAGGGTCAAATGACTGACCGGACGCGGGTCTGGTTGTGACCGGACGCTGGAGGGTGAGTCCGGTCAGTTCATTTAATCAACTGGAGCCGTCTGGTTGCGACCGAATGCTGAGTGAAAAGTGACCGGACGCTGGGTGCCTGCGTTCGGTCAACTCCAGAGAGGTTCTAGAGAGGGAATTTCCTGATCGGACGCGTCCGATCGGTGCTGACCGGACGCTGGTCAGGATCCGGTAACTGACCGGACACTGAACAGCGAAGTGACCGGACTCTGGATGCCACCGTCCGGTCAATATCAGTAAGGTTCCAAAGAGCATTTTTTGTGACCGGACACGTCCGATGAGTGCTGAACGGACGCAGGTCAGAATCCGGTCAGAACTTAACGGCTCTTTCTGACACAGTAGCCGGGATAACTGACCGAAGCGTCCGGTCACCCTGACCAGAGCGTCCGGTCACCCCGCAGAGTGCTGACTCAACCTCCCAATGGTTTGTTTTGAATGAGGGGGTATAAATACTTACTCCACTCGTCTATGGGAGGCCTCTTGCCCATTTGTTTAGCTGAGAAACACCTTGAGAGTGCCAAGGAGAGCAAGAGCCTAGTAAGGTGATTGAGATTTGAGAATCCAAAATGAAGGTCCTCATTAGTGTAAGGAGATTAGCAAGTGTGCATCCACCCTTCTCATTAGGTTTGTCGTGGTCAAGTGAGAGTTTGTGCTTATTACTCTTGGTGATCGCCATCACCTAGATGGCTCGGTGGTGATTGGGAGTTTAGTGATCATCCGGCGGAGCTTGTGGATGACCCAACTCAAGTTATGAGCGGTTGTGGGCGATTCACCGCGATGGAGTGTCGAAGAATCAGCAAGTAGAGAGCACTTGATCCTTGCGTGGATCAAGAGGGAGCTACACCCTTGCGCGTGTGCTCCAATGAGGACTAGTGGGGAGTGGCGACTCTCCGATACCTCAGCAAAACATCGCCGCGTTCCTTTCCCTCTCTTTACTTTAAGCATTTACATTTGAGCAATTCATTTCTTGTCTTTACATTCCTAGAATTGCCTTGCTAGAGTAGGATTGGAACCTAGGGTGCAAAACTTTTTTGTGGTAGAATAATAGAAACACACTCTAGGCACAAGGGGTGAAGTGGGCTAAGTGTAGGGTTTAATTATTGCAAAGAATTTTAGAATTAGCCCAATTCACCCCCCTCTTGGGCATCTTGATCCTTTCATGTACCAACATTAATAATGATCGTTTATGAGGTTTACACATCTTGTGATTACCTCTAATTGTTGGAAGGTTTACCATTGTTGTGACTACCTCCAACTATCCACAATAAAGTGACAAGATGTGGAACACCCTAAATTTTGCATTAGAGATTACAACATCACCATAGTGATTTTTAGTTTACCTTGGGTGTAAATTAATTAAATCAATGTTTTGTCACATGTTATGGATACTGACTTTAGAGGAGTCTGTTGAACTCGCTCTTGATGGCATCAATATCCCACATGTACAATGGACATTAGCATTGGTTTTATCCCATGGACAAATAGAAGAATTTAAAGAACCTCAATTAGGGGTTGTTTGTTATAGATCAAAGGAGATTGTGCCTTATTGTTGTTAAGGTACTACGTCCATAAAGATCTTCCATAAGACTATCTGGTGGAAAGAAACACACATCATTTGTGGCTCACTCTTCAGGAGTGTTATGAACAATAAATGAACTCATATGCTTTGAGGCTAATCATGAGTGGATCATGTCTCTAGTTTTTCAAACTATGGAAGACCATGATCATATTGTTCATACAATTCTCTTCCAATGGCGGAAGCAAAAGGCCTAATGTGCAAATGAGTCATGACAATCTGAACCCAATAATGACAGAGTAACGTCATATATGTGGTTGTGTTTAGCATAGTGCTAAACAATGTCATACTCTTAAATTTGTAATTGATCTATATCAAAAGTTTATAAGGGATAAAACAGGAGATACATAAATAGATATGAAGGATTTTTCAGTCTTAATATGAAGCTACCTAGGAGGTTGGTTGTTCATTGCTAGATCCTATGGGAGCACATAACAACACTTCACTTTTCTCATAAGAGAACCTCAAACACATGGATAACATGATCATCGAGTATACTTCGAATGACTTGATTTGAGATTTGGAATAATCTCATGGCCTATTGATACTATTTTATAATGTCCATCGGAATATGTTGTAATACTTGTTGTCAATGCATAACTATTGTGGGTATCATATTGATGTATTTGATATTCAACAATATTTATGGATTTCTATATATTAGACGAGAATTTTATTGAATTCTTGTCATATATAGATTGTACGAGAATCATTTCAATAAGAAATGATATGTGCTTAGTGGACATTTGTACCACAAATTCTATAATTAGAGAAGTAAAATGTTCCTGGTTCTTATGACAAGAAGAGGGAATATTTTTTTTCGTCGCTGGTGCGATGCAATGATAGTTTAGCCTATTTTGTCACTATCATTCTTCCTATGGATACTGAGTTAGCAATTGAGGATATTTAATTATGTCCCAATTCAACTCGGATCTTATCAGATTATAGAGATATCCAAATATGTTTTCATATGGAAACACAAAAAGACAACATTGGATATGGCATATAAGTATTGAGATAAGTCTCTTTTGATTGTATTATGCATACAACCATCCCCGTATAACATGTTGCGTATAAGATAATTTTTCACACTATTGATGCATTCCGGATTTGGAATGATCATCTTGGCCTTCCAACGGGATGAGTGAAAAATTATTAGCAATTCTATTGGTCATGGTTTTTCCTAGAGTGTGGGCATGATAGAGCCACAGGGAAACATATTTTAAGACCCTCTTATCTTAAAATCATATTTGAATGTCTTAGATTCCTTGATCATATTCAAGAGAATATGTGTGGGTCCGATACAAATATTGTATGGACAGTTCATGTATTTCATGGTTGTGAAGATACATCTATAAGATGATCTAGAGTGTGTAAAGTGTCCACACTTAGCCATGCATTTGGTAAATAATGGCTCATGTTGTGAGATCATTATCCTGAACACTACTAAATTTTTGTGCCTACAATGGTCATTGTTTGGTACAACAAAAGTTTAGTTACATATCCAAAAGGATAAATGGAATCTATGAGTAATACATCAAGATCTTAGTAGGATCACTATTAGTGAATTGCTATTTGCCAACTTTGTGTCGGGGTCAGGCAGATTTACACACTCCTGACTTGTGATTAACTGCATATCCCCTATATGCATTTAGTACGTGGGAATCCATAAAGATTTCCTATTTATGTAAGATTGGATTACGTTGTATACGTACCAATCTCACCACCGCAGCATACATTGATGGGTACACACAGAAAACTGGGGATCAATGTGAGATTTCAATCTCCGTCGATTGTTAAGTATCTAGAACCTCTTATGGAGGATCTATTTACGACCCATATGCTATTTTTATTTTGACAATGAGCATTTCCAGGTATTAGGGGGAGATTTGATGTACCACACATAATGCCAGAAAATTATTTGGAATGCGTAAGACATTTCAAGCTCAGGATCACGTACTAAATGAACTAAATTTCGAGTTTAGAGAATGGTTTATTTGCATAATATTGCAAATACACTGCCAAATGCATTTACTGATTACTAAGGTGTCTTTTAAAATTGTTAATCCGTTGCAAGTATGTGCTAGAAAAAGTGGTGGTACCAAGTAAAACCACTCAACTCCCAATTGTAAATAAGAGGGGGAGAAGTATGGCCATAAACCAGGATTATTAATGCTAGCAATAGAAGGTTTTCCTCTAAAGATAGTAAATTCAAGTCAACCTATGGTTGATGACACCTTGTGGGGAAATATTACCTTGTGGGTAAATATTGTGTAACACCCTAAAATTTGAATTTTTGAACATAGAGTTAAAATGATTTATTTGTGAATTTTTGTGCACATGAAATATAGAGAAATAATTTTTTTCATTTAATTAAAATTCATCATAAGGTTTAGCAACATGTTTGTGCATACATGCCCTTGCATTTGATGTATTTGATTGAGTGGTTTTGATGGAAAATTTAAAATGGTTAAAATTGCTTTTGCAAATGAAATTAGAAATGGCTTTGAAAGAAAGAAAAGGGAATTAGAAAATAAAGGAATTTAAAAAAAATTGTAAAATTTATTTTTGAAAGCCTACCAAAATTGTTCGTTTTGAATTGAATTGAAAAGTGTATTTTAAATCATATTTATGCTTGATTCGGTTTATATTTGAATTTGTTTTGAATTAAGAAAAAAAGGAATGAATTTCCCTTCTTTTCCCCCCGCTTTTGGCCCGTTGACCTGCTCCCGCTCCTACCGCGCTGGTCCAGTCGGCCCGCTTCTAGTTCGGCCTGCCTCTCGCGCCTGCTCCGCGTCGGCACATCTCCCGCTTCCGCTCCGCAGCGGCCTAGGCGAGCAGCCGGCCCAGCTCCGCACGCCGCGCCCGCGTGTCCCCTCTCCGCCTTGCTTACGCACCGGGCCCACCGGCCAAGCACTTCTTCTTCCCCGCGGTGTCATCGACGCGGACTCCACCGCCGCCGCCGTGTCCGCCCCGCCCACGTCTCCCTCCGTTTGCCATGCCTCCTAAGGCTCCGGGGCCTTAAGTACCGGATGCGCGTGCCACCGCCTCCCTATCCCGCACCAACGCTGCAGCCGCACGCCACAACCTAGCACCGCTGAGCCGCTGTCGACTCGCCAAGCCGCACGCCGTCTCCGGTGCATGGAGGTCCCCACCAGTGCCCAAGGTGAGCTCGCCTCAACCTCCTCTTCCACCCCGTGCCTTTCTCGTTGAAAATCGTGCATAGTAGGCCGTGTTCCGAGCCTCGCCGACGTCCTTCGTCGCCGGCCATGGCGCGCAACCGCGCTGACTTTACAATTCTGGCCAGCCACGCCCCTTCTTCCCTCCCTCCTCTAATCTCCGCCGTCCAATCTAGATCCACGACCTCCATCAACCGATACCCCTTCGTCAGCTGATTTTGCTAAAGAGACCCTGCGCTTTTCAATAATAGAACCCGCGGTCCAAAGCGCAATCACAGCTTACGTTTTCTTCTTTGGAAAGCGTAGTTTCATCAGGTTTAGATCCAAAATACATTTTTAGTTAATTACAGTTTTGCCACTATTTTCTTTAGGCCATAACTTCTTCGTTTTAACTCCGATTTGACCCATTCAACTTGCGTTAGGTTCGTAATTTCATAATCTACATGTTTATACCACTTTTAGATATGTTTTTAACTTTTAAAATTTGAGGTTAGATTTAATCTATTATTTTATTAAATGAAATCTTGTTTATTTCATATCTTCTATGTTTTAGCTCTGAATTGACCTGTTCAAGTTGGGTTAGCTTCATGGCGACGAGATCTGCGCGTTAGTAACAAAGTTTATCATATTACTATTTCTGGAATTTCATGGTTTAAATCATATCTTGATTAATAATTATGCAACTGGATTTTATAAATAAAATATGATTTGTTTTACTTTAGTTTTATAATTCAAATCTAAAATTGACTTAATTCAATCTATATTATTTATAAAATATCTTATATATATGAATTTATATAGTTAAAATAAATAAAGCCTATAGTTTTCTTTTCCACGTATAAAGTAAATCTATCGGTAGTTGTATCTTTTCAACCGTAGCTCCGATTAGAGTGCTTCTCGCGACTGTGTGTTCGTAGCAATGCGTAGAATTGTATTTCAAACTCTTTTACTTATTTTTCTATGATTGGTGTACTATTCTAATTTAGATCTATTGTTTGCTTCATGTATGAGTGTATGGATGCTTGTGTGGTGCTTTATGATCTTGTCCAGTCGGTGAGTTTTACGTGGTGAATCAAGAAGCAGATCTTTGAAGTTTTAGACTTGAAGAAGGATCTAAGTTTGAGGCAAGTATAGCATGGGATCATCCTTGTTACCTATTCACCTTTAATCACTTAATTCATATTGCATGTGTCTACCTTGTTGCCAATAAGGATATCCTAGATATTTGATATCTTGTACCTTGACACCTTTGGGGTATTGCATTGGGTAGTATGATGCTAGTGCTCAACTACAACCATGATCTTGTAACTTGACTAATGCAATATGCAATAAACATTAAAAGATGCTTTTTAGCAACATAGAACAAGGGGGCTAGAGCATTGGGCTATTTTTATGGTGCTCTAGATTTCTCTCCCTAAAAACTTATCTGTAAGTGATCATCCGGGACTTACAGTACAACTGTGGGGGCTATATGGCTCTAGCTTTAGCTCAGTATGAGGACCTTTTCTAGCTTGATAGAGGTTACCTTTATTGGCGTAAGAATGGCTTGACAAATTAGGTATAGTGCGGCATCTGTCCCCGTGAGTATAGGCTACGTGTCAATGTGCCATTGGGAAGGGGGCTCTACATCTATTTGTTGAGTGAATCTAATGGCCCTAACTTGTTAGACGAACCTTTGAAAGGTTTCATAGTGACCCCTGCCGACCTTCCTTGGTAGTGGGTCAAGAAGCTGATCACCTTGGACGAAAGGGTAAATCACGACTCACAGTGAAAGTGTACAACCTCTGCAGAGTGTAAAACCAGTATATCAGCCATGCTCACGGTCACGAGCGGCCTTGGAATCCTTACGGAATAGATGATCATTAATGGTTAATGATGATCGACACTGATGATACTAATGATAAAGATGCTCACTAATGAATATTGTTTATGCTATTCATTATTCATGTTTACCTGATCATGTGTTTATGGGCTTATGATAACTTTGTTGCCACCCTATTGCTAAAATCATGACTCAATAAAAGCTAATCACAGTTAAACCAGTGTCAGCCTTTTGAGCCTCATAAACCCCATGTTATATTTGTTGAGTACAACATGTACTTATGCTTGCTTTACTTTTTAAATCTTTGGAAAAATCCCGGATGGGTACCAGATTGCTAGAGTTTGGAGGAATTAAGTTTGTGATCAACCAATCAGTTGTCCCTGTGGAATTGGAGTCTTCACCCGAAGATCAGTGTTGTCTTTCCGCTGTTTGCTATCTAAGGTTATATTCTCTATACTAAGTACGTGATATATTGAGCATTGTCTATTGATATTACCCTTATTTGTAGCTATATGTGAGATTTGACTTTCTAGGCTCACATATGATGCGTATCTGATTTTGTTCTTAAAACCGGGTGCTACATATTGGTTATTACCAAGTGGATGGATGTCATCCACAAACCTAGCTCAGAGGCACACCTAAATACTGATGTTGGGATATCAGAAAGCCCTGACTCTCATTTTGGGAAGTCACGATGAGTCATTCAGGGTACTTTGAGTTTTGATAGACCGGAGAATTATATGATAGAAAGGCTACATGTGTCGACACATACTTCTCTGAATAAATTGTATACAACATTTCAAGTCATCCAGTGAATAAGACTATGGAAGAGTGCTTTCTCACTATTACTAGAACTTGTTGAGTGATGTAATACATGCAGAGATAGTCTTGCTCACCAGAAAAGAGGTGTTTTGGGGCTGTGATGCCAACACCTTGAGGTATCTTTACTGTGGGATACAAATGTGTTTTCATCCTAGAATGGATTGAGAACAATGTGGTGGTGAGATACAAAGCAAGACTAGTAGCACAAGGGGTTTACACAAAGCCCAAGAATTGGTTTTCACTGCAAATTGTTCTCCATAATGAGTGTTATAAATTTCTGATACTATCTTTTGATTGGCAGTACAAAAGCATCTATCTTTGCAGTTGATAGTTGATAGATGTAGTGATTGTATATATTTATATGATCACTTGATTTGGTGTATTTGTGAAGCTTCCGGGAAGGAGTTCATATACCCAACCCTCATACATAAAATCGCAACATATATTGTGTATTGCTTAAGTCAATATATGGCTTAAAGTAGTTAAGTGGAATTTGGTACAATTGACTTTGTGTGTATTCCCTAAACTTAAGGGGTACAAGATTGATTACACGTGGGTGTTCATTTTGAAGTCCTTGATTGGATTTCATAGCGTTATATGATGGTCAATAATCTTGACATTATTGGTAAAAACAAACACATGTTAATAGCACATAGTAATCTGAAGACAAAGTTTGAGATGGAAGATACGCACTAAAGAAAATTTCATTTTGTGTTTATGATGCAAACATCTTCTCTTAGGACTTTGTACAAAAGCTATCTATATCCATATCATATTGAAGGATTCAATATAAAGGTATCCTATGGTTGTTCTACCTTATGACTGAGAAAGATTGTTTTATGCCATAGTGATTGAGATGAGATATTGGGACATGTGGTCCATTATCTTTGTGCTATTTATGCGCTAATAAATCTTGCAAAAATTCTCGGTTGGATATTATTTTTCCAATGATTTGCTATCGAGTAGCAACGCTAATCCTATCAAATGTTGGTGGATTGAAGTTAAGAATATCTTTTGATATTGAAATAGCACATATAGTCTTGGTATAATCCATGATCCGATTATGTGGATATAATGATTCTGGTTATCTATTAGATCCCCAAATTCTAGATCATTGAAATAGGCTTTACATGAATATGGAAAGACCATTTTGTGATAGTATTTAAATAGACATTTAATGGTCAATTCCATTAATCATTCTGACATTGTATTTTACAAGGCTTCACATTAATGTGTATAGCTTGACAGAATGATATATCACATACTGAAGTTATGTGGTGTTTATTCTATTGAATCAAAGGTCATTATCTACAAAGGTAATGCAACTTGTGTTGTGTAGATGGAGACAAGTTATATTTAATGCAATAATTTGCACTAACATGGTTCTGTTCCATAGGTAATATGGACATGAACATTTGCAAACTAAGTCTTGTGATAATCTTGCAGAGATATTCACAAAGTCTACCATACTCCACATTTCGTATGTGTTGAGTGCATTGGTATGAATTTACTTCAAGATTTGCTAGTATCAAGGGGAGAGTCTCTCTGATTAATAACTTGTTGCAAACATCATTTTGCACTCTTTTCTTTGTATGAGTTTTTCCCCTGGGGTTTCTCATATAAAGTTTTTAATGAGGCAATATCAATACAAGGTTATGTCATATCATCCATTTTTCCCACAGGGTTTTTTGGTAGATGATATTGGGACATAAGATGCATTGTACTCTTTTCTTTATGTGAGTTTTCCATTTATGGTTTCTCATAAAAAGTTTTTGATGAGGCAATGTTCAACACAAAGGTATATGCTATATCATCTATTTTCCCCAGTGGGGTTTTTGGAAGATGATATTTAAAGCATATTGACCCTATGGTCAAGGTGTTTTTAGACTAAGGCTTTGGGTTTATCTCAAAGGGTCTAAGAACATTGGTGATTGTATATCATGGTGTTTCTCCTTATTTTTCCCACTGAGTTTTAAGGAGTTTAGCCTGGTATACCTATATTACTTTGGTCTTTCCACAGGGTTTTCCAAAGATTCATAAAGATGCATAATAGATGAACAGTAAAGACTACAAGGAGCTAATTGATCAAGGAGGAGTGTTGAGAATTATTATTTAGTGCTCAATTAGGGATTAATCCAAGGTGTGTCTTTTCACCCCTCTCTCTCTTTCATACTTTTAACCGCCCACATGGGCTCTGTATATATATGTACACACTATTCATTGGAATACAACACATAATTATTTGCATCAATTCCATCTCTCTCGTCCTCTATTTTCTAACAATTTCAAAAAGAACAGAAAAATACCTTGGTGCAAAATAAACAAAATGATACAGCCCATTTAACGTGGTGGACCGTCTGGTCTTTCAGCTTGCGGGCCGGGTATGTCGTTACTCGTTAGTTAGAGTAGAAAAAAACACAAAAGAAAAAGGCTTCCCATGTGTTCCCGGTCTTGGATCCTGAGCTATAAAATGCCACGATGTTGGTAATCGGGAATCTTGATCGAGAGCAACGTGATGAAAAAAGGCTAAAAGCTTAAAGCAAGTAATTGGAACATGCAAAGACGATGTTTTAGTCAGACCGAGATTCCCATTAGAATTGGAACAAGACATGACCTTTATTTATCGGAACATTGACAAAAAGCATTTCTTTCAAAAAAAATTGCCAAAAAAACCGTGCAAACAAGACTGGTTTTTGTTTAGATGACGCAAATTACAGTTAGGGTCTGCTTCATACAAGGTCTAATTAGTAGTAGCCACCTAAAGATTAGTTAAAATTAATCTTTGTGCATCTAACGGAAGGGCTAATGAATGAGCTAATTTTTTAGCTAAGTCTTCAATTAGTTATTAGCCAAATAACTAGCCAGCCTCAGCTAATTTAATCTAATTTCTAGCCTAACTAGTAACTTGTCCTAGCTCATCCAAACATATATCCTTAGCTAGAATGGCATGCCTCATTTATCACACTACGTATATGTGTGGTACGTGATGGGACCGAGTGATTGCATATTTGCATTGTTTAATTAGTAGAAGGTGTCATTACTCCTGAACTAGGTTAATTTAGAGCCGGACGGTAAAATGCACGCATATAATACATCGTATCTTAAGGGCCTGTTTGGCTGATATTATATCCACCTCAACCCGTATGTGTTAGGGGTAGATTAAGGCCTTATTTGAATACCCATGTATTGAACTCAATCCATACGCGTTAGAGTTGTTTGGTGTGCATGAGACTAGCTCTTAATCAGGTGGTAGTTTTTTTTTCTCTTTTCGATTAAAATATGAAACAATATGCTATGGGCTAGTTCATAAGTTGCCATCCAAGCTATCCTTAGCTTATAGAGTTTGAGCATGTGCCCTCCTAAAAGAGCAGCGCTCTCCGTGTATCCTAAAATACAAGGTATAGAAAATTTAGGTTTTGTCTTGAATTATGCGATATTCTGGATTAGTTAGTCAACAACATATTTGGATATCTTTTTTTTTTTTAAAAACTATCCATACATTAGTTTATGTATGCCTTTTAAGTTTTAAGCACTATGATCTTATCTAAATAAATGCATGGGCCTTTATGATTTATTAGGATTATTATACATGAGCTTTGAGCATTGGAAAAAATAAGAGATTTATTATTTTCGGAATTAATTAATTTCATGGATAAAATAATTCAAGAAAAGTCTAGAATTATTATTTAAGCCATGAAAAATAATCCAAAAGCTCTGAAAAATCGGGGAAATTCCTAGAGACATTATGGAACATGAGGAACCCAAATAAAGTATTTGGAGCCCATGAGAAGATATTTTGGAGCATCTAAAAATTAAATTATGCGCACAGACAAGTAGGAACAAGTTCTAGAAAAAGCTGGAAAATTTTCTGAGAAGTTTGTAGAGATTGATTGATGGACGAGAAACTGAAAGGAGTGATTTGCGTTACAAAAAAAAGATTTTAGGAAGCTCCCAACGAAAACTTGAGCCGAGAAACAAAGAATTTGATTGTAGAAAAAGATAAAGACGTGTCGTAGAAGGAAAATCGACCTACTAACGCATTTTAAAGACTTTGCTCACTCTCAACACACAAAGAAGCAACAGGCAAACATCAAATCATCCAAGCGCCCATCAAAATTAGAAACTTTGAAAATTCACATTTTTCCTATAACTAAATTTGTGCTAGCTCAAACTAAATTTGATAAATTTTATCCAAACATGAAAATAATTCATTTTATTTAGTGTTTTCTATGCACAACCCAAAATCGGAAATTTTGGGGTGTGACAAACTACCCGACTTAATAGGAATCTCGTCTTGAAATTCGAAGAGACCAGGGAGAAAGATAAAGAAGATCTTCACGCCTCCACACTTTCTTGATTTGGGATTCATGAGATGAAGGAATGAACTTGCATGATAAAGTGGATTTGGGAGTTGCACAAGATAGCAAGGAAGATAAAGGTTAACGATGCTTTGTAGAGGATGCTACCCCACTTAACAAGAGTTTTGCTAAAATCTGAATATTCCATACGAAGATCCTCGTGTTGGTGTAGTCTTCTGGGCCTTCCTTTGGATCACAAAGATAGGGATGACAAACAAGCAACACACCAAACAAGACAAGCATGCATCACAACATCAAAACTACACGTGCTTATGTAGCAATGGCAGGCATCCTAAGGAGTGGATTATGATGAAAGGCCATCGTAAATTTGAATAAGGTGAGATTAGAAAACTTTAGTAAACCAAAGAAATAAAAATCAAGGAGATAAGAAGAAATAGCTCAAAGGAAGCGATCAAGGAGAGAAGAAAATAGGACAAGGATAAGAAATAATTAATTCAACTAGTCAAGGAGATGAAAAAGTAGTTTTGTAGCAAATTCTAAACCTTAGAACGACCAGTTTCTACTAGGCTTGCGTCCTACAGTCAGCATTGCTCTGATGCCACTTTGTTGCACCCGATTTTAAGAAAAAAACCAGATACACACCATATGTGAGCCCAGGAAGTCAAATCTCACATATAGCTACAAATAAGGGTAATATCGAAAGACAATGCACAATATATAACGTACTTAGTATAAAGGATATAACCTTAGACAATAAACAGCGAAAAGATAACACCGATCTTCGGGTGAAGACTCCAATTTCACATGGATAATTGACTGGTTGATCACAAGCCTAATTCCTTCAAACTCTAACAATTTGGTACCCATCCGGGATTTTTATCCAAATATTTGAAAAGTAAAGCTAGTGTAAGTACATGTCGTACTCAATAAATATAACATGAGGTTCATGAGGCTCAAAAGGTTGACACTGGTTTTCTGTGGTTAGCTTTTAGTGAATCATGATTTTAGCAATTGAGTAGCAACAAGTTTATTCACAAGTCCATATAAACACATGTTAGGTAAACATGAATAATGAATAGCATAAACAATAATCATTAATGAGCATCTTTATCATCAGTATCATCAGTGTTCATCATCTATTCTATAAGGGTCCAAGGCCACTCGTGACCATGAGCACGACTAATATACCAGTTTTACACTCTGCAGAGGTTGTACACTTTCACTGTGAGTCATGATTTACCCTTTCACCTGAGGTGATCAGCATCTTGACCCACTACCAAGGAAGGTCAGCAGGGTTCACTATGAAGCCTTTCAAAGGTTCATCTAATAAGTTAGGGACATTAGATTCACTCGGTAAATAGATATAGGAACCCCCTATCGAATGGCACAATTCCATCACGGTTATACACATAAGAGTAGAGGTTGTCGTATACTCGATTCATCAAGCCATTCTTATGGCATAAAGGTAACCTCTAACAAGCTAGAAATGGTCCTTATACTGAGCTAAAGCTAGAGCCATGTAGCCCTCATAATTATACTGTAAGTCCTGGATGTTCGCTTACAGATAAGTTCTTAGGGAGATGAATCTAGAGCACCATAGAAATAGCCCAATGCTCTAGCCCCCTTGTTCCATGTTGCTAAAAAGCATCTTTTAATATTTATTGCATATTTCATTAGTCAAGTTACAAGATCATGGTTGTAGTTGAGCACTATCATCGTACTACCCAAAGCAATAACCCATAAGAATCAAGGTACAGGGTAACAAAATACTAGAAAATCCTTAGTGGTAGTCAAGGTAGACACATGCAGTATGAATTAAATGATTAAAGATGTATAGGACAACAAGGAAAATCCTATACTATACTTGCCTTAAAACTCAGATCCTTCTTCTACTGAATTGTAACCTCCAAAAGACTTCTTCTGGATCACCAACTTCTTCTATTTCACCAACTAGACATGATCATAAAGCACCACATAAGCATCCATACAATCATACATGAAGCAAACAATAGAACTAAATTAGAACAGTACACCAAACATATGAAACAGCAAGTAAAAAGATTTTAAAGATGTTCTACACGTCGCTACAAACATATAGAAACGAAAAGCACGCTAATCGGAACTACGGTTGTAAAGAAACGACTACAGGGTTTTATATTATAAAAGAAAAGAGAAGACTATACCCTTGATTTATGTTAATTAGGAAAAAGTATGTGAGTAGCATTAATTTAGATTAAACAAATTATATTTATACTTAAAAACTGAGTTGAAGCTAATTATATTTTATTTATAAATATTTTGATATCATTTATGCCTATTCAACTTTAACTTGCAAATACAAACTAACATGTGAGACATCTAATCAAATTTGATATGTGTGTTTAGACTAAACATATTATAATTTAGAAATATATTTATGTTAGCAACTAGTCATATTAAAACTTATTCGTAAAAGACCATTGTATATAATTATATTGCTTTTATTTATAAAAAACTAGTTGCATGCATATTAATCAAATTAATATTTAAGCATATATATATAAGTCACTTGACATGAAAAACGATGACACTAGCATGTAGATCACATCGATACGAATCTAATGCAATTGGAATGACTCAAAACGGACTTAAAACAAATATACGACAACGATGTTATGAACCGGTGGTAATTTCGTAATTACCTCGTCTTCATCCTTTGGCCTCCCGTACAGTCATTTTTCCCGTAGTACCTGTACCCTTTTTAAGCCAGACATCTTCCCGCATCTGAACCAGTAGCAGAAGCCCTAGCATGATAAGATCTTATTAGAGCTACTATGATATTCTCATATCAAATTATCATTATAGAAAGTGCTTTCTAATTGACTGTTATTAGAAGCACATGTGCTAGAATAGCAATTTACGGTAGCTAGTCTAGTAAACTCATAGTACGCGGAACAACTTTCTTATCAAACTTCCCCCTAAATCGTCAGCTATAGGCGAAAGAGTCTGCTGTCAGAGCTAAAGGCAATCAAGGAAGCCGAGTAGGGAAGAGCTGAGGAAACATAGATAATCGAGTAATTAAGATTGTACTTTCTTTCACCTCTAATTTGATTTTGAATAGTAGATTCCAGTATCCGACCAGCTATTCTGAATGAATTAGATCTGTTTCTTTCTGATGACGCTGTTGAACAAATTGTGGATCAGGTACTGCGCATCCAGATGAAATGTTACTTTCTATTTATTGTCTTCATCCTTTGGCCTCTCGTACAGCCACCACACGACCATGGCAAAAGCAGCTGCGCAGGGGTGGGCTCGACTTGTTGCACGAAGGAGAGGATGGCCGGGCTGGGCAGCGCGGCGGTGACGGCGACGGCGAGAGAAGGAGGAGAAAATCTAATTTACTACACGAGGGATTTCCCAAACTAGGGGCTCTCCTTATGGTAGTTTTGGTGTGCTTTGCCCAAAGGGTTGGTATATATTTATAAGGAGAAGAACTCCCCACATCTACATCAACTAGCAATATGGTACTAATTGATGTTGCACCCTCCATATTTACTAATGGGCCTAAATAATCATTAAAGCCCATTAGTAAATAAATGCATGGGCCTTTAGGATTTATTAGGATTATTGCACATGGGCTTTGAGCGTTTGGAAAAATGAGAGATTTATTATTTTCAGAATTAATTAATTTTGTGGATAAAATAATTCTAGAAAAGTCTAGAATTATTATTTAAGCCGCGAAAAATACTCCAAAAGCTCTAAAAATTCAGGAAATTTTCCCAGAGACATTATGGAGCATGAGGAACCCAAATAAAGTATTTGGAGCTCATGATAAGATAATTTGGAGTGTCTAAAAATTAAATTATGCTCACAGACAAGTAGGAACAAGTTCTAGAAAAAGCTGGAAAATTTTCTAAGTTTGTAAAGATTGATTGACGCACAAGGAACTGAAAGGAGTGATTTGCGTTACAAAGAAAAGATTTTAGGAAGCTCCCAACGAAAACTTGAGCCGAGAAACAAAGAATTTGATTGTAGAAAAAGATAAAAGCATGCTGGAGAAGGAAAATCGACCTACTAACGCATTTTAAAGACTTTGCTCACTCTCAACACACAAAGAAGCAACAAGCAAACATCAAATCATCCAAACGCCCGTCAAAATTAGAAAACTTTGAAAATTCACATTTTTTCTATAACTAAATTTGCGCTAGCTCAAACTAAATTTGGTAAATTTTATCTAAATATTAAAATAATTCATTTTATTTAGTGTTTTCTATGCACAACCCAAAATCGGAAATTTTGGGATGTGACATTCTCATATCATCTACAGGCTTCAATTATGAAAGAACACACGAACATCTCCATCATCCAAAAAATACAACTGGACCCCTATACCACCTCATCACTCAACTGGCATTTGTTTGTCTGGCACTCTGCCACTATGCTTTTGGACCCATCTGGCTAGCTTGTCCTTTAAAGAAAATGAAACCAAGAAAAAAAAAGAACTAATCACCATTCGCTTCCAAGTGATGAGAGGCACATGACCTGATCTTGGCCCCTCTCATATTACCTGACCAAGCCCTAGCAAAATCCAAACATCCAGCCAATGCAACCATGTCCACAGCACACCACAAAAGCTCCAACACATTAACGATCCACTAGACACTCCGATCCAAGATTAGCAAGCAATTAGCTGGTAAAATACATTCTCAGCTAATAAAGAGCTGTAAAGCAGAATACCACAGGTGCCAACGGTATGGGCAAGCAATTAGCAAGCAATTAGCTGGTGTGTTCGTTCAAGGACATAGTTGCACGATTACTTTGTTTGCAGGCAGTGTATCCTCGGTGCCACGACATGTGACTGACAGTCCTATTGGGATGTTGGACTTGGACACAATTTCGAGAGAAAAAAATTGTTGGACAAGGACAAGGTAAAAGTTCAATCAACCACCACTCCAGGGTTACAAATATTTCCATCAACATCAGGAATCAGAATACCAGTGTCAAAATACACCATCTGACGTAATGTGACTAGAACAAATCTTTCCAGACTGGGCACCATGTCTCACCATACTAACCATGGGCAACCAACATGCACAGGTTGGTCAAAAAAAAAAAAGAATGCATTAGAACTCAGCACAATATACACATACATGCTATACACACACAGCACAATATATATACACATACATGCCAACTAGTCACCGCTAATGCAATTAGTTTTGAAATTAATTCAGATTTGGTCCTTCTAATTAGCATTCAAACATAGTGCTAATTTTTAGCAGCTGGGGTTCCAAACATGCCCCAAGTTTGAGCGAAGTAAACTATGCTATACTATCAACAACATATATAAATTTGTTAAGGGCACTTTCACAGCTCAGTCAATTAGGAATTGCAGTATGCAACTGTTTGGAGGAAAACTTGTTCCTGCGATCCTTTTTGTTTATAAGGTGGTCCATGTTAGGCTGCTGATATCATGGGTTAGATAATCAACAGTAATTGAAATGTTCTACACCAAGTAAAAAGCAAAACAAAATTAAGAAAAGGCAACATACAAATATCCCAACATTTTATACTGAACATACTTGCAGCTATTTGCCTCTTCTTTGTTGGCTAAAGACCTGACTACTTGAGTGCACCATCTTTCCTATGAGATCGATACCTTCTAGTAACAATAGTGACGCAACTCAACCACTAAGTTCACGGCAACTTTTATGCATATGATGTCATTTTTTCTAATTAAAATTGCACAAGTTGACTCCATAAAACTTTCAAAAAGTTTCTTTTCTATTTTTACCTCCAAGGACCTGACAGATGATTAGATGCTAGGAGAGTAGAGACTAAGACTACTGGTTCATTTTTGCCCAATCCTCACCCAGTGTTACATAAAAACTTTTGTTCCTAAGTCAAACATCTTCAAGTCTTACCAAACTCTAGAAAAGACGTAACAATATAAATTATTCAAGGGCCAATTCGTAAAAACTAATTTGATATCGTACACGCATGTTGCTATATACAGGCCCGGCCCTGTCAAATTATAGACCGGGAGCGAAGCCACAGGGGATGGGCCCCCTTAATATAAATCTAATAATATAATGATAATTTTAATAAGTGTAATGCATAAAAAAATTCTTATGAAACAAAAAAAAGTTATACATTTTATATTACCTTAAAAATTTCTTCTAACATTTGCTGCTGCGAAGTCATTGATGATGGCCTCAATATCAATTTCATCTAATAATTTCTTCTCGATGCATAAAGTTGCCAAACCATTTAATCTTTCTTGGGACATTACAGACCTCAAATAATTCTTCAATAATTTCAGCTTTGAAAATGTTCTTTCAGCTGAGGCCACAGTCACAGGCATAGTGAATAGGATCCGATAAGCAATAGAAATATTAGGATAACAATCCGCTTCTGTGACAAACTCAAAAATCTCCATAGCAGACATTGGCTTATCTGGCAGAGTAGACTGCATAACAGCTAACTCAGAAATCATGTCATTTACATCAACATCCGATGAACCATCTGAAGAGAAAGTTTTTGCAAATTTAATGCAATGGTCTTTTAGATCAGCACCATCCATTGCCTTCAAGGATGTTGAATTCATTAGAAATCCGAATTTTTCATTGAATGACTGTAGTTCTTTAAATCTGCTTTTCAATGAACTAATTGCTATATCAACCATAACCAAAAAATAAAAAGTTTCAAAATCCTTCTCAGCTTGCAAGATAGCTTCATTGCATTCAGTTTCATCAAATTGTTTCTTCCTAACAGAACGACGCTTTACTAGAAATGATGCCTCTACTCCCATTTCAAGTGCTATTTCTGTGGCAGCAACCACACTATCAGCAAACCCAGTATTTCTGTAGTTCTGAAAGTAATTCACCATACCTTCTATATGCTGCAAGGTAGAATCAACGCACATGGATGGTGATTGCAACTTCTTACTGACAATATTTACAGAGTATAAAATGTCATGCCAGATAACCATACCAAGTATGAACTCATAGCTGCCAAGCACGTCATATAAATTTTTTGCATCACTTCTATCCTTTGGTTCAGTATCTCCATCCTCACTTAGCCACAACAAAGCTGACCTTAGTTGAGGAGCTTGATATCTAATTGCCCGGACACTTTTGATGCGACTCTCCCAATGAGTATTGCTTAATGATTTCACGGTCAAATCTGGAACATGTTCAAGCAAAACATTCCATCTTTTGGTAGAACCTGAAAATAATACATATATCCTCTGCACAATTCTAAAGAATGAAATAGCTTTACTGCATGATTTAGCCATATCACAAAGAGTGAGATTAAGATTGTGGCATGCACATGGCATATACAAAGCCCTTCGATTTATTTCACGCAAACGACTTTGTACCCCCTTATGTTTTCCTTTCATATTAGAGCCATTGTCATAACCTTGACCTCTAATATCATCAACATTAAGGCCAAATAATTTGATGGAGTCAACTAATACATTGAAAAGCCCCTCACCAGATGTGTCATCCACCTTCAAGAAACCAAGAAAGTACTCCCCAATTTTTATTTTCTCATCAGACATATGAACACATCGAACCAACAAGCTCATTTGTTCTTGGTGACTCACATCTGGGGTACAATCAAGAATAACTGAGAAATATTTGGCCTCTTTAACAATCTTTATGATGGAGCTTGTAATTCTAGAAGCCATAAGTGAAATCAACTCATTCTGAATTTTATGACTAAGATAATAATATTGTAGCTCTTTGTTTTGAATGCGTCTAAGGTGGTCTTGCATTACCAAGTCAAATTCAGCAACCATCTCACAACAAGCTAAAAAATTACCATTCACATCATTGTAAAGTTGCTCACTAGATCCTCTAAAAGCTAAACTACGTTTACCAAGAAACTTTACAATGACAACAATTCTTAGTAGAACTAGCCTTATGCGTTCTTTCTCCTTTGTGATTTGATGTTGCAACTCCTTGTCAATTGTTTCATGTTTGCTTAATCTAACTCTCAATTCATTCCAAGAGTTCATGTTGGTCATATGATCCACGCTAACTTCATGCTCTTTTAGTCTTTCACTAACATGGCTCCAATCTCTAAAGCCATCATGCCCCAATGAACTCTTGCGGTTACTAGAACCAAACAACTTACAACAAAAGCAAAACACTTTGTCAACACTTTTTGAATAGACCAACCATTTCCTATCACGTACCTCATCATTGCTCATTTTTCTAGAATAATGAGTGTATGCAAAATGTCTTGATCTGGCATCCATTGGAAACACAATATTTTCTTCTCTAATAGGCCCCTTCTCCACTAATATGTCCCTTGCTTTGTTATCAAGATTGTCCCAATTTACTGGATCATACATATCAATAGTAAAAACTGGTTCTTCATCAACACGAGTAGATTCCGTCGTAGGAGAATTAAATATGGGCTCATGGTCACTCACATTATTATCATCCGTGTTGATGCCAACATTATCTTCTATACGGCTTTGATCTTCTTGTTGCGTAGTTTGATCCTCCATAGCAACTATTGCCCATTCATCTGAATTTCTTGCGGTGCTTGTATTGCTCTTAAAAAATTTATGAATAGATACCTTTTGTGATTCTTTCAAGGCCTCTATCCTTCTCTTCTATTTTCTTTTCTCACTTCCAGATGAATGTTTTTTGGGCAACATGACTTTACTGTATATTCAGACAAGTAGTAAGTATTAAAAAAATATGCCATACTAAATTCAACATGATTGCTACACCATATGGGATTCCTAAACCCGAAATCTAAAAAAGTATAAAGAATAAAGATTGGGGTGATTAAGGGGGCTTGGTCGCTTAGGGCCGAGGCCTAGTTTCTTACCTCCGTATACGAAAACCAGCAGAACAGACAGAGTGCCGCCGGCCGCTCACACTCGCCCGGAGTCGCGATTCGCGAAGATCGCCAAGACGCACGATCGCTCGCTGCAGCCTCGCGGCTCGCACGGGAGTCGCTCACTCGGCACTCGCGCTCGCGCAGGAACAGCACTCGGCGCTCGCGCAGGAATCGCCAAGACGCGGTCACGCGGAAGGCAACGCGGAGGCGGCGGTGTCCTATCTCGTACGCCTGGTTCTCCTGCCTGTAGGGTTGGGCCAAATACAAATACTACTACTACTTACCTATTTGGGGTTGGGCCCCCTGGCCTTGAGGGCCCAGTGCGGCGGCCCCTTGATTAAAGTTTAAGGAGGTTTGACTTAGTGCAAAACCAAAACACCTCGCATCTTGGCATGGAACAGATGGAGAGTAATAAATATGTAGCCTGTTGCAGTTCAACCGGAGGTTGACCTTGCAAAATAAGAGCAGCTAAGAGCACTCAGAGACATCTCACACAAGCTGTCCAGCCATGGAGCCTTCTCTACGGCTTGTTTTGGTGTTATGTTTTCTTGTGCTGCCTTCTGTCATCTCGGCTGATACGAATACGGATGACAGTATGTCTTGATTTCGTTCTACCTCCATATATAGTCTATTCTTTTATACTGCACTACCAAGTTTTGTTTTCTTGAGCACTTGTTCCTTCATTGCAGTTTTGCCAATCAGTGCTGGCACTTTCTAAACCTGGATATCCCTGATAACTTCAATGTTCTGGAAGCTGTGGTTCATCTCAGAAACATACTCCAATCTCAGTTTTTCATGACAGTGGTAATTCTAATGAGTTGGACTGGTCGGCAAGTTTTGTTTTCTTCTCTGTATTTGTGCAGCATCTGGCCTTCTTGCGATGGCACATTCCTGGGACAAGCAGCGAGCAAGCTGGTCCGGCAATGACCCTTGTGGAGAAAACTGGACAGGGATAGTTTGCACTGGGAACCGGGTCACGTCGATGTTAGTGTCTGCAATATATATGTATATATATCGCCACGAACTTTTTTTCTAAATAGACGATGGCAGATTGTATTGTTATTGTTCTCCTTTGATGGATGTTTAATGTTTTGTAGAAAACTCGGAAACTTGGAGCTGTCAGGAACTCTTTCTGGGGACATTCAATTCGTACAAGAATTGCAACACCTGTATGTAAATTCTTCTCTTGGTAGTTTGAGCACCTAGGCACCTAGGCTGTCATGAATTACCCTTTTTCTGCTGCAGGGACTTGTCCTATAACGTAGGCTTGCATGGCTCTCTTCCCTCGTCCATTGGTGCCTTGAGTAACCTCCAAAACCTGTGGGTATTTCTATTTGGTTCACAAAACCTTGGAATATAATTCAGTACACAGAAATTCATCCCTTTGACTTACATTTGTCTGTAGAATTCTTGTTGGATGCAGCTTTTCTGGTGAAATACCAAAGGAATTAGGACAGTTAACGAAACTACGATATTTGTGAGGAGCTCCATGCTGATAATATATTTGCAATTTATTACAGTATTATTAACCGTGGTAATAAGATATATTGATGTCTGCAGATAAAATGAAATTGGGGCGACATTTAGCAGTTTAGTGGCATTTCTAGCGGGTTTGACAGTTTTATTTTTCTTTTAAAAATGAATGAGACCCCCCTGTTTCTGTTTTCCCTAGCAGTTCTTCTTTGAACAGGTAAAAATATCCTATGGTATGTTTGTCAAGAATAATACGAAAGACATACAACTTAAACTCCTAGTATGTGTAACTCCATTCATTTCAAATTATAAGATGTTTTGGCTTTTCTAAATACAACATATCAAAAGCTATGTATCTAGAAAAGCCAAGACGTATTATAGTTTGGAATGGAGGGAGTATGTAACAGAACTAGATGATAGACTAGTATATCTTAAGAATACCACAAAAAGAAAGAGGGCGCAAACATAAGTAACTTTTTTTAATTGTTTGTGGGTATTACAAGAACTTCTAGATTTTAAGCCATACAGGAGCAAAGTAGTATGTGTTGATGAACTAGTATAGTAAAAGAAGATGATGTAACTGACAGTTGCTTTAAGAAAAAAGAGAAATAACCTATAAAATTCTCAGAAAAGGAAAATCTTATGACCCTCGAACATGATTCACAAGTACCAATCTTAACTAATATAGTTGCTGGTTAATGGCATTTGGACCTTGCATAGCACAGTCAACAGGTTTAAGGATCTCAATTCTCATTTTAAAAAGTTCAGTGGACCTGGATTATACTACTGAACAAAGTTCAAGAACTGCTTTCCATTTCATCTGTATTTATAGTGTTCTTTCACTTACTCATCGCTTCTCACGATATCTGTGCACTTTAATAGAAAAAGGATTATTCATTACATTCTATGCCTACAGATCTCTGAACAACAACAAGTTCCAAGGCCCCATCCCGCCATCACTAGGCGGAATCCTGGACTTATACTGGCTTGATTTGGGTAACAATTTGCTGACCGGAGAACTTCCCGTATCCAATGGAACAGGTCCTGGATTGAATAACTTGACAGATGCAAAGCACTTGTAAGTACATTCCACGACATCTCTCTTGATGTCTGAAGATTTTGCAGTTCCTCAGCTATGGTTTGGTGAAGATGTGCATACACCTTTTTTTTTTTTTGTGCAGCCACTTGGGAGCCAATAATCTGTCAGGCTCCATACCCATCCAGATTTTCAAATCAGAAATGAAACTCATACATCTGTAAGGCTTAGGACCTTGAATTCTTAAAGTCGTCTTTCTTGATTCTTTATGTGAAGGTGAGATATAGTGGCTTCATTTATTTCACGTGCTCAGGCTGCTTGACAACAACGAATTCTCTGGTAGTATTCCTCCTACATTGGGCCTTCTTGATAAACTAGAAGTTCTGTAAGTACTTCACCTACATATCTATGATTTATGACTGACATGAGACAAAATGAGGTATACACTAGCCTATAGTATATATTGGTTCTGATAATGAAATTTTTGAGCAGGCGTCTTGATAGTAATCATCAGTTGACTGGGCCGATTCCTGCCAGTATCAGCAACCTTACCCATCTCGAAGAACTGTGAGCCTCTTATTATGTAGCACAGTACTAAGCTTTTTTGTCAGTATCAGCTCCGAAATACTAGCAAACTTACTGCCCTGTATCTTCTCTCATCTGACACTACAGGCACCTTGAAAACAACAATTTTACTGGTCCACTACCAGATCTAACAGGAATGCAATCACTCGTATATGTGTAAGTGATGAGTGCACCTTTCCATTCTGGAATTAAGATACAAGCATCGGGATTCTGAATCTTTTGCAACTGTCGCAGGGACATGAGCAACAACAGTTTCAACAACAGTGTCAATGAATCAAATGCTCCTGCTTGGTTTACTACTCTGCCATCTTTGACTTCATTGTAGTAACTAACCCTCTCTCCCCTTCTACCTTGCCTGTGCTTCTTCGTCCACAACATTTATCTGAATTTTATTTTATATGACTGACCGCAGATTCCTTGAAAATCTGCACATTCCTGGGCACCTACCCCAATCTCTCTTCAATCTTTCTGGGATTCAGACATTGTGAGTGGTTACTTTTTTTACATAGATAATTATATATAGAAGTTACAAGCTTCGAGTACAGTGTATGCCCACTGTGAGCTCAGCAAGTATAGTATAGAAATTAATAGAATGCTCAAACTATCCATATTCAATTCATTGGCACTTCCTTGATATGATATCCTCACAGGAGGCTTCGGGGAAACAATTTCAGTGGTGCACTCGAAATTGGACGATACTTCAGCCCTGAGCTCCAACTAATCGGCTTGCAAGGCAATCAAATCACTGGATACACTATGGATGCACCAAATTATGACAAGAAACTCATGTATTAGTAGTATATTGCTGTTTTTTTTCTGTGTACCCTGCAACTTACAACACGCTATGCATGCTACCCCACAATAATACTGCCCATTGCATATTGCCACAGACTTGTCGGTAATCCACTTTGCGACCAAGGGAGCAACGAGGCATACTGCACGTCGACAGGGCAATCTACCAATAAGTCCTGAACCGCGGCCGTACACCACAGTTCTGATGACCAGCAGCTGACCACAGTTCTGATGACTAGCATTTAATTAGTATATAGTATTTCTATAATTCTATTTCCACCTCTTATTATCCCTCACTGCTAGTACCATGATGAATGCATACCTACATACTGGCTGGGGTTGCCTTGCCTGCAGTTTCGTGGGACATAAACAGCACCAGCGCCAGCATCCCCCAGCTGCGTGGTGTGCGCATGTTCACGTTCGAAGAGCTGAAGAAGATCACCTGCAACTTCTCGGAGGCAAACGACATTGGGAAGGGTGGTTATGGGAAGGTGCAGTGATCATGCATGCAAACATATGTATTAGATTCCACTCCTACTAGTTGTCTTCCATGTGTACACAAGCATATGAGAAAGAGTACCAATGTTCAGACTTGACGCTACCGTGCCTCGATTTGCGCAAAAAATGAAGCCGAAGCCGTGCCAAAGAGGCCCTTATCTGCTGATTGAACGAATAACAACAAGTGCAGGTTTACAGAGGAACAATGCCAAGTGGGCAGCTGGTCGCCGTGAAGAGGTCTCAGCAGGGGTCCCTGCAGGGGAGCCTGGAGTTCAGGACGGAGATCGAGCTCCTCTCCCGGGTGCGCCACAAGAACGTGGTCAGCCTCGTCGGCTTCTGCCTGGACCAGGGCGAGCAGATGCTCGTCTACGAGTACGTCGCCAATGGCACGCTCAAGGAAAGCCTTACAGGGATGTCCGGCGTGCGGCTGGACTGGAGACGGCGGCTCCGGGTGCTGCTTGGCGCGGCCAAGGGCATCGCTTACCTGCACGAGCTCGCTGACCCTCCCATCGTGCACCGGGACATCAAGTCCAGCAACGTTCTCCCACTACTACATAAAGGGTTTGTAGGGACAGCTCAAGACCATTTGTAGGGGCGGTTTGGCCAGCCGCCTCGACGACCGTCTCAACGCCAAGGTCTCCGACTTTGGCCTCTCCAAGCCTCTGCCAGAGCACAGCAGGGGAGATCAACAAGTTACTACTCAAGTCAAGGGCACAATGGTCACTGCTCGTTTTCGTCACTTGCTTGCTCCTCGATCCTTACATTTATTTACAGCCATCTGGATCATCCAGCTTATATATATGTATGTACTGTTGCATGCAGGGGTACCTCGACCCTGAGTACTACTGCTACATGACGCAGCAGCTGACGGAGAAGAGCGACGTGTACAGCTTCAGCGTGCTGATGCTGGAGGTCGTCACGGCGAGGAAGCCGCTGGAGCGCGGCCGGTACATCGTCCGGGAGGTGAAGGCGGCGCTGGACCGGAGCAAGGATCTGTACGGCCTGCACGAGCTGCTGGACCCGGCGCTGGTGGCCACGTCGCCGTCAGGGATCGCCGGGCTGGAGCTGTTCGTGGACCTGGCGCTCCGGTGCGTGGAGGAGGCAGGCACGGACCGGCCGTCGATGGGCGAGGCGGTCGGCGAGATCGAGCGAGTCCTGAAAGCAGCGACTGGCACCGGCGCCGCCGACTCCGCGTCCAACTCCACGAGCTCGTACAACAGCCGCACGCCGCGCCACCCATACGCCGGCGACAGCCTCTCCGACTATAGCGCCGGAGGGATGCCGTCGACAAGGGTGGAGGCCAAGTGAAGTACGCGCGCGAACGCGCTGCATACGTGGAAGGCATGTGTGTACAGTTACAGTAGGTACACGGCTAACGAGGAGTACTTCCTCGGGTTCCAAGTTCCAAATTATAAGATGCATGTTTGGCTTTTATAGATTGCTAATATACATTTAAATATGAAATATATATTATTAATAAAAATAATGTATCTAAAAAATCAAATCGTCTCGTAATTTAGAATGTGGATTGAGTAGTAAATAGTAGGGATGAAAATGGTACGGATATTTTCCGACCGTATTCGAAACCGAATCCGTTTAGAGGGGTTAAGATCTGTCCGTATCCGAGTCCGGATATCCAACATCCGATACCGTATTCGTATCCAAATACTCAAATCGCATATTTATGATGTCGATATTCAATCGTATCCTATCCGACATAGTTGACACTATCCGTATTCGAATCCGAATCCAGACAGAAATATAAAAACAAATGTAATATCGGTGATATCCGTCCGTATCCGATCCGTTTTCATCCCTAGTAAATAGTACTACTGGTTTTTGTTTCACGCTTCACAAGGTACACCCACAGATTAACTATTGTTAGAATTACTGTTAGTGGTTGTGTGTGTTTTCATAAATAATACAGTATATGTAATTTTATAAGCTTATGTTAACTAATACTCCTTCATTTTTTTATAAGGCGCACACATGTATCAAGCGAACTTTAAAATCTTTTATCAGTAATTTTAGTTAATAGTTTAACTATTATAATATAAATTTGATATGGTTGGATTTTTAATAAAATGTACTATCCAGTTATCATAAATTTAAAAGCATAAACACTATGATATAATATAAATAAAGAGTCTGTCTATCCAACAACCATGTGTTTTAGCAAAAGGTAGCACATGGTTATTTGCTAGCTGCAAAACACACGATTTGTAACAGAGGAAAAATCATGTGTTTCAACCAAAGCTAGCACATGGTTGTTGGCTGCTTATAAAACACACGAATTCCAATAGATAAAAAACCATGTATTTTAGGAGAAGCTAGCACACGATTGTTGGCTACCTAAAAACACATGGGACACTGGGAGCTTCTCTGACACCTGTAGGATCAATCAGAATGCTCACAAGTTTCACTTAAGGATAAACACGAGTAACGCAATTAGCCAATTACAATACACATGTGACACTGTAACACTAATGCTGGCAACTGACAACCAAACGATTATTCAAAGCAGAGCTTCGTTTCCGAAAACAAAAAATAACAGAGATTGCGACTCGTCCAAATTGCATTCAGAAAAGGAAAAACAACAGAGCTTGTGACATGTCCAAATTGCATTCAGAGTGCGTCGGGCAGAGATTCAGATTAGCGTGGCGCACACATTCGGCACTCATTGGAATTACTGAGCGAGAGCCGAGAATAGAGTCATAGACGGCAACACAACAGAGAAACAGCAGGAAGCAATCACAGACACAGACTGTACTACAACCTTAACTGTTATCAACATCTGCTTTCTTAGATGGCAACCTTAACTAAGTGATGTTCAGAACAATACATAAATCTGGCTAGCAGGAACTTTCCTGCAAGAAGTGCACTAATCTTGCTTCATGGCAAAGATGGAAAGGTCACTACGATGTGATAGAGGTGGAATGAACCAGCTTCTGCAAGAGCAAGTTAGAATGTGAACTCTGAGAGAACTGTGATTTTACAGCATTGAGTGCAAGAAGTAAATCAAATTTGTGCATAGGAAAAATAAGTTTCTAGGTCGAGCAAAACTAAATGTTAATACACAAGTAAAACTGTTATCAACATCTGCTTTCTTAGATGGCACACTGACCAAAAGGCATCCACATATAAACAGAGGAAATGAATTTTAGTAAGACTGATTTTACAATTTACAAAGTTGTAAGATCTACTATAAAAGTAATACATCATGAAGAAATTTGTCACTAATAGAGATATTATAAACTTCACTCATTTATCTAGAGCAAGTAATCATCACCCACGACTAGTTACAAGAAGCTCCCTGGTACAGAACATGTCTAGTTAGAAGCTCCCTGGTACACGTCTCATGTACCTGGTCCCTTCAGACCCAGGATGGCATGTCCTTTCATTCATTGTTGAAAATAGTCTCTTCAAGCATCACAAGGGTGATATTCCATCAGGCAGCAGCACTGAAGAGAACAAGCGCCACACATCCTGTAAGATAATCAGTTCACAGATGCATAGTTTAAGAAGCAGGTCCAAGTACAGAACAAAATGCTTCAAAGTTGGTAGCTATCACAAAGAAACAGACAGCAAACCTGTGATATAAATTGTTCGGCATCTGTGCGCCTTAGGAAATGGAGTGAGGTCTTGGTCAATGATACAGAATGGTCACCAAGAGATACTTCACCAATGTCCTCCAGCACCCGAACCTGAATGTAAGGATCCTTGGGAGGAACCATGTCCTGTAATAAAGGGTATTAGAAGTCTGATAAATCTCTCATCCCGAGTAAAGCATAAGAAATAGAAAAAACACCATACTACTGTCAAATCTATATCCATCTCCGATATGTATGATTTAATGGCTGCAGAGTGGTTCTTGAAGTACTCTTTCTCTGAGAAATGGAGCTTTTCTTGTATGTCACGAGGAAGCACAGTGCCAACTTTCCATCTAAAACTCTAAATAACTTCTGCTCGATTGTACCTGTTTGGATAGAATTCATTCAGCTAAAGTACACGCAAAATCAAATTTAAGCATGTGCTATCAGCATAAAACAGAGAAACAAAAAGTTAGTTCATCTGAGAACTTTTAGTTATATACATGTAAGCCATAAGGCATCTTTTGTTACGGAGCAGGGAAAGATGGTGGATAGGTGCACCATAGTGATCCTCATTTCTAGTTGTCTCAATATCTAAGTTTTGCTCCACCATTTTCCTGTCATAAGCCAGGCCTTGTCAGTAAACTGTGCATTGGAAATGTCTATCAATCAGGATAACTTTGGATCCAGATGGTCAACATTCTAGCAGGAATGTAGGGTACAATTTACCTGATCAGTGATTGAAATTGTGAATTGCGCTCACTGCACTCTCTAATCACCTGATCAAACACATCAGTCTGCACATTTTCAGAGATTACATTTTAGGTACAAAAGAAACTAAAAGGAACCGTTGCTGTCAAAGTCACATTGCTTCTAATAATGGAAGAGTAGTATAAATATTTTCAACCTTTTTTGCACTATATAATGACAAGTAAACAATATTGCAGCTAGTACCCTTAGTTTGCTTCTGAAGATGTCATAACACGTAATTGTTTACATCCATATCAAAATACACATGGTAAAAAAATATGATTATGAAATAATGAAACATGTAGTGATCTCTTTTTTATGTAAATCCATAGGTATGGACAGGGTCTAACCTAATGGAGAATTAAACCAGTTGTCCAGGTCCAATACGAGTTTCTTCCAAATTTGGATAGCACATACTAACTAACATGTTTAGAAGGGAGAAGAGTCTAAAAGGCACTGGCTCAGTAGCTCAAAAAATTATATAACTTTGCAGGAACATCTGTCAGCCAAACCAACAATATTTGATTTGACGATTTATGATTTTTTAGGTGCTACCAAAGCAATACTTTCGACTGAGGATACAAAAGGTTTTCTAACGCAATTTCACCCATCGAACACAGAACACACTAGATCATACAAAATTGCGGCCTGCCATAGACACAAACGAGATAAAAATCAGCAATCACTCTGATTCCAAACTAATAACTGCAGGTGAGTACAGAGAAGTGGGAATTACGTTGAATGGCGCAAGCTGACCAGCCTCAGAGGAGTCAATCTACTTCAGCAGCTATGACGCACGCCTCCCATACAAAATAGTGCCAAAGTTATATATAAAGATTGGATATTGCACATGTTAAACACCATAATTGCAGTATTTTAAGTGTGCAATTTATTACTTATAAATGTGCAATCAAGAAATGGATACTAAACACAGCTTTCTTGTATAGTGTATGCGTATATGCAACACACAATTAAAAGATGTGAGCTCTTACTATTCCACTACAACAGCCACAAGACAGCCCAGCTATCCAAAACTACAGGAGGATGAGGCTATACACAAGCAGTACAGGGTAAAACAAAAATGCTTCATCAATGTCATTGTTAGTGGAGAGACCGAGCTCAATTAGGCATGATGGCTACTGCAGCTTAAGCAAAGAATGTGCATCAATTAGGATTTAGAGGCAAGCAAACCGTGGTCACACTGACACACCTGTGCCTCCTCCACACATATACACACAAAGACACAAGCAACTCCTCCCAAATACAAAAAAAATCAACTAGTGTCGTGGACTGTGGTGTGCGGCAGGGACAGAAGTGACTATGAATGAACATAATCTGACACACATCCCAACACAAATGACAAGGAAAAAAATTGGTTTGAGTAGGCACAAAACTTATGTTCAAATGGCTCACCCTTGATTTTAAGGCAGTTGGACGAGCCTTTGGCGTTCCAGCTTGGCTCACTGCGGACCTTTATTATGAGAACTTATGTAAACAACTTCATTGTGAGAACAGTTATATAATAACTTCAAAACTGCAGTCCAGAAGTGGCCTCTAATGAAATCTATGATGCAGCAGAATGGACTTAATGCTGAATTTAGAGAATACAAACAAAAGAAGTGCCAAAATATGTAGGATACCACCTAAGTCTGAAATGATATCAGATATCTATCTCATACAGAGCTTCTGATATTGTGCACTCTGGATGGATAACACACAAACCCAATAAATTAGTTGATTTGAATCACTTCCCTACCCACTTCGATTAACTTTGCCCTAACCAAATCAAGTAGCTAACCCAGCACTTCTACAAGCACGCAAGAACCAAAAAAGAAAATATCATGTGAGCTTAGTTAAATATCATGTGTTAACATGGCCACCTATAATCTACTTACTTAGGATCCTATCCTCTATCAACTAGAAAATGACATTCATAGTCAAATAGCTTTTGCATGAGTAGTGATGTCAACAATACTAGTGCAACTACATGCAGTAACACTTAGTTATCAGCCAGCTAACCCCTGGCATGAAAATCCTAGTCCACAACCACAAACAAATATCTTTGTTACTGCATGTAGTTAGCACAAATCACAATTAACAGAATTCAAGATGTGTTAGCACAAATCACAAGAGACAATTTTTTTCTATGAAAGGACAAGGACAAATAAGAGGAGTGTGCTAGCACAAATCACAATTAATAAAGTTCAAGATGTGTTAGCATAAATCATAATAGAAATTTTTTTTCTATGAAAGAACAATGACAAAAACTTGGTGTGGGCAGGCACAAAGTATATAGACAACCTATACAGCAACAAAGTAAACTCATGACTTTCAATAAGTGTAGGATCAGGAAAATGGCTGGTTCTTACACTGAAGCTGCAACCGCAACGTCAGACCCAAACTAATTATCGTGCATTTAGATTAGCTGGAGAATGTTCAAATTAAAAATGTAGAAATATATGTTGGGCCTCATATTAGCATCTTGGCACCACTACAAAGTTTTTACCCTACTAGCTTCACAAATGCATTCTAAAGACACAAACACACACACACACTAATTCTCAAGACGAATTAGATATATTCCTTAAAGAGAAGACTTGTATTAAAATAGAAATGAGATGCACTCCTTAAAAATATACTGTCCAGTGCTTACACTGAAACAAAAGACCCATTTTTAGTCCCAAATAGCCCATCCAGAAGAATATCGATGCCCTAAAGCAAGAACAATTGCATGCTCTAAGTTAACTAAAATAGTGACAAAGTTATTTATAAAGACCAGATATTGCACATGTTACACACCATAATTGCAGTAGTTAAAGTGTGCAATTTACTACTAATAAATGTGCAATAAAAAAATAGTACTTCTACATTATGAACTGCATAACAATGAAGGCATAATCATTTCTACTGAGTAAAGAATAAACCATCTAAATGATGCTGAAAAATTCAGACAATACACAAGAAAATTGCACATTTGTATTAGTGCAACTATTACTATTTGATAATGCAATTATATTGTACTTGTGTGCAAATAGAAAAGCCAAAAATGATAAAAACTCAACAAAGCACCAGTTGTTGTCCCAGTACAAACAACTTCACAGTTCAAAGTATCCTAATGGGGGATGGCCCTAGTCAGCCCAGCGTTGGATATTAAAAGCAGCAGTGGCATTTTTCCAAGCCAGAGTTTTTCTTTCTAGGAGATTCTTACACTGGGGATAAAGAGATACAGCAGGACTCAACAACTCCAATGTCGCCGTGTGGTAACCGGCAACCCCACAGCCTTGTGACTTCACAGATCTAGATGTGGCAGAAAAATACAACTATACAGCGATAGTTAGCGGATATGGGCACTGACAGGTGAAGAGTATGGGGCTTAAAAAAAACTAAACTAGTACGGAGCATTTCCCAACCTCAATTATTTGGCACATATGCAATGAATTAGAGACCAGGTGCAGAGGTTAATTTAGTACAGACTAATTTCTCTACACAAAATGAAGCCTGAGGACTAACTGTTCTCCGGAGCCTGTTGAACTAAACTGAAGACATGGTTTTTGTTAAAACACAGGCTTGTATATTCACCTCCTTTTAGCTCTGAACCCCAAGGGACATACAGGCATTGCCAGTATGACAGGCAAAGAGCAAGGGGAATTTCCCCAACTTGATTATTTGGCTAATATGCAATGAAATGGTGCCCCTCAAGTGCAGAGGTTAATTTGGTACACAAGAGTTCATCCTAAAGAAAAATGCAGATGCTGCCCCAATTTATAAGAGTACTGCAGAATTCAGGAAACCCAGGAATCACTAAGCGCTGGAGTTTGTTAAACAAGCTAAACTATGGACTTGACTTGTTTAATTGTCTGAAAACAGGCTGCTGTATATTCACCTTCATATTCCTCTTTGTACAATCTAATTTCATTTAGCCTCTCCCTCTCCTATGTACTTTTTTTTTATTCAGTGAAAAGCTGTAAAAACAACACGATTATGTTCAATCAAGATGTGGAATTGTGTTCAATAAAAAAAACAGCCCGATTCGAAATAAAATTATGTTCAATCAAAAGAAGCATTGCAACAAGAGCAAAGCGTCTGATTTCTATAGCTATAAAAAGCAGTTGAATTATCAGAGCATTTGTTTTTAAGAGAGTGTACAATGGATAGTAGCACAAAAAAGTGCCTGATCGACTGCATAAACAATCAGCAGCGGTCAATTGACACAATTACCCCGAGTTTCAGGCAAGTTAACAAAGCTGCAACAACCAAATATGAGATTTTCGTGCTGTTAAGTCCACCTCCACCTCCACCTCCACCTCCACCGATACTTTTTCTGGATGTAATTTTGGATTCTAGCTGTTTGTGCAGCACACAAACTAATTACGAAACGCCTTGCTCCCAGTCTGTGCAGCAACAGGATAACAGGAAGCTACGGCAACCAAGGCTCAGCTACGTCTCCCCCACCTAACAGGTATTCGACGAATTGCAGACGAGAACAGAACATGCTGACGAGCTTGCCCCGACCAAGCCCGCAACCAAACGCCGCCACAGACGCAACCGCAGAACATATTCGAAATTTCGAACAAACCAAAAGAGAATAGAACGGCACCGTGGGGGATGCCGCTGCCGCCGCCGGATCCGACAAAGCCGCCGCCGCCTCCTCCTCAGATAACGCCGCCGCAGCCGCTACCTCGGTCAACGCTGTCGCCGGTGCCTCGGAAAAACGCCGACTCCACCGCCTCAAACAACGCCGCCGTCGCCGACTAAAAAAAGGAACGACCGCCGCCGCCTGAGACAACGCCGCAGCCGTGGCCTCAAACAACGCCACGGCCAACAACGAGAACACGCGGCCACCGCCCAGACAATGCCGCGGCCAAAATGAGAGCAACGACCTACAAAAACAATGGATTTCGACGAATCCCACGAGGAGGGCCAGCGCACCAGCCACCGGATCTCGCCCCGGGAAGGGAAGGGAGCGGTGCGGCAAGGGAGAGGCACGGTCACACGGGAGGGGCAACGGGAGCAGCCGGCGACCATCCGCCCCCCATCCGCCGCGCAGGTTCCCCACTCCCAGACTCTAGAGAAATGAATACAAAACGGCGTGACTCCCGAGATTTAAAAATAAAAATAAAAAGGCCGCCGCAGCCCACAGCTCAGCCCGTGTGTGGAGGAGGCGCTAGCACAAATCGCAACGCGCGATGGACGGATACAAAATTCATGTATTTTTTTTGGCAAAACACATGTGTATAACATTCTTGTAAATAAATAATGATCAAAGTGTAATTTGAGAAACCATATCATGTCAAATGTGTAGTATCAATTCCTGTTGTTTTAATTGATAGTAGACTACAAGATCACTTACAAACAGAGTATACTATGCATGATAATATATTTATTTTTCATCACTTTTACATGCCAACACTATATAAACTAGTCATAACCACATACGTGCTACACAACACACGTAAAAAACCTTTGGCATTCCTACCTCCACTTTCACATGTTACGGTGATTTTACCTTCACCTTTTCGAGTTCCAAAAAAAACTTCACCTTTTCAACTTTGGGGTGTTCAGTAGCACTAGGGCACGCCCAACGCGGGCTGTCATGAGTATTAGCATTACCAAAAAGTACTAGGCTACGTAGACCGATGCAATATAAGATTATTATTCTCTTAATGTAGGCTACAATTTATATTTTTCACAAGTCATGTCAGTTACTGGCAGGTACACACTGCTTTTCCATCCTCAACTGCACGAGGTCCTAGGAAGGTGACATCATAGTAGGGTGCCTCCTTGCCACAACGTTTGCTCTAGCCAATGCCTTCACCTTTTGTTAGGCCTTGTTTAGATGCCACCAAAATTCCAAGTTTTTTCACTCTCTCTCCATCACATCAATTTTTAGCCGCTTGCATGGAGTATTAAATGTAGGTAAAAAAAATAACTAATTACACAGTTTAGTTGGAAATCACGAGATGAATCTTTTGAGCCTAATTGGTCCACGATTGGACAATATTTGTCAAATGAGACGAAAGTGGTACTATTCATCAGGTTGAAATTTTTTCAACATCTAAACGAGGCCTTAGTCGAGGAGATTGTAGCTTCTATGGGAATATCTGACAGCCTACGAAGCTATCAAACCCTGTGACATGCTAAGGGTGTTTGGTTCCGGGGACTATTTTTTAGTCCCTATCAAATCAGATGTTTGGACACTAATTTAGAGTATTAAATATATTTTAATTACAAAACTAATTACACAGATGGAGACTAATTTACGAGACGAATCTATTAAGCCTAATTAGTGCATGATTTGACAATGTGGTGCTACAGTAAATATGCGCTAATGATGGATTAATTAGGCTTAATAGATTCGTCTCGTAAATTAGTCTCCATCTGTGTAATTACTTTTGTAATTAAAATATATTTAATACTCCAAATTAGTGTCCAAACATCCGATGTGACAGGGACTAAAAATTAGTCCCTGGAACCAAACACCCCCGGATGTGGCATATCATCACGCCATCATGGTGCGTTGGGCACGGCTTCCCCGATGCACCACCGTGGACTATTGCTTCAATCTCCACGTCTACTCCTCAAGTCTATATCATCATGAGTAGTAGTCTCGCAGCATGACAGAGCTTCTTGTAGAGGAGTCGATAACTCCATCTGACAAAAACTTGAAGCATATATTGGAGCACGTGTTGCAGCGAGAAGTGAGCTGCCTCTGTTGGCCCCTAGCAGACAAAGCTGGGTACTTGCCCAGTGAAAGGAGTAAAGTTGCTCACTTGCGTCAGACCAAGAGAGTTGCCTCCGTTGTGAGTTTTGAGAGCTCTAACTTTTTTATATGAGTGTTACTGCTTTTGGTTGAGGTCAACAAACTTGTTAGCCTGCATTGGTGAAACCCTAAGGGGGTGTTTGTTGCAGGCTTGCAGCGACTGCAACTGCAGCTTTAGCTTTCCCCCCTCTCTTGAATCACTATAGCGGCAGCGGCTGCCAGTTGCCGAAAACCTCCTAAGTAGGTCATGCAGCTACAGCTTTTGCTCTGCTTAGTATTTGAAACAGCAGACTTCACCAAATTTGTGCTTTTGCACCTGTATTTGAAATAGCAGACTTCGGTCCCTATGCTATTTAATCTTTCGTCATAGATCAAATGACTAGTTTGCCCTTGTGGATTTGCCCTCGATTTTGTTGGTTCTTTTGTGATTTTACCATGTTTTGGGAACAAAGGTTTACACTTTAAATTCAGAGATTTGAAAAGGATTTTGGAAACAAAATTTGACACAAACTGTTGGATACATTTTAACTCTGTGCAAACGTTGAAAAATTTTGCAAGAAAGGATAGAACAAAATGGTATGCCTAACATTGACAAATTGTTGTGGGTTCGATGTTGAAGTTAGTGTTGTGATCATAGGGACAGAACAGAGTCATCTACCTGGCAATCACGTCTTGGTAGGCTGCCACCACGTTCCTTAGCCAAACAGGAATCCGACCGAGATGTCTTGCGGTAGGTTTTTCTCCACCGTGTTCAATCTCCAAGAAGGAGATCTAACTAGAAAGTTGTTGGCTCCGTCGAGGATGTGTTTGCAACCGCACTCGACAAAAATGTCCCGGATGTGAAGGTCCATGTGATGCGTGAGTGTAGGTGCACTGGCCTAGCGAGGAACAAGAAGAGGGGGTGAGGTTCCTCCTCCTACACAATCAGTTCGGGATCTTGTAGATATAGTTTGCCGAGTTGATCCACGACAAAGTTCAGACTGTCAAAGGAGATCATCATGCACAATATGAAGGTGTCATGGATATCGATGTTGACGATGATTCCCATCTGAAACACGTGAATGGGATCTACGCACAAAGTATCTCTTATCTGGCGTGCCAACTGTAATAGGATTTTCTGTCTGATAGGTGGATCAGTGTTTTGTGCATAAGGAATCATAAGGGTAGCACACTGAAAAGTGCAATCAAGCCTTAATTATGGGTTTTGGTGATAATGATCATGCAATTAGAGAACTAATGAGATTTATCGAGATGAAGAGCAGAGAATTTATATTCGAGGATGCTACACGAAACGGAGGAGCCCCCAATTACAAATATAGATTGCTTTAAACTCAAAAGAGGTTTAAGATTCTTTTATATTTTGAATTTGAGTATAGAAAAAGTTGTACTATAAAGGGGGACACAATGCTTAAGTTGATATGTGCTACCAAGTGCTCAAACAATCACAAGCATCCTCAGATTCATAGCCAAGACAGTCTATAATTCACTATTACCCTTGCTGTCTTGCGTGGTGCGAGCTCTGACTTGCCCGACCCCTTGGGTGCGAGCTCCGACTCGCCCGACCCCTTGGGCGTGAGCTCTATCTCGCCCGACCCTTTGGTCGCAGGCTCCGTCTTGCTCGATCCCAAGGTCGCGGGCTTCGGTTCACCTGACCCTTTGGTCACGGGCTCCGTCTCGCCCGACCCTAAGGTCGCGGGCTCTTGGTCGCTCGACCCTTTAGTCATGGGCTCTGGCTCACCCGACCCTTTGGTGGCGGGCTCTGTCTCACCCGACCCTAAGGTCACGGGCTCTGACTCGCTCGACCCTTTGGTCGCAGGCTCCATCTCGCCCGACCCCAAGGTCGTGGGTTTTGGCTCGCCTGACCCTTTGGTCGTGGCCTCGTCTTGCCTGACCTCTTGGGTGTAGTGTTCGTTGAGGACTGGGGGTATATATACCTTTTTTATTTTCTCCCCAACGGCTATCTGTGATTTATAGTGATCGTTGGGGGCTAAGGGTATACATACCTTTCCCCTTCCTTCCCAACCCAACCAACGAACTAACCTACTCTCTTCTTCTTCACTTCAGCACACTCAAAACAGAGAAGGAGCTCTCTCTCTCTAACTCCATTGTTGACCTCAAGCCTTCAAGCAAATCCATTGATTTCCCCATCAATCCTTGAGGAAAAAGGGTCCCAAACTCGATTAGAGAGCATCTCCATTGATTTCCAAACTCTAAAGAGCACTTGGTTCACGTTTTGGCCGGTGGTTGTGTTTGTTACTCTTGAAGCTTGGCTTCTAGCCGGCTAGAGCGTCGCCCGTGGAGCTTGCCAACTTGTGTGGCAGCCCTGGGAGGTTTGTAACCATCTCTTGAAGCTAGTAAACTCACCTCTCATCTCAAGAGTTAGTCTCTTGACTTGAGAACAAGGAAGGGCTGGAAAGCTCTAAGCCTTAGTGGCTAACCTCAACAACGTGGAGGTAGGCAAGCCTTGGTGGTGAGCCAAACCATGAGATAAATCATTGTGTCACTTGTGCTTGATTTACATTACTTGCATGACATATTGTTGTTGAGGTGATTTCTAGAGTTTGAGGCCGATCTACTTGTGTGTGGTGTTCCCACCACTTTTAGCTATCGATCTGTGATCTACTACCCTGTAGAAAGCTAAGAAATTTACCCTATCTAAATTTCGTTGGGAAGATTTTGAACTGTGAACTAATCTCTCCTGCAGTGCTGCGGGTGAATTTGACTTCGGTTTGAGTTGATTTTTTTTACAGGCCTATTCACCCCCTCTAGGCATTTCAGAGATCTTACAAGTGGTATCAAAGCTAGGTTACCTCATGTGCGCTTCACTGCATGACACCGACTACAGTGAGCTTAGCGCCTCTATAGTGAGCAACTCCACGCTCCCGTAGCTAGGGGCAACCGATGCCGAAAAAGCTCAAAATGAAGAAGAAAGAAGAAGAAAAAGAGCAGCTAGAAAAGAGAAAAGAGAAGCAAGAGAGAAGATGAAGAAGGAGCAGTAGCGGTTAGAAGAGAAGAAAGCAAGAAAAGAAGAAAGAAGACTCAGGAGAGAAGCTAGAAGAAAAAGAAGAGAAGCAAGAAAGAAGAAGTAACAAGAAGCAAAAGCCTCTAATGCATCTTCAAGTGAGCTATCTAGCAGCTCCGAAGATGGTGATGATGATGAGTCCTACCGAGTGCATAGCAAGAAGGACAAGAAAGGAAAGGGCAAGAAGAATGACGACAACAAATATGCCGTCGTATCCTTTAACTATTCTTCTATGTCTATGACTAACCATGATCACAAGTCTTTCATCAATGTGCCCACGGTGAAGTTACCTCATTTTGATGGAACTAACTTTGCCAAGTGGAAATACTTGATGAGAGCCTATCTTATAGGTCTTCATCCCAGCATTTAGGAGGTTGTTTGCAATGGATTTGAGCCACCGGTTGATCCCAAGAATTCAACACTAGAAGAGATGAGAATCATTCATCTAAATGGTCAACCGCAAGTGTGTTTCTTAGTGCCTAGGATGGTGATGAGTACAATAGAGTGATTGGAGTTGATGTTGCCAAGCAAATATGGGACACTTTTCATCTAGCACATGAAGGGGTTGACAAAGTGAGAAAGGCAAGAATTGACTTGTTGATCTCAAAGCTCAACCGGTTTGTAATATTGGATGGAGAGGGACCACAAGAGATGTTTGATAGGTTGATGACAATGGTGGGGCAAGATTACAGGCTATGGTTGTGATGAGCTAGATGATCATAAAGTTGTCAAGATTATGTTGAAAACTTATTCACCTAGAAATGAGACCGTAGTCACTCTAATTAGAGACAAGAAGTTTGAATACTTCACACCAAATGATGTACTTGGAAGGATCTTGACCTTTGATATACAAAGAGAAAAAGCAAATGAGAGGAACAAGCTTGGAGAATTGCAAGCAAAGCTAGAAGGCATCAAGATCAACAAGGATATAGCTCTCAAGGCCAACAAATCAAGCAAGCAAGGCTCTACTAGCAAGTCCAAGACCAACAAGCAAGCTTCAACTAGCAAGCCCAAAGCAAGCAAGCAAGTTCAAGAAAGAGTAGAGACCACCTCGTCCTCTAGCGAGAGCGAACATGGTGCTGACCAATACGAGAAAGTAGATGATGTTGCTCTCTTTATGAGGAGGTATCACAAGGAGCTAAAGAAGCAAGGCTACTAGGTAGTGAAGAGAAGCTTCCCAAACAAGAAAAAGAGGACATGCTATAATTGTGGAAGCACCGATCACTTCATTGCAAAGTGTCCATATGAGATTAAGGACAACAAATACAAGAAGGACAAGAAAGAGAAGAAGGCCGACCATAGAAAGAGCAAGAAGTACGTGGGAGAGGCTCACATTGAGCATGAATGGGACTCAACTAAAGAAAGCTCAAGTGAAGAAGATGAGAAAGTTGCAACCATTGCTATCCATGAACCATCTTCTTCACCAAGACTCTTCACCAACATGTCCGATGATGACTACTACTCCCCTCATATTTGTCTTATGGCAAAGGGTGAGAAGGTAAAATCTAAATCCAAGGCCAAAGCTCCTCCACCCCCACCTCCTAGTGATATCTCTAGTAGTAATATTAGTGATAGCTCTAGTGACGATGAATCTAGTGTTGAAGAAATAAACATGATAACTAAAAATTTAGATAGAAAGACCAAATTATTCATCACTAAGCTAATGGAGGACTTAGAGAGTGTCCAAGCCGAGCTAGAATCTAGAGAGGAAACTCTTATCCAATAAGAGGATCTCTACATTGCTAGTAAGGAAGCTCTTCCATTAGAGAGAAGTGAGGTGGAATCCTTGCGCAAGGCCTTGGCCAAAGAACAAGGGGACCATGCTATCACAAACAAATAAAATATTGCTCTCAAGAAAAAGTTTTGATACTTAGATGAAAAGCACAAAGAACTTGAGCTGCAATATAACATTCTTTGAGATAGCAACTAACATCCCTCTAAGGCAAAGGATGCCTCTACTACCTCCACTAGTCAAGGTTGTGGAAAATATTATAATATTGATTTAAATGCTTATTCCACTAACCTTGCAAACATGGAGGCAATGAGAAAATAAATTGCTAGATTCAATGAGATCATTGGCAAGGGCTGCTTGAGTGGTAAGGCTCGAATAAGTGACAAGAAGGCAAATAATTCAAAAGTGCCTCAATTCAAGCAAGGAAGACACCCCTCAATCAAGCATGGGCTTGGGCACACTGCAGGAGCTAAGACAAATTGAAGAAATATCATAAATGGCTATGAGTGTGTCAAGTTTGAGAGGAAGGAAAGAGTTGGTACAGATCAGCCTGCATAGACAGCGGCAGTGCCATAGTCTAGAGCGGCAGTGTCGCACTACGACACTGCCACAGTGAAGGTCAGCTGTGTCGCTCCCTGCAAAAATGGGAAGGCTATCAATTCTGCTCTTGATTAAACTAAGCCCAAGAAGAAGGTGTCCCAGCAGAAACAGGTTCAGCAGAAGCCAAAGGAATCAGTGTGGGACACTATGAACAAGTATGCCTACCAACCAAAGACTTATGCACCTCGACAAAGCTTGACTTCATGCTTTGTTTTGAGGAACAACAAAAGTGGGAAATTGGTTGCAAAATATGTTGGAAAGGAAATCAACATATATAGGAATACTTCTATTTGGGTTCCTAAATTTCTTGTGACTAACATGCAAGGCCCCAAGTCAAATTGGGGACCTAAATCAAGCAACTAAATCTATTTTGCAGGCATACTCCTCCGGTGGGTCAAGTTGGGTGCTTGATAGTGGATGTACAAATTATATGACCGGAGAAAGGAGTATGTTCTCATCATATACCCCGAAGATGGACCTAAATGAAAATATTCTCTTTGGAAACAACTCTAAGAGGGATGTGATTGGTTTCGGTAAAGTTGCTATAACCCTTGAGCATTCAATTACAAATGTTTTACATGTTGACTCATTAGGTTACAATTTGTTGTCCATCTCTCAATTATGTGAGATGGGTTTCAATTGTCTCTTTATGGATAAGGGTGTGGAAGTCTTTAGAAGGGAGGATTTCTCTATTGTCTTTACGGGTCATTTAAAGGACAAGCTTTACCTAGTTGATTTCAACAAAAGTAAAGCTAATCAGCCTAATCTTGAGACTTGGTTAGTGGCAAAATCTAGCATGGGGTAGCTTTGGCATCGCCAACTAGTCCATGTTGGGATGAGGAACTTGGGCATACTTCAAAAGAACGAACACATACTTGGGCTAACAAATGTTAACTTTAAGAAAGATAGAATATGTAGTGCTTGTCAAGACGAAAAGCTAGTTGGCGTACCTCACCCACCAAAGAGTATCATGACCACGACGCAACCATTGGAGCTCATACACATGGATCTCTTTGGACCGGTCGCTTACCTAAGTATCGGGGGTAACAAATATGGTCTTGTTATTGTTTATGATTATTCCTGTTTCACTTGGTTATTTTTCTTGTTTGATAAGTGTCAAGTTAGAGACAAAGTGAAGACTTTTGTTAGAAGAGCCCAAAAGGAGTTTGATCTCCCCATCAAGAAAATGAGAAGCGACAATAGGACCGAATTCAAGAACACCCAAGTTGAGGAGTTTCTTGATGAAGAAGGCATCAAGAATGAGTTCTCAACTCCATACACCCCTCAACAAAATGGTATAGTAGAGAGGAAGAATTGTACACTAATTGACATGGCAAGGACAATGCTAGATGAGTACAAGATGCCGGACCTCTTTTGGTGCCAAGCCATCAACACAGCTTGCCATTCCATCAACCGCCTCTACCTACACAAGAAGTTGAAGAAAACTTCATATGAGCTTCTAACCGGTAACAAGCCTAAGGTGTCTTACTTTAGAGTGTTTGGGTGGAAGTGTTTCATACTTAACAAGAAACCCAAAATCTCTAAGTTTGCACCTAAAGTTGATGAAGGTTTTCTTCTTGGTTATGGATCAAATGAGCATGCCTATCGCGTTTTTAACAAAACCTCCGGGAGAGTTGAAATAGAGATAGACATGAGATTTGATGAATCTAATCGCTCTCAAATGGAGCAAGTTGATTCAAGTGTTGTAGAAAAGGAGGATCCACCATGTGAAGCAATCAAGCAATTGGCCATTGGTGATATTAGACCACAAGAAGATGAAGTCACTGAAGTGGTGGTTCCTCAAGTTGCTGCTGCACCAATTTTCACTGACGTACCTGATGCTAAGGGGGAGCCGACCCTTGCTGCAAATCAGCAAAGCGGCAGTGCTGCACTCCCTCTGACAACAGCAGCAAGTCCAACTCCGATTCAAGGATAGAACCTACAACTCATATTCGAGCAAGAAGATAATGAAGATCCAGAAGATGGACAAGAGGCCATTGATCATCCAAGGCTAAGGAAAACAATACAACGGGATCATCCCATTGACAACATCCTTGGGAGTCTTCGAAAGGGGGTAACAACTCATTCACATTTAGCAAACTTTTGTCAATATTACTCGTTTGTTTCCTCTTTGGAACCTCTTAAGGTTGAGCAAGCACTTGGTGATCCAGATTGGGTGATGGCCATGCAAGATGAGCTCAACAATTTCAAAAAAAATCAAGTGCGGACCTTGGTGGAGAGACCCAACACCAATATTATTGGCACCAAGTGGGTCTTCCGCAACAAGCAAGATGAGAATGGCGTGGTGACAAGAAACAAGGCAAGATTGGTTGCTTAAGGTTTCACTCAAATAGAGGGCTTGGACTTTGAGGAAACATATGCACCGGTGGCAAGACTTGAAGCAATCTGAATGCTTCTAGCCTATGCCGCTCATCACAATTTCAAGCTATATCAAATGGACGTGAAGAGTGCATTCCTCAACGACCCCTTTCAAGAACTTGTCTATGTTGAGCAACCACCGGATTTTGAAGATCCTAAGTTCCCCAACCATGTCTACAAACTCCAAAAGACGCTCTATGGGCTTAAGCAAGCACCAAGAGCATGGTATGAATGCCTTAAGGAATTCTTGCTTAAACAAGGCTTTGAAATAGGCAAAGCTGACCCTATCCTTTTCACTCACAAAGTTGGCAAAGATATATTGTGTGCCAAATATATGTCGATGACATAATATTTGGTAGTACTAATCATACTTTTTGTGAGGAATTTAGTAGGATCATGACGAAGAGATTTGAGATGTCCATGATGGGTGAGTTGAAGTTCTTCCTCAAATTTCAAATCAAGCAAGTGAAGGATGGAACTTTTATTAGTCAAACGAAGTGCACCCATGATATGCTCAAGAAGTTTGACATGGTGAATGCCAAGCCTATCAAAACTCCCATGCCAACCAATGGACATCTTGATCTCAACATTGAAGGGAAAGCCATGGATACCAAGGTATATCGTTCCATGATCGGCTCTCTACTTTATTTGTGCGCATCTAGGCCCGATATTATGCTTAGTGTGTGCATGTGTGCTAGATTTCAAGCCAATCAGAAAGAGTGTCACTTGGTGGCCGTTAAGAGAATCTTGAGATATTTAGTACACACTCCTAACCTTGGTTTGTGGTATCCTAAGGGCTCCAAGTTTGATCTACTTGGATATTCGGATTTCGATTACGTCGGTTGCAAAGTAGATCGAAACAGCACTTCGGGGACATGTCAATTCCTTGGACGGTCCCTAGTGCCTTGGAGTTCTAAAAAGCAAAATTATGTAGCCCTTTCCACCGCTGATGCCGAGTATGTTGCTGCTGGTGCATGTTGTGCTCAACTACTTTGGATGAGGCAAACCCTTCAAGATTTCGGATGTCATTTTACCAAAATCCCATTATTATGTGACAATGAGAGTGCCATTAAACTTGCAAACAATCCCATAAGCCACTCTAGAACCAAGCACATAGACATCTGTCATCATTTCTTGAGAGACCACGAAACCAAAGGAGATATCAAAATTCACCATGTGAGCACCGAAAAGCAACTAGCCGATATCTTCACAAAGCCCCTCGACGAGTCAAGGTTTTGTGCTTTGCATAGTGAGCTAAATATACTTGATTCTCGTAACATGGTTTGAATTTTAGCATGCCTCTGTTTGATAAATTAGTATCTAGACAAAAGAGTTGAAAATTTTCATATTGTGCATGAAAATGATCTATAAAAGGCAACTTATGTATCATAATCATGTTCTATATTGATTATTTGTTTCTAGTCATGGTATATAGGTGATATGTATCCATATCTTATATAGAGAGAGTCATATTGATTGTAGCCAACTCCCACTGTTTTGGGGAGTGCGGCAGTGCCGCTCTGTGGCAGTGCTGGGCTAGGCATGCAGCAGTGCCACACTTTGAATCTCAATTGAGATTCAGCCCAAACGGTTTTACTGCGGGGCCCATCTACCTTATCTCTTTTAACTAGGCCCATGGTAACTCCCTCTCTCCCTCATTCTTACCCTGACACTGATGCCCACGCTTCTCTCTCCTCTCGTGCTTGCGTCGTCACCGTCGCTTGGCCATGTGTTGCCAATATCTAGCAGTGCCGCGACAGCTACCATCTCTCCCTCAGCATCACTGACGGCTGCTACTGCCCCTAGCCCAAGTAGTTTGTTCCCTCTCCTCTCCATTCCTCATTTAAGAAGATGGAGCTGGAAGATTATGACCGAAGGGGGAAAAGGAAGATGAATGAGCAAAGAGACAAGGATCCACCTCGCTGTGGTTGAGGGAGGTCAACAGCAGTTGGCAGTAGTGCAGCTCCTAGGGGACTTGGTGACAGGGGGAGGCGCGAGCAATACATTGAAGATGAGGAGAGACTTGAGATGATAGGTCATACCACTGATGCCATTCCTGACACCCCACAACATCTCTCTGAGTTTGATGGCAGATACATGAGAGATTTTGAGGGTGAGATCATCATGAGACCTCTAGATGATTCCCGCCAGCATGCAGTTGTCAACTATTTCAAGAGTTGGAAGCTAGTGGAAGAGGCAAGGGGGATCAATCCCTATGGAGTGCGCAAGGATTTGGGCATTGATTATAGATTCTGGAATGAAACTACCAATGCCATTCTTGCATCCAAGAAAACCAAGATCATCAAGATGCAGTATATTGATTGGGATGGGATGCAGGAGAAGGAGGAGCCTGAGTTTGACAAAGTAATCAAAATTTGTGACAGGTTCTAGCTTTCATACTTCATGGGTTTCTAGTATAACTTGAATGAGGAGGTCCTAGCACAGTTTGATGTCATATACTTCTATGACCAGACCTCTGATGAGATTCACTGGATGACTGATGGTCGGCATTACTAAGTCAACTTTGTCACTTTCAACTGGATTCTTGGCTTTGGAGAGGAGCACAGAGGTTACACTTACATTCATGATGTGCCTCGAGCTGAGATCCGTGACATCAATTATATGTGAGAGATAGAAGGATTGTAGATGGCAAGAGGAGTGGTCTACACAGCTTGTATTACATCCTCAACAACCTCATCAGGAACTCCATCAACCTAAAGGATGGAGCAGCCTCAGATATTAATGGCTATGTGAGAAATGTGTTGGCTAGATTTGCTCCAGGTGGGGATAGGTTCAGTGTCCCTAGATTCTTGTGGACTGAGTTGAGATTTGTAGTGGAGGATGGGAGGAGGGGGCTGCCCTATGCCCCTTACCTCATATTCATGATTGAGAGGGTCATTGTATATTTTTTCGGAAGGATGGGATGCACACTGTCTACAAAATTGAGAACACCCAACCAACTGCAGCTACTCAGGGAGCGGGGAGCTCTCATGCTCATGCAGATATCCCAGAATCTTCCCGCTCTAGGTTTCGTAGAGGAGGCAAGATGAAGAAGTTTGGCAAGTGGTTGAAGGCAATCTTCGGCAAGTGCACCTATGCAGCTGACAAAGCATATGAGACAACTAGAGCAACGTCAGCAGCGTGGATAGGACCTTCCACCACTTCCTCCTATTCCACCTCCTCCACAGTATGACCTTCTGAGTCTCTCCGACACAGTTTCAAATGATGAGGATGATGATATTGATTGGACGGACATCCAGGGAGATGACGAGTAGGTGTTGATCTTTCTTCTTTTCTTCTCTTTTTGGTGCTTTATGCCAAAGGGGGAGAAAATTAGAGGAAAAATTAGAGGGTTCAACAACTTTTCGACGCCATGGTCAGTAGCTACGCTCCGTGTCCTATTCGAAGAGTGTTAGTCTTCGCTAGGTGGAAAGTTTAAGAGTCGCTCAAAACTCTAAATTATGAAATAATGCTACTATTTGACTTTTTATGTGGGATATGGACATATATTAATCTATGCTGTTGCTTGTGATACAATTGTGCTAGAATGTATATCGTTATATGTATCACATGTTGTGCGGTGTTTGTTCTGATCTGTGCTGTTACAGCAAGTGCAGCAGTGCCGCACCCAGCTGCAACAGCAAACCATGTTCTGCATAAACTGTCATTTGTATCACATTTTATATACCTGACACAGTATGCAGCACCCCACAAGAGCATGGATGTAGGGGGAGCCCCACCACTTTCACTAAAATGTGAATCTTGGCTTCTTATGCCAATTAGAGAATTCAATTCTCTATTCACATACTTAGGGGGAGGCTCTACACCCATGGCTCGAAAGTCTCAGTATTTATTTCATAACTTTTGTAAGCTCTAATTAGGTTATCATCAATCACCAAAAATGGGGAGATTGAAAGTGCAATCAAGCCTTAATTGTGGGTTTTGGTGATAATGACCACACAATTAGAGAACTAATGAAATTTATCGAGATGACAAGCAGAGAATTTATATTCGAGGATGCTACACGAAATGGAGGAGCCCCCAATTACAAATATAGATGGCTTCAAACTCAAAAGAGGTTTAAGATTCTTTTATATCTTGAATTTGAGTATAGAAAAAGCCGTACTATAAATGGGGACATAATGCTTAAGCTGATATGTGCTACCAAGTGCTCAAACAACCACAAGCATCCTTAGATTTATAGCCAAGATAGTCTACACTTCACTATTACCCTTGTTGTCTTGTGTGGTGCAGGCTCCAACTCGCCCGACCCCTTGGGTGCGAGCTCCGACTCGCCCAAGCCCTTGGGTGCGGGCTCCGTCTCGCCTAACCCTTTGGTCGTGGGCTCTGTCTCGCCCGACCCCAAGGTCATGGGCTCCGGTTCACCCGACCCTTTGGTCGCGGGCTCTGTCTCACCCGACCCCAAGGTCGCAGGCTCTGGTTCGCCTAACCCTTTAGTTGTGGGTTTTGGCTCGCCTGACCCTTTGGTCACGGGCTCCATCTCGCCCGATCCCAAGGTCGTGGGCTTCGACTCGCCCGACCCTTTGGTTGCGGACTCCGTCTCGCCCGACCCCAAGGTCGTAGGTTCCGGCTCGCCCGACCCTTTGGTCGTGGCCTCATGTTGTCCAACATATTGGGTGCAGTGTTCGATGAGGACTAGGGGTATATATACGTTTTACATTTTCTCCCCAACGGCTATCTATGATTTAAAGTGACCGTTGGGGGCTGGGGGTATATATACCTTTCCCCTTCCTTCCCAACCCAACCAATGAACTAACCTGCTCTCTTCTTCTTCACTTTAGCACACTCAAAACAGAGCAGGAGCTCTCTCTCTCTAACTCCATTGTTGACCTCAAACCCTCAAGCAAATCCATTGTTTTTCCCATCAATCCTTGAGGAAAAGGGTCCCAAACTCGATTAGAGAGCAGCTCCATTGATTCCCAAACTCTAAAGAGCACTTGGTTCACATTTTGGCCGGCGGTTGTGTTTGTTACTCTTGGAGCTTGGCTCCTAGCCGGCTAGAGCATTGCCTGTGGAGCTTGCCAACTTGTGTGTCAGCCCCGAGAGGTTTGTAACCATCTCTTGAAGCTAGTAAACTCACCTCTCATCTTAAGAGTTAAGTCTCTTGAGTTGAGAACGAGGAAGGGCTAGAAAGCTCTAAGCCTTAGTGGCTAACCTTAACAACGTGGAGGTAGGCAAGCCTTGGTGGCGAGCTGATCCATGGGATAAATCATTGTGTCACTTGTGCTTGATTTATATTACTTGCATGGCATATTGTTGTTGAGGTGATTTCTAGAGTTTGAGGCTGAACTACTTGTGTATGGTGTTCCCACCACTTTCAGCTATCGATCTATGATCTACTACCCTACAGGAAGCTAAGAAATTTACCCTATCTAAATTTTGTTGGGTAGATTTTGAACTGTGAACTAGTCTCTCCTGCAGGTGCGGTAGTGCTGCGCTCATAGAGCGACAGTGCCGCGGGTGAATTTGACTTCGGTTTGAGTTGAATTTTTACAGGCCCATTCACCCCCTATAGGCGTTCCAGAGATCTTACACTCACGGGACATAGACTTATACTGATTGAGGTTGTCACACCTGGTTTTAAGGACAAACACGAATGCACATGACATGTATGGCATGATTAGTTTATTCATACATGCGACACCAATTACAGTGATACATAACAGTGTTTATCACATAAATGACAACTTTATTACAAGAACATTACACAGAGTTCCAGCGATTTAGGGTCTCGATCTCCACAAGTGGTTGACCGAGGGTACACCAACCTAGCCTCAACATTGTCTTTAGCAAACATCATCTTCTAGTCCGAACAACTGTGTGGGGGTAGCAAGAGTGACAATGAGAAGGGTGAGTACATCGAAATATACTCCTCAAGTGTAGGAAAGTATGACATGAGGCCAAAACAAGGAAAGGATGCCGACTTAATTTGGTTCACTCAAGCTCCTAAGCAACTCATCCTATATACTTAAACCTTAAGCACCAATTTAACTAGATGTGATAACCTCCAACACCTTTAGATGTGAGAGACGGAGAGAGTGAGAGAGATTAAGAGAGGCAAGAGTGAGGATAGGAGTTCACCTCATGCCCCAAGAGACATGCGTCGTGTGCCAGGCTGCGCGCATCCCGGGGGTGCTGAGGACGTGAGATGGGGACGTGTGCCGAGCTATGCCACGTGGGACCACGTTGCTCGGGGCCACACCAGGAATCATCGAGGTGCCGCCATAGTCATAGGCACGAAGGGAGGGAGGATGGAGGGGAGAGAGAAAGAGAGGGAGATTAGAGTGAATGGAAACACATGGAGGATTGAGATTAGGCTCTAGGGTCAAGGATCCGTGTGACATGTGCGTGGCTATTTGTGAGGCGATAGGTGGGCGCGTGGGCCCACCTGTCATCTACCTTGAGAAAGCACACAAGCGATGCACATGGTGGGAGAGGGCGTGAACGCATGGTCATGTGGCCACACGCGGTGCCTGGGGTCCCAGTGGTTTTCAGCTTCAGCCATCTCCCTAACCGCTGCTGAAAATCATTTTCACCACCAGTTTTATTTTGAGACGGTGGTGATATATTATCACTAACAGTTTGAATAAAACCATTGGTAAAAATGCCGTTGAAAAAAAACTATTTCTATAGCAGTGACGTGACTGTTCAAAACAAAATAATTGAAACTATACCAAACGTTGGTTGCATATTGGGAATAAATATTAGAATAGAGGATGAAGTACCAATAAATGAGGTTTAAATGAAAAAAACCAATAGTATAAAGAACCCTTACACCGTCCCAAAATAACTCAAGCTAAGGTTTATCCTATTTGAAACCATTGACTAACTTTGACTAAATTTATAGAGAAGAGCACGGACATTTATTTATTGTACTAAATTTGTATAATATATAAAAGTATATAATTATCATAATTTATTTGGTCTTATAAACATTAGAAGTTTAGTTATTTTGGGGCCTGGTGCGGGAGAGAGTATCATAATAGAGCCACACAATCCTCTGCTCACGTAAGAATATATGTTTCTCATGCCGTTGTGCAAAGGCCATGGTTATGCAAAACCATTGGTATCCAGAGGAAAATGCCATGCTTATGCAAAACTAGGCATTGCACGTATGGCCGGACTTCATAGCTGCTGTGCCTTTGCGTTGATACCTGTTCTACGTTCCAAAAGGACCATAATTGTTGATTCATTCAAGCAGGCAAGAGATTTGCCAGCCCAGCTCTACCTCGCTCCCGCATAAGTCTGGCGTAGGCGGAAGGAGGAGAAGGATTAACGAAGGCCCACGGCACTGGATTAGTAAACTTGGGCTCGGCCTGCTTGGTCAGCCCATCTGCACAATCCCCGGCGCAGCCCAGATCAGCCCAGGCATTCTGCCTTGACTGGTAGTCGTCCAGTCCTTGAGGTCGTGGGTTGGTGTGTTGGTGGGGGAATCAAGACTCGACAGCTCCAGGTTGGCCATCGCCCACCCATCGTCGCCAGCACGGAGGAGGCAACTCACTGGGCGGCGTGGTGGCGAACCGGCCACGACGCGTCGCTGGCTGCACGAAAGGCCGGTTGCTTGACTTGATCCTCTTCTTGGGCGGCGCGGCGTCCTGTGCCGTGCTGCGTCCGCGTGTGAAAGACAGAACCGGCATACCCGATCTACATGGCCTACCGCCGGAAGCAGGGCGCCGCCGCCGACGATCGCCGGAGCTCCTATCAGGCCCGTAGATTGACAGGAGCAAGGTGGGCAAGTGTTCAGGGCCTCCAAAATTCAAGGGCCTCCAAATTTACAGTAAGTACTAATAAATAATAGTTAATCTTTTAAATAGAAAAATATGTAGCGTATCTAAAAGGGGCTTGAAAGTTGCAATCTCTGGTTTGTTAATTGGATCAACTCACCAACGTAAGGCCCAATGACCATGTCCACCAGCCTGCTTGGCAACTTAGCTTCTCGGGTTGTTCATTTTTCTCTTTGCCATTTTGCTTTCTCGTACCACGATATTACTATGCTACCTGTTAGGGATGCTAGTGTGTTACTTGAGTACTACTTTTTACTCTTTTAGCATTAATATTTGATCTGTTCTTAGTAGTGTAAGACCCATATATATTCTGAAGTTTTATAATTAAGTGAAAGTATGCTTTGATTTTTCTCGAATTTTAGGGCCCTATCGTGTATTTTGTTCAGGGGCCTCTAAATCCTAGGTACGGCCCTGCTCCTATCCCCAGGCACGCACTCCTGCCCCTCCTCCTCCTCTTCCCCTGCCTGGTGTGCCCCGCTGGCTGGCTTGCTTGTAGTGGTGGCCTACCGTGCGGTTTCTTGGTTGCCGATCGAAATCTCTGCTAGTGCTACCCAAATCCAAGTCTGATCGAGCTCTGTTGTTTCATCTTACGCTGTCATCATGGTTACATACACGAACAGAATTAGGATCAGAAGAAACCAAAACTGCTTCGCCAAATGGATTGCTGATTGCTTGGTTCCTCCCAAAGTCCTCAATTAGATGGATGTTGTACCAAATCATGACGCGCATATATACCTTGTTGTTGGCAATCTGATACGCGCAATCGCGTTGTTCCTGACACGGCACTAGATGCCTAGATGGCATGGCAAGAGCTAGCTAGCTCCAGAGCACCACAGTGAGTCCACAACACCCTCATGATCTGATACGCTTTGGTTGGTTTGCCTGTGCAGGACTCTGCTTCGTCGCATGGCTACACATCGTTCAAAAGCATCGAAGAGCCCAAGCTCGGGCTGTGGCAAACTCTGGCGAGCAAAGCCAAGGGAATCCTCGACGACGACAGGTTGGCGCATAAGTTTGAGGACTTGAGGAAAGAACGGCCTCGTCCTCGTAGCAACACCACTGCAGCATCCAGCAAAGATCAGGTGAGGCAGAAAGTGTATCTGAATATCTGGACATGCTGACAGTCACAAGTGGACTAGTCGTGTATGGCATTGTTGTCTCTCTTTCTTCAGTAACGTCCCAGGTTGCCTTTCGGTTTACAACTATTGCCATTTTCTGTAATTTTAGGCCCCTAACCCTCGCTGGTCATTTGAGAACCACTGGAAGGCCGGAGATGCTGCATCACGGATCAGACCAGAGGCTCTTTCTGCTTCTGTCAACCAGCTTAGTGGAAAAATAAAAAATGCTTTGGAAGTAAGTAACGTGCTTTTACTTAACTCTGTGCTTCTCTGTTTTTATCTTCTTCAGTCATATAGATGGCATAAACTTCTGGAGCCATCTGTGCATCTCTGTTTTTTTTCCTCTCTTTCAGTCATATAGATGGCATAAACTTCTGGGTCTAAATTGATCACCTGTTGCTTCCTTTGTTTAACAGGAAGGGCTCGCAATTGTGGATAATAAGACTTCCAGCATTATTGAGGAAACAAAGAAAATTCAAATTAGAAGGAAACCTGCCGGTTCAAGTTCTTACGTGCCAAATTCAGCAGTAGATACAAATACACTCAGCACTCCCAATGTTTTACTTCGTCAGCCTGAATCTGCTGCCCAGGAGACTGGACTGAAAGCTTCTCGCGACGTAAGGTGCCACATGCTTATATCTTGATGACAAATATATATTTTATTTTACATCTTCTATGCGGAAAACTAGAATTTTCTTTTACATACATGGGAAACCCTTCAACATTTCGTGGTCCTTATATTTGCATATCAACATCAAAATCTATGTTTTCTAGCGACTAGTCTTAAATGGGGGACATCATTAGTTTTCGGTATAAATACATGAAAGCGTGCATATATTTGTATTTTCTGCTCAGAGAGATTTCTGGTTCTTTTGTCCATCTACTGAGTTGTAAGTTCTTGATGATGAGACTTATGGATGTTAGTGCGGTCAAGACTCGAGAATTGTCAGGGATACCTTCTAATGTTGCCTAATGTTTTCTTATGATTTGTAGCATTATCAAAACATTAGCATTGTGACCATCTAATTAGCATAGTAAGCTCTTTTCTCTTCTTACACTGAATTAGCATAACTTTTCTTTCCCTAAAAACATAAAACTAAGGTGAGAATAAGCAGTTTGTCCTTCTCGCTATCAGTAGATGAATTCTCCAGATAAGTAAATGGATGATTCTTCTGTAGTATCTAGTATCTACCAGCACTGATCCCTTTCTCTTCACCCCTATAAATTGTCTCAGGTTGCCAATGCAATGGCTGCTAAAGCAAAACTTCTACTCCGTGAACTGAAATCTGTTAGAGCAGATCTAGCTTTGCGAAGCAGAGATGTGCTCAGCTAGAAGAAGAGAACAAGCTCTTGCGAGAAACAAAGCAGAAAGGGACCAAAACTGAAGAAGATGATGACTTGGTATTTTTTTCTGATCAAACCTATCTGTTATTATGTCGAATGTCTCTTGGTGAATTACATACATCTTGATTTTCAATTCATCAAGAACAGGTGATAGTTCGCCACCAAACTGATAAGAGAATATTACTACATGGGAATCTTGGAATTTAATTATATAAGTTGTTATTAATGTTCATTCCATTTTTGAACACTTGCATGAATTTAGATTCGTATGAAACAATATTATATGGTCATGAGAAGTTTGAGTCCAGTATCTCGTTTCATATTAACTATGAAAACTGTTGGTACTGTCACTTGTTGTTTGACAACATCTAAAGAGTATCACTGCATCCTCTGAAATGTGGTGTATATATATATATACACACACACACTTGTGAACCAGTGAGTGCAACCATTTTTCTCCACATCTACTGAATAGTCCCTTTGAACTACCCATTGCTGAATCAGATTCGTGTGCAACTGGAGACATTGCTGGCAGAGAAATCAAGGCTGGCACAGGAAAATTCAACATATGCCCGTGAAAACCGCTTCTTGCGTGAGATAGTAGATTTTCATCAATTTACAACACAAGACGTTGTCTCGTTGCATGACGGCGATATGGAAGACAGTGAACCAGAAGAAGACAACGACATCATATGTGCTCAAAATGTGTTGCCCGTGATTGAAGAAAATTCAGTAGACGAAGAACACTCCCCTGTCCCCTCCAGGCCAGAATCTCCATTGGTCAGCCCGGGAGATCCATCATCACCCAAATCCAGCAATTCTCATAATGCCTCAAAGCCAGATGCTGATACATCTGATGTAGCATGATGCATGCGACTTTGGTGCCTTCGCCATCTTGTTTGGGATTTCAGCTGGCTTTGGTTGTGAGTTGCGTGCGTGTGCATAAAATTTTGTCCATTCTTTGTCCACACTGGTTTGTAGTTGGAAGTTGTAACATATTTACAGGTTTCTGCCTTTGTATAGAGCGCATATAGTTTGTTTTTTTTTCTTCATGGGGTGTTCTATGGAAAACTAACTCAATGCGGTCCGTGGGAGTTTATTGTGCGTATATGGTTTGGTTCGCATGTAATTACCTGTGAATTTGACTGTTATAGGCCAAGTGAAAGAACATATGGAAGAGTGAGGTTGTTACTTGCATTGCATGTGTCTTTTAGTTCTGGTGTGCCGATACCTTCCTCTCATATAGATGAGTGTACATTTTCCGTGGTGTCTGTGCTGTCACCTGTTAGTCACCCATGCTGGTAATTTCAGCCCAACCTTTGTGATGCTGATCAATAACACACATACACAACCCCAAAATTCAGATCAGCGGATCCAGTGGTGGAGACGCCGTCAAAGATGGTCAGTGGTAGGCGGGGTAGGGGGAGCAAGGTCAAGTCTTGCACAACCATATCACTACTGGAAAACTAAGATTTGCCTAATGTTTAATGGTTTGCCTAGTGCCAATCGTCGGACACTAGACAAAAAGCTTGTTTGCCGAGTATTAGACCCCGGAGCACTCGGCAAAACAAAGGCACTAGGCAAAATAACGATTTGTCGAGTGTCGACACTAGGCAAAGAAATCCACTCGGTAAATGACCATTTTGCCTAGTGTCAATACTAGGCATACCATCACACTCGGCAAAGGCTGCCGGAGGGCAACCGCCGTTACCATTTTACCGAGTGTCTTCCGTTAACACTCGGCAAAATTAGAACTTTGCCTAGTGTCTCCGGACGACACTAGGCAAACTGGCCAGTTTGCCTAGTGTCTTACAGAGACACTAGGCAAAATATTTTTTTCTTTTTTTGATTTTAGCTTCCAATTTTTTTCTGTAGCTTTCCTATTATACCTTGACCAACATGTTGAAAGTTGGCACAATTTTATGAAATTTTGCTATATTTCTTTAGTTTATTTAATTTCTTTGAATTTTTTCGATAAATGCAAATTTGAACTGCAAGTGTGTCGAATAATGGCAATTCATGAATGCAAAAATAATATTCATGTTAGTAAGTGTTAGTTGAGGCCGTATCCAGAAACAGACCAAAAATTTCACACATCTTCACGTCGAGACATGACCACGAACTTGCGAGCAAATAGTTTTTAAATTCTATTAAATGAAAACGGAGTCTGAAATTCATGAAACTTGTCGACAAGTCAAGATATCACATGCGGGTGCCATGATAAAAATTTAAAAAGATTTCGAGCACATCGTCACGTATGATGCTTAGAAACCCTAACATCTCCACATGTGATCATGTGGAGATGTTAGGGTTTCTAAGCATCATACGTGACGATGTGCTCCAAATCTTTTTAAATTTTTATCATGGCACCCGCATGCGATATCTTGACTTGTCGACAAGTTTCATGAATTTCAGACTCCGTTTTCATTTAATAGAATTTAAAAACTATTTGCTCGCAAGTTCGTGGTCATGTCTCGACGTGAAGATATGTGAAATTTTTGGTCTGTTTATGGATACGGCCTCAACTAACACTTACTAACATGAATATCATTTTTGCATTCATGAATTGCCATTATTCAACACACTTGCAGTTCAAATTTGCATTTATCGAAAAAATTCAAAGAAATTAAATAAACTAAAGAAATATAGTAAAATTTCATAAAATTGTGCCAACTTTCAACATGTAGTCTCATTTTATGTAGGGAGGCTCGATAAAAAGTTTAAAGACCAAAATTGAAAAAAAAATAAATAAGTTTGCCTAGTGTGCCAGCTAGACACTAGGCAAACTGGCCTCTTTGCCTAGTGTCTCATGGAAGACACTAGACAAACTTATCTAGACAAACTTATTTTTATAGTGTTTACCTGGTGTTGGGTTATCGACACTCGGCAAAGTTAATTTTCTCATCCCTCAAACTGGTCAAAAATAGTACAGCCGGTGTCCTCCGAACCCTAAATTCTATTTTCTCATCCCATCCTGCCTCCCTCACAAGCCGCGGGCGGAGCAACCTGGTGGCCATCCCTATCCCAAACGCGCCGCCCGCACTCGCCTGAGACCACGCCCGCACTCCCGTCGCTGCTCGGTCTCGCAGCTCCAGGCCCGCCGCCCCATCTCCACATCCGGCGCCCGCAAGCCGCCGCCAACCACCCCAGCTCCATGGCCGCCGCCCGCCGCCCCCAGATCTGCCTCCTGCCGCACCAAGAGCTTTGCCGCCGGTTCGACGTCGTTCTCTACAACCAACCGCTGCTCCGCCAGGGAAGTAGAAGGCTAGGAGCTTTACGAAGGGGAGAGGCACACCAGCAAGCTAGGAGCCTAGGAGCACACCTTGGACACTGAGCAGAGTCAACCCCGGTCCGGAGCGGCAGAGGCACCAGCCCACCACACGGCCATGCCTGCCGACCTAGGCGCTGCCGACACCCAGCAGCACCACTGTGTGTGCCTTCGCGACGCGGGAGCCCCAGCCCCGTTGCGGCACCCAGCGATACATCCTGGTGGCTACGGAAGCTGAGTCCCAAAATAGGGGACACCAGGGGGCTAAATCGAAGGGGAAAATTTGATAGATAGCAAGTAGAGCTGCTGATGGTTTGATTTGGGGTATTCATCGCTGAGGGGATCAGCTATGGATGTGGATTTGGCGCAGCTACCTTGGATGCCATGGTTGCAGGAAGGGGAAAAGAAGCAGAGGTGGGAGATGTGCGAGTGCGTTTGCTGTTGCAGAGGGAAGGGGAGTGCGTGTATAGAGTGCTTGTACTTAGCCTTTGACTTGCTAGTGTTGGTGGCGTACCGGCGTTTTAAGTATTGAGGCACTAGTACTAGCACTAGTATAGAGCAGCGTGGATTCTTTTTATTTTAGTGCTGGATCAGCTCAGGTGTGGCCGTGTGCACATGTAGATGCTAATAATATTAGTTAATCTATTATTTGACTAGCTGCAAATGTGCAATATATCTTCTAAAAATCACAGTAATTAATATCTCCCAGGCACTGCCCCTCCCCGCCCTGGTGTCCGGATCTACAGCTCCGAGCGCAACCTCCTTCCGGTGGCCGAGGTGAGCCCCTCTTCCAGCCGTGCAAGTCTTCGTTGAGCCCTTTGCCGGTGAAGAGCACCCACGGCACCAGGTATACCTGTCCTTCTCTAATTCTCTTCCCTCCCTTTTGTGCAAAACTGAGCTTCGAAACCCTAACCATTTAATGTACCTTTGGTCTAGATCTCCTTATGCATGAACCCAAACCATGAATTTAGGTAGCCTTAGAATGTAGCTTGTAGATGTCAGTAAGAATTAGAATGTATTGGTCTATTACTTAATATACTTATTATGCATTATTCGATATTGCGATTTGGTTGTAGGATCTGTGAACTATGAAGAGGGATGGAAGCATTGCTTTTATTACCAACGATCCCCACCTGCTGCCTGGTACGCAGAAGAACACAGGTGAACTGCACTCAAACATTTGTGGGACAGTTACTGCTTGTGTTTGCTATTACAGTTTTTCCTTGTCAAACATCAGTATATTAAGTCATCTGTATCTGGCTCTGATTGCACTTCACTGTATAATTTCCTTGTCAAATTATAGTTCTTTTTGTTTTTATTGTACTTATGCATGTTAGTTTGCAGTTATTTTTGGTGAATCCAGTGATGCGTTTGAAGGTTAACTGACTAGCTTGGGGATAAGCAAGAGTTGGGATTGCATATCAATTACATTGAGCCATCAAGAGTGCACTGGATATATAATAAGTTACTAAAAGCACAATAAAAATTGCAGAAACTAAATGGAACTGACAAGACTACACTAAATATGTAAACCTAAGCTTGGGGATAAGCAAGAGTTGGGATTGCATATCGATTGGCAGATAAGTAGTATATGCATTTGTTGTATGAATTTGTAGCAAAAAATCAGCCTTGATTTTGTGTCCAGATAATTAGCTCCGACTGATAGTTGTGATGGATGGCTTGTACTTCTAGTAAATTGATGGCAAATGTACTCTAGTTCCTGCTTTTAGCCATCTACTTTTCCATCTACACTTTCTGCAGGGATTTAAGCATGATATATCTATGACAAATAAATCTGATGATGAAAGCTTACTAGTTTAATTTGTGCAATTACAGGCTATTTGGAATAAGTTTCAGCACCAGTTGTTTGAGACAGCTGTTGTGCTTTCAATCCTGCATATATGATGACATCATGCAGTCATCTTTGATCTTCAAATTAGCAGGTCAGCAGCAGAGCGACAACAACTCAGCATTGTTTTTTTGGTAAGACCATTGCTTTCTTGTCCTTTGCATATTGACAGGAGCTGCAGCTCACTTCAGTTTCCATTCAAGCAATTTTTTTACTTAGTGTGCTGGCCAATAGTGCAAGAGAGCTTGTGTTTGCATTCTGTTTAGTCATTAGTTTGGCTGTTTTAACTGCAATGTTGCTCTAAGCTTTTAACCTCTCTGTTAATTTTGTTAGTGCTTCATGTAGCTTGCTGCTTTTCTAGCTCTTTGTTCTCTGCAGGTTCAGTACCCTGTAGCTTACCAACATGTTTATGCTTCCTTCAGTGATCAAAAGGCTTACAGTGTTCAATCTCTAAACCATGTGAGCTGTAACTGAACATTATTAGTGGGCTGAATTTTGCTTTATTGTCTTTATAATTTTTTCTATTTAATTTTCTAGTCCAATGAGTGAATTCAAAGATGAGAAATATTATCCTGTAGAGTAGTATGTGTATTATGTGGTAAGCTATGCAAAAGCACATAGATCATTACTTTTGTTTGGCCAATTAACCAATTATCACAGTTGTGTTATATATTTTGATCAAGACAGTTCGAAGTTGAATGCAATATTATTTTCTATACAGAACTATTCTTCTGTCTGCAATTTCCTTTCTTAAACTTTCTATTTTGGAGTTTATTATTTTGAACTAGCATGCTCCCTAATCTCCTCATAGCATGTAATCTCTACATTTTCCCTTTGCCTTTCTCAAACTTTGTGTGATTGTTCTTGTAACGATTTCAGCTCCTGCACTGCTGGGAAAGACCCATGATCCAGCTTTCAAATGGAAGTTCTATGGCTTCTCTGCTCTACTTGATAGGGGGGCTGTATCAGCCAATTCTGCCATTTTTCGCTGTTGTGGATATGGTTGGTATGTACCATACTCGAAATGAATCCATATTAAGCAGGCACCTTGCACACACTCAAAATCTTATCTAGTTTATTTGGGAAGATAACATAGTTGTCTGTCAAAAATATTAATTAGACTGTCAGGTAGTCACAAATGATGTTTTAGTAAATGTAAACCTCATGGCTGTATTGGATGGGTGATGGTGTCATGAGGGTGGGAGGTGGCAAGAAGCATGGGCGGTATTGGATGGGTGATGGTGTCATCGACACGTCCTCTACTCCCACCCTCTCCCAGATCCGAGCACGGAGCACGAGCGCAAGCCCGGCCATACGTCCACGGCCAACCACTGCTTCGCACCTTGTCAACGAACTCCAGGTAATTTCTGTTTTATTCGTTGCTTATTGATTTTTACATACCTTTGCCTTACTTTAACATTGGGGGTCAAATGTTGTAGGCCCAACTGCTAGAAGAAAGGAGGCTTCGCGAGGAGATGGAAGCGAGGGCGGTGGAAGAGCGGGAGGCCCAACGATAGAGGATAGAGGAGCTGGTGGGGTTCGTGTCCACTCTTGGCGCCGCTATGGGGCAGACCATGCCAGCTAGCCTAGTCTTGCCACTTCCTCAAGCAGCTACTCCTGTGAGTACCAATATATTACTTATTATGTTCCAACCTGACATAGGGCACACTAGAAAAAATATGCAATCTCAAACATACAATATGGTGTTGGTGGTGACGGCGGTTGTTGTTGTGGTGTGGTGGTGGCAGTTGTGGTGTTTGGGTGGTGGTGGTGTTGGTGGCGGTGTATTGATATGTATGTTCTTGACGGTCATCGTGCCGTTTGTTTTCTTGCAGGGTTTGGAAACCTCTCCGTGCAGGGGAGGTTCTGCCGAAATTTTTTATTGACGATATCCTTTTCATTTTTTCCAGCATCAATTGGGCGTGGCATCGAATCAAATTGGAGGGTCGCCGGCTTCACAGATTGGAGCGTCGCCGGCACCACAGCTTGAGCCGAATCAAGTGGAAGGGTCGCCTGGAGCATCAAACCACAGGCCTCTTCACCCTTGACAATCGTCGTGATCAGCTTGTTGTGAACTTTGTTAAGAAATTTGGTTGTGCACTTATGAACTTGTGAACTTGTGGCACATTTGGACTTTTGGTATGAACATGTGATATATGTGAACATGTGGTTCTTATTTATGATTCATGTGATATATTTGTGGTGTTTGAATATGATTTATATTTGTGTCGCAAATGGAATAATAAAAAAAAATCAGCTTCTGGTTACTTTGCCTAGTGTCAGGGGTCTGACACTAGGCAAAGGGGCCACACGCGGCATATTTGGGAACAGGCTTTGCCTAGTGTCAGGAAACTAACACTAGGCAAAGTAGGCAGTTTGCCTAGTGTCGGAGGCCTGACACTAGGCAAAACTTGGCATATTTGCCTAGTGTAGGCGGTCTGACACTAGGCAAAGCTTGACATATTTGCCTAGTGTCGGACGCCTGGCACTAGGCAAACCTTGCATACTTTGCCGAGTGTCAGACCTCCGACACTAGGCAAAACGTTCGTTACGATTTCCACCGTCAGTGGAATATTTCTGCCGAGTGGTGTCCTTGACACTAGGCAAACACTTTGCCGAGTGTCCGAGGTTTGACACTCGGCAAAGTGCTCTTTGCCTAGTCCGTCTCTGCCGACCCTTGTTTGCCTAGTGTGACACTAGACAAACTGTTTGCCTAGTGTTTTTGGGTCTTTGCCTAGTGCCTGCGGCACTAGGCAAATCGCGCGATTCCAGTAGTGTATCCCTCATGTGGGGAGGTATGATGTGCAGGGAGGAAGAAAGAAGGGTTGTCGTCGAATCAAGATCTGACACTCTAAAAATCATGGATTAAATATTTCCTTTTTTGATGCATCTACAATATAGTTTTATACTTATTTGAATTGTTTTGACTATTTATTTAAACACTTTAAAATCCTAAAATTGTTTTGCGACAGTGGTCGAACAAAGTTAATTATGCGGTTAGTAGTTTCATCACCAAAAGCTCTGTCCATGCATGAAGGACGAAGTCGATGTCGAAATAGCCAAATAAACGAAGAGGTCAATGTCGAAGGATCTAGTTACACTCCCCTAGATCTTTTGGTAGTCATAATTTCTTTATAAGAGAAACATGGCCATAGTCATCTCATCATGTGCAAGATGCTGTCAGTTCATATAATATTTGTTTGTTAACGATAACCTTTATTTGCACAAATGATGAAACTAACCAGAGTGCGCTACTAACACAACTGGAACGAGGTTCTTTGCCGAGGGCCGGATACGCTCGGCAAAGAAGCCTTTGCCCTCGGCAAAGGCTTTGCCGAGAGTTGCTCTCGGCAAAGGCCGGTCGGCACAGTACCTCACGGCAAAGGCTACTTTGCCGAGAGCCGCATCTCGGGCTCTCGGCAAAGGATTTGCCGAGGGTTAGCCGGCCGTCGGCAAAAATTTTCGCCGTGACGGGGAGAGGTCACGGTAAAGTTGATCTTTGCCGTGAGCCTTAGCAAGCTCTCGACAAAGAATTTCTGAATTTTTTTTCCAAAAAACTTTGCCGAGCGTCTGTCAGAAGAGCTCTCGGCAAAGAATATTGATAATTTTTTTGACATTTTTTGTGCCGAGAGCTATGGCTCAGCTCTCGGCAAAGGCTTCCTCTTTGCCGAGCGCTATGGTCATGCGCTCGGCAAAGCTGGGATTCTGTGTGTTCCAGAATTCCCAGCTTTGTCGAGGGCATGACCATAGCCCTCGGCAAAGCCACAGCCAGTTTTAATTTTTTTTTGTTTTTTTGCATTTCCAGTCAACAAATAAACATATATATGACATCCACATCACAATAAGCACATCCACATATCAATAACCACATCCACATCACATAATTCATATCCACATCACATAATTCACATCCACATCACATAGAACTCTCGAAGTTCGAAGTCACAAACAAATCTCGACACATAGACAACCACAAGTGTAAAGTTCGACAAGCAACATAAACAAGAGGCATATGAGGCGCCAAACTGGTCACAGCGACGGTCCGGGCTGAGAAGGCGCCGCGTGCGATCCTGGGGAGTTGACGAGGAGAAGGTTAGGGTCGTTCGACGCCCCGACTGACGCTACACAAACAAAGAAGATGCAGAACGTGTTAGACAACATAAATAGATAACCAAGCACTACATGTACTTTTTACCACCATGACCACACCACCACCACCACCAACCACGCGACACCACCACCACGACCACACCACCACCACCACCACACTACTACTAACCAACAAGCACACCACCACGCCACCACCACCACCACCACCACCACGCCACCACCACAACCACACCACTACTACCAACAACAACAACCACACCACCACGCGACCACCTCCACCAACCACGCAGCCACCACCACGACCACGCCACCACCACCACCAACCACGTCGCCACCACCACCCACCACCATCACCACGGTCAGGCGCTGGCGTATGGCCGGCATTGAGCTCGTGCTCGCTGCTCGGATCTGGTGCAGCGGAGGAACATAGGTCGTGTCGAGGACACCGTCGCCAAGACAGAACCGCCCGTGCTTCTTGCCTTGCCCCACCCTCATCACGAGCTCTGGATCAAGCCGCTCCTCGATGGTCGGGTCATAGTCTGGCCCGTGGACTGACCTTGCCATCTCTGTGTACGCAGAGATGCGAGGGGCAATGCTGGCGTTGGTGAACGACTCGGCAGGGACTTCCGGGGTCCAGTCGGTGGCGGACGTCGCCTTGCCCAAGTGGGACAAGGCATATGCCTTGAGGTGACCACAAGGGCGGCCACCATGTGACGCCGACTGCGATAAAGACAATAACATTGTTAGAGTTGTTGCAGAATTGAGTGTTAGGTTAGAGAAATGGTTTCGCCTTACCCAAGCTTCTGAGAATTCAGAGAGGTTGCGGCTGCCTTAATGGTGTGGTACTCCTTGCATCAGCAAATGGCGCTCACGTGCTTCATCATGCTCCTTCTTCCAGTCCTGGCTGAGCCACATGTCCACAATCCTCTCCCAGGCATCCGGCAGTTTGGAATCGCCTACAGGCCATCAAGCAAACGATATATCAGAAAATCAAATTAAGGAAACTTAATCTCAGAAGAAATCAATAGTAATGTTCCGTATTTACCGCAAGGTACTCCTCCTTGGTCAGCACCACCTGTCTTGCCTCGTCCTTTTTGATGCTATGCCCTTGGACCTTCGCGTAGTGCCAAATGTGCGCCTGATGACGCGCGTCATGAATCATGTCCGTGACGCGCTTCTTACAAGAAGCGACCGCCACCTGGTACGCCCTGTGCTCCTTGCCCTCCTTGATTCTAAAGAAATCCTGCATAAAGGCGCGAGGTATCAATTACTTATTAGAAGAATGCCCAATGAATACGATGTATTTGTGGCTAAAAGAATACAATGTGTGCCTGAAAGACTTACCGACAGGTCCCTGACAACCCGCTCCGCCTTGTTCCTGTATCTGTGGCCACTACGATCCATGGCATCGGCGGCCAATTCGTAGTGGTCAAACTGAGTGGCCGGCTCGAACATGTCCGGGCTCACCTCCACCAGGCCAGGGTAGTGCTCCCTGCACAAACCTCCTAGGATGCCATTCTCTTTGCGTGCCTTGGCTCCAGTCTCCACAAGTTTCCAGTTCCTGCACAAGTGATTACAAAAAGTATTAGTTTGTATTTTGATTTTCAACATTTCAAATGAAGAAGTTTCGAGCACATCTTAAGTTACTTACCTATCCCCATAGGGTGTGATCATCGGACGGGCCGCTTCAGGTATTGGTCGACGCGGGAGCTTCGCGGGACCACGTAAGTACACCATCGACACACCAGAGGAAGTGGACCCCCCTGCAGTCACCTCGTCCCCTGAGGTGGAGGACCCCCCTGCATCCGCATGCTCCATCGTGGCGGCAGGCTCCTCCATGGCCGTAGGCTCCTCCACGGCCGGAGGGGTAGTCGGCTGCATCCTGCTCGGACGCCTGCAGCTCCTCTGCCTCGGCACCGGCTCCGGAGGCTAAACCGATGCCTCCGGCTCCTCCTGGCTGGCGTAAAGAGACTGGACGGACCTCCTGGGTGGCATCTCCTGCATTAAAAAAGAACAAAACAATTAGCATATATAAACGATACATAATTAGAAAGAGATGCAAAATGAAGATAATTACATGCAAAATGAATATAATTACAAAAACAGATAATATTACATGTATTAGAAACGATCTCCACGATCAGGATTAGCTGGATTGTACATATCATCATCGCTATCAACCATGTCCAAATCTTCATCCGCCTCCTCATCATCACTATCAACACCTAAGTGTAATCGGTCAAGGAACACTATGTCCTTTGGATTTTCCACCTCATCTCCAGAGTCCTCATCCACAACCCTTTCGATGTCTGTCTCCATTTCGACTAGCCCGGTTAAGTCTATCTCAAAGCTCCCTTGTAGCCCCTCTTCGTGTTGATAGAACTCTCCGTCATGTGTTTCTGGGTTCAAGTTGTAATCTTCATCGTTTGGGAGAGGTAGTCTACCGTGCGGCGATATTGTGTGAACAACATACCAACCCTTAAGGTTTTCCTTGGTTTGGCAAGCATATGGACTATAATAGACTTGCTTGGCTTGTGTGGCCACAATCCATACATCATCACCTTCATAGACGGAATCCTGTCGAGTCTCGACTAGCCCAAGATGAGGGTACTGTCTCGATACCTCAGGATCAAACCACCGGCATTTGAATATGACAGGACTAAAAGGTTTGGCTCCATGAAACTGGAGTTCGTATATTTCTTCAAGTATCCCATAATAGTCCTTGCCATCACTTTCGGGCGTCATAACTCTGGTATTTGTGGTCCTTCGATGCGGCCGACTCTGCTCGTAGCTTGTTGTGTGAAAGCGATACCCATTGACGTCATAAACGTTACATGACATGACCCTAAAGTTGAAGCCATCGGCAACCTACCGTAATTCGGCACTTATAGATGCATCCCTGTAGCACTGCAAAGTCAGGCTAGAGCATTATGTTATTCACACAAACGACCAACTTGAAATCAAGAAACAAGGGGGAAGTTGGACGGTACCTTCTTTTGGAACCAAGAAATGAAATCCCGCTCCTTAAGAATGGTATCAACTTCATGAGGGCGAGGTCGCCTTGATTGACGCCAGAATAGATTAACAAATTCCCTGTGTAAACAAGAAACATGACGGGGTTGGATGCAGAATAGTGACGGTGTAAGTAACAAGTTCATTGAGAACTTACTCGATATATGGCGCCACTTCATCTAGGTTGGCCAACAAATATAGCATGATACTGCGCCACTCTTCATTGCTCAAGGTCTTTGGGCTCAATGCACTCGCTCTTCCGAGTGATCCTTTCAAAAGGCTGAGGGTAGATTTATTTTCGTCCTCATTGTAACGAGCCGGTCGATTATGCACGCTAGGAAGGTTGCCCTTATAGTATGTTGTTGTGAAGTTTGACACCTCCTCGTTAATGAACGCCTCTGCCATGGAAGCCTCAATTCTGGCTTTATTTCCACATTTCTTGCGAATAGTCTTTAGACATCTCTCGATTGGATAGCACTAGCGGTTCTGCATGGGCCCCCCATTCATGCCTCGTACGGGAGGTGCACAATCAAATGCTGCATCGATAGGAAGAAGCCAGGTGGAAATATCTTCTCCAACTTACAGATCAACTCAGGGGCTCTTTTTTCCAAGTCAGCCACCATGTTTCGAGATAACTCCTTGGCACAAAGCTGGCGGAAGAAATAGCTCAACTCTGCCAGCATGACCCAGACATGCTCAGGGACGAAGCCTCGAACCATCGATGGAAGAAGGCGCTCAATCCATATGTGGAAGTCATGACTCTTCATCCCTAAGACTCAGCCAGTAGATGGGTTGGCCCCCCTCTTAAGATTCACTGCAAACCCATTAGGAAATATTAAGTCCTTGATCCATTGGACTACAACCGTCCTGTGCTTCTTTTCCAAGACGTAATCGCCCCTAGGCCTTCTCCATGTCTTGCCGGCTCTTGGTGGTCTCATCTCTAGGTGTGGTCTATCGCATAGCCTTGCTAGGTCCGCTCTAGCCTTAGGGTTGTCCTTTGACTTGTCAGTGTCCATGAGTGTTGCCCAGAGAGCTTCGGTGACATTCTTCTCAGTGTGCATTACATCAATGTTATGTGGTAGGGCCAGGTGCTTAAAATAGGGAAGCCTCTCCAAGCCCGACTTATGAGTCCACATATGTTGAACACCATACCCCACGAAACCAACTCCGTCTTCCTTGGCGACAAGACCATCTATCTAAGCAAGAACCTCGGCACCAATCATCTTCTGCGGTTCAGGGTCTGTCACTACGACACCTTTCGTAAAGTTCTTAATGTCTCGTCTGAATGCATGGTCAAGAGGGAGGAATTGTCGATGTTTGTCGAACGAGGAAAACTTGCCACCACTCTTCAACCTAATGAACTGCAGAGCTGCCTTGCATACCGGGCATGGGAACTTCCCATGGACACACCAGGCGCTGAATAGACCATACGCCAGAAAGTCATGCATCGAGTAGTGGTACCAAACGTGCATTGTGAAGTTCCTCTTTGTAGCACGGTCGTATGTCAGTACCCCGTGATCCCATGCACTGATCAACTCATCAATCAAAGGCTCCATGAACACACCCATATGTTTCCCCGGGTGACCAGGAATTATCAGCAACAAGAATATACTCTGACGTTGAAGAAGGACACTGGGGGGGGGGGGGAGATTGAGGGGGATAACGAAGATTGGCCAACAAGTGTATGGGGCCACCATCATTCCAAAAGGATTGAACCCATCTGTTGCAAACGCAACACGCACATTACGAGCCTCTAGAGCTTTGTCAGCATAAATGCCATCAAATGTTTGCCATGCTTCACCATCTGATGGATGTACCATCTTATCAGGATTGTATCGGATGCCATTTTTGTGCCATGTCATCTGTTTCGTGGACTCCTCACTCATGAATAGCCGTTGGAGTCTCGGTATGAACTGAAGGTACCATAGGACTTTCATGGGGATTCCAAGCTGCTTCTTCTGCCCATCGCTAGATTCTACCTCCACATACCTAGAGGACTTACACTTTGGACAATACTTTGCTTCTGCGTGTTCTTTCCTAAAGAGGACGCACCCGTTCTCACAATTGTGTATCTGCTCATATGGCATCTTAAGAGCTTTGAGGAGCTTCACTGACTCATACATGTTCTTCGGCAGTGCGTGATCTACCGGAAGCAGGGTCCCAAAAACTACCAGCATACTATCGAAGCAGTCTCGACTCATGTTATGCATGGACTTTAACCCCATTAAGCGTCCAATGGCATCGAGTTGAGAAACATTTGTCTTGTCATGAAGGGGCCTCTTAGCTGACTCCATCATGCGATAGAATGCCCTTGCGGTTTCCTCTGGCTCCTGCTCCTCGATTTCGTCCGTACATCGTACACTGAAGTGTGCTTGGTGGAAGTCATCCATCATGTCTGGTACCCCGCCATCACTATCAAACTCCTCCAAGCGTGGCCTCAATGCCTCATCTCTAATACGATGGCCTTCACCATGGCACACCCACCGGGTATAGTCTGGCGTAAACCCAAACTTGCAAAGATGTTCCTCAATGACCTTCCTGGTTTTCCTATTCCTGTTTGCACATTCGCTGCAGGGACACCACACCTCTGTCGCTGCTTGAGCACCCACACCAAATGCTTTGTCCAAGAAATCCTCAGTCTTCAGTATCCATTCACGAGTGACCTGATTCTGACTATGGCGGCCTGTGTACATCCAATCATGGTTATCCATCATCTATCATATATATAACAGAGTAATATAACCATCAATAGCATATGCACCGCTTGCCTACTATCTAATAGGTAGGGATAGATCCTAATCCCACCCGCGGATGCGTAGATGAGGTTAGTTTCCATGCTCTGCTCCAATCCGAGATAGAATTTCGGCAGCACATCCCCCCTGTTCTCCCGATACACGTCCTAGAAGGGAGAGTGTGTTTCTAGAGAACAACAGGGAGGTGCTGCCGAAACCCCATCTCAGACCGGACCGGATCATACAAACTAAATCATCTACGCATCCGTGGGCTGTCCAAATAACGTGGACAATCCAAAACAGATACGGTCGCAGATATGCAGAGATCCGCATACCTACGACCGTATCTCTTTCGGACGGGAGACGCCTAACTGGTTTACGCGATCTAGCTAGGGTTACGGACAAAGGGCTTATACCTAGGGTGGCGATGGAGTGGAGAGGTGACGCGGTGCAGGCAGACCCGAAGGAAGGCGCTCGGGGTACTCCGGGTCCCCTCCGTTGGGCTCTTCTCTGCAAAACAAGAAACACAATTTATAAGTTCAAAATTTTGGTAGAACCTCCCCTGTACGGGGAGGCTTCCAAAACCTGCAAGGAAAAAGACGGCACGATGGCCGACATCCACAATTTCGGCACGATGGCCGACACAGCGACATATGGCACGATGGCCAACACATCCACAAAAGGCACGAAGGCCCACTAATCCAGAAATGGCACGAAGGCCAGCAACAGGCGGGAGGGGGGCTTTACCTTGGGTGGTAGTGTAGTCGGGCGACATGGAGTCGGGATCACCCTCATCTTTGGCTAGACGCGGGGAAAACGACGATGACCGCTCGGCGTGACGCGACGACGCGGGGGCGTGACGGTCGTCGGCCTCTCCTTCTCCCCTCCTTCTCCCCTCCTTCTCCCCTCCTCTCTTCTCCCTTCCTCTTCTCCCTTCCTCCTCCAATGCTCTCTGCACGGCCGGCAGGGGCGCACGGGGCTAGCTGGGGGCGCGCGGGGCCGGCCCGGGGACGCGCTGGCCGCGGGGGTGGGCCCACCGGCGGGCATGGCCGGGGGTGCGCGGGGCCGGCCAAGGACGCGCTGGCCACGGGGTGGGCCACCGGTGGGTGTGGCCGGGGGGCGGCGGCGGTGCCCGACCACCGGGCGAGGCGTGGGACGACGCGGCCTTGACGACGACGGCGCTCGATGGGGCGGGGGCCGCCTTCGGCGGCGTGGGGACGGGGCGGGGGCCGCCTCCGGCGGCGCGGGGATGGGGCGGGGGTGGGCTACGGTGGCGCGGTGACGGGGGCGGGGGCGGGGGAGAGGCTGCGGCAGCGCGGGGGACCGGCGGCGGCGAGAGGAAGGGGATGCGGGGCGCGCGGGCGAGAGGAAAGGCTGACTGGGCTGTGAGTGGTCTATGTGGACTGGGCCTTTTCCGAGGGCCTAGATCCGGGCTCTCGGCAAAGTTGTTTTTTATTTTTTTTAAAAACTCTTTGCCGAGAGCCCTTTGAGGCTCTCGGCAAATACAATTTTTTTTGTTTTTTTCCCAATTTTTTTTCTGGTGGCTAACAATAATATTTAAAAGACATATTTAAAATTTGGAGCTTTTTTGATTTTATTAGCTATATTTAATAAGTTTATTTCATTTACTTGAATTCTTCCCGGTAATTCAAATTTGAACTGCAGGTGCATCGAATATTGGAATTGAGTGATTCAAAAAATCATATTCATGGTATTGCATGTGGTGTGAGACCGTATCCAGTGACAGATGCCAAATTTGGCGCATCGTTTTCACGGAACACGGCAAGGAACTTGCGTGTAAAGTATTTTTAAATTATATAAAATGGAAACGAAGTCTGAAATTCATGAAACTTGTCGAGGTGTCATTTCATCGCATGTATAGGCTGTGATAAAAAATTGAGTGGGTTTCGAGCAAGTTGCGACGTCCGATGCCTAAAACCCAGACATCTCCGCATCGGACGTTGCAACTTGCTCGAAACCCACTCAATTTTTTATCACAACCTATACATGCGATGAAATGACACCTCGACAAGTTTCGTGAATTTCGGACTTTGTTTCCATTTTATATAATTTAAAAATACTTTACACGCAAGTTCCTCGCCGTGTTCCGTGAAAACGATGCGCCAAATTTGGCATCTGTCACTGGATACGGTCTCACACCACATGCAATACCATGAATATGATTTTTTGAATCACTCAATTCCAATATTCGATGCACCTGCAGTTCAAATTTGAATTACCGGGAAGAATTCAAGTAAATGAAATAAACTTATTAAATATAGCTAATAAAATAAAAAAGCTCCAAATTTTAATATGTACTTTAAGGTACAACAGTAAACCCAGGGAAAAAATTTGGAAGCAAAAAATATATATATATTTTGCCGAGGGCACAGAAACAACACTCGGCAAAGTAATTCTTTGCCGAGGGCCAAATTCTGACCCTCAGCAAAACAGACGGCAGGTGAAGGCCGTTTGCCTGCCGTCACAGGTTGCCGACGGCCTTTCTTTGCCGACGGCCGGACCCTCGGCAAAGGGCCCGGTTGCCGAGAGGAATTCTTTGCCGACGGCCTGGCCCTCGGCAAATATGGTTTTGCCGACGGCCTACCGTTGCCGAGGGCCGACTCTCGGCAAACCTTTCTTTGCCGAGAGCCCGACATTTGGCTCTCGGCAAAGACACTGGCTCATGGCAACGTGCCTGTTTCCGGTAGTGTAAGCAGCCAATGGGTGAGGCTGATAGTAGTTGTAAGAAGAGTTGAAATCATCGAGATCGAGTGTTTAAGTTGGGTCATGGTGATTAGCGAGGGAATGATAGAGTTTCAATGCAATCATCAACCAAGCCATTGTTAGTTGCAGACACGGCCAGAAAAGATTAGGAAGGTAGATGACGCTTGAGGTAGTGATGCACCGAGTGACATGAAGACTCTTTTTGCTATATAAATTTTGTTACCCACTCACCTAACGACATGAATAGTTTAGTTCAAATTAAAATGAACAAAAAAGGAAATGTATAACAGGATTTGGCAAACATACACAAAGTTCGAGATTTGGCGCAGCGACTACTATGACAACCCTTCACTTGTATTCCATGTTTCATAGTCATCTTTTGGCAGTATGACTACTACAATACCCTTTCTCGTCTCAATTCGTGGTACGGAGTATCAAACTTCGGGTCACAGGTGATGTTCATTTCAACTTGATCATCATCAACTTCTCTTTCTTGACTCCTAATTCTACGGGTGAATTCTAGACTGAATTTCAAATTCTTATCCTCCTCTTCTTGGCTGTCACAGGTTGCGATTAGTGTCAGGTCTACCTCTATGCAGACTTTGAGCTGCCGAGAAACCACAGTCAGTGGTGCTTGCCTTGATCTTACCATACACGGCGCATCTTCTAGAACCGAGCTCTTTGATCTTCAACCTGACCTCAACATTGGTCTCAATAGCATGTTGGGAATCACTAAGTATGTGATCTCCAACTTGCGGCCAGGGCCTGCACAGATGGTCTGTGTGTATTCCTCAGGTTTATCATCGTCATGGTCATCAGCAACATCCCACCCCTCTTCGATGGTGATGGCGTGCAGTTCTAGGACATCCCTGATTGCCTGCCGGATCTGGGTGAAGGCAGATACATGTCAGCATACCATGTCGAATATGTTCCAGTGATGCAAAGTTCTAAAGGATGCTGCCGAGGTTGGCCATCCACTGTGTACTGAGGATGATGTCGATGTCGACGCCAAGGTCCACCACGAAGGTGTCGATCTTTAACGTCTTCGTGTCGATGTGGAGGGGCACATTGAAGCAGCCTCCTCGGTAGGCAATCTCATTGCTGCTGCCAATGAGTATCATAGTGTCGATGTGGTACTCCATGAGACCAACTAGGCATGCGAAGTTGTTGTCGATGATGTTGTGCATGGTGCTAGTGTCGACGAGGATGCGCACAATGTAACACCCTAAAATTTGCCTCTTTTGAAAATAGGTATAAAATAATTTATTTCATAATTTTGTGCTCAGAAAATATAGGAAAATAAAAAATTTCATTTAATTAAAATTCATCATATGGTTTAGCAACATGGATGTGCATACAGGCCGGTGCATTTGTTTCTTTGTATTGTGGGATTTGATTCAAATTGAAAATATGCCAAAATGTTTTTGAAGTTGGCTTTGAAGTAAAAGAAAAGGAAAATTGAAAATAAAAGAATTTAAAAAGTTGTAAAAAATTATTTTTGGGAAGACTTACTAAAATTCCTCATTTTTACTTGCGCTGAAAAAGTTATTTGAAATCCCATTTGGATTTGATTTGGTTTACATTTGAATTTGGCTTTGAAAACAAAATAGGAAAAAGATTTGGAAAAGGAATTACTTCCTCTCCCACTCCCCCTCTCTGGTTTTGGCCCACCTCCTCTCAGCGGCCGCTCAGCCTCACCCACCACCACAGCCCAACATCACCCCGCAGGCCCACTCCTTCCCGCTCTCCCTCCTTTCCCACTTATAGGGCACCCTGGCCGAAGCCTCAGCAGGCCAGCCCACTCTCTTCACTTCTCTCCACTGCCCGACGGAAGCCACTCCCGCAGCCCAGCAGCAGCACAGCCCAACAGCGCGCGCCCGGCCCAGCCAGACGCCCGCGCCGTGCATCCTCTCTCCGCCCCGCTGACACGCCTGGCCCACCCGTCAGGTCTCCTTCCTCCTCTGTCTCATGACCGGCTCGGACATCACCGCGCCGACGCCACCCGTGTCCGACCCCGCCACGCCTCGTTGCCGTGCCGCCCAAGTCCCCGCGCCCCTTTTAATAGCCACCCGAGCTTGTGCCACCTCCCTATCCCACCTTGCAGCAAGGTTTTCGTCCTCGCGTGAGCCAGAACCGCCATTGCCTAGCGTCGTCGTTCGGATTCCGCCAAAGGAGCTTGATGTCGCCGAGTCGCCTACGTGCTTCCTCTGCCACCGAAACCCCCCTAGGTGAGCTCACCTCAACCTCCTCACTCCTCCCGTGTCTTCTCCATTGAAAACCATGGCCCTAAGGCTGTTTTCGAGTTTCGCCGCCGAGCTCCCTTTGCCGGCCGCGCCGCCTTATATGACCTCGCCGCCGGCCGGCCGATCCTCTCACTCTCCTTTCTTTTCAATCTGTGCCGCTCCTCTCTAATCTAACGGACTAGATCTCCTCATACCTCTTCGCCTAGCATAATTTCTAAAGAGCCCCTCTGGTTTTCCATTTTCAAACCCGCGGTCCAAAGTGTATTTTCAGGACGCGCTTTCTTCTTTTGAAAACATAGTTTCCTCGGTTAAGATCCAAATTACGTTTTCACTTATTTACAGGTTTGCCACTGATTTTGCTTTAGCCATAACATCTCTGTTTTAACTCTAATTTGACCCGTTCAACTTGCGTTAGGTTCGTAATTTCATAATCTACATGTTCATACTACTGTTAAGTATGTTTTTAACTTTTAAAATTCGAGGTTAGATTTAATCTATTATTTTAATAAAGGAAATCTTGTTTATTTCATATCTTCTGCGTTTTAACTCCGTTTTGACCCATTCAAGTTGCGTCAGATTCATAGCAATGAGATCTACGCATTAGTAACAGTGGTTATGATGTCACTATTTCTGAAATTTCATGGTTTAAACTCTAAGTTGAATAATAATTATGCAACTGGATTTTATAGATAAAATATGATTTGTTTTACTTTAGTTTTATAATCCGAATCTAAATTTGATTTAATTCAATTTATATAAGCTTCTATATAGTTAAAATAAATGAAGCCTATAGTTTTCTTTTCCGCGTATAAAGAAAATCTATCGGTAGATGTATCTTTTTAACCGTAGCTCCGATTAGCATGCCTTCTCACGTCTGTGTGTTCGTAGCGATGTGTAGAATCGTATTTCAAACTCTTTCACTTATTTTTCTATGATTGATGTACTGTTCTAATTTAGTTCTATTGTTTGCTTCATGTATGATTGTATGGATGCTTGTGTGGTGCTTTATGATTTCGTCTAGTCGCTGAGATATACATGGTGATCAAGAAGTAGAAGAAGAACATTGAAGATTAAAGCTTACCGAAGGATCGGTGTTTAAGATAAGTATAGCATGGGATCTTCCTTGTTGTCCTATACACCTTTAATCATTTAATTCATACTGCATATGTCTACCTTGACTGCCACTAAGGATTTCCTAGTACTTTGTTACCCTGTACATTGATACCTTTGGGTTATTACATTGGGTAGTATGATGCTAGTGCTCAATTAAAGACCATGATCTTGTAACATGACTAATGGTATATGTAATAAACATTAAAAGATGCTTTTTAGCAACATGGAATCAGGGGGCTAGAGCATTGGGCTATTTTTATGGTGCTCTAGATTCCTCTCCCTAAGGACTTATCTGTAAGTGATCATCTGGGACTTACAGTACAGCTGTGAGGGCTATATGGCTCTGGCTTTAGCTCAGTATGAGGACCTTTTCTAGCTTGTTAGTGGTTACCTTTATTGGCATAAGAATGGCTTGACAAATCGGGTATAGTGTGGCCTCTGTCCCCTTGAGTATAGGCTGCGCGTCATTGTGCCATCGGGAAGGGGGGCTCTATATCTATTTGTCGAGTGAATCTAATGGCCCTAACTTGTTAGGTGAACTTTGAAAGGCTTTATAGTGAACCCTATCGACCTTCCTTGGTACTGGGTCAAGAGGTTGGCCGCCTTGGGCGAAAGGGTAAATCACGACTCACAGTGAAAGTTTACAACCTCTATAGAGTGTAAAACTGGTATATCAGCCGTGCTCACGGTCACGAGCGGCCTTGGAACCCTTACGGAATAGATGATGAACACTGACGATACTGATGATAAAGATGCTCACTAATGATTACTATTTATGCAATTCATTATTCATGTTTACCTGATCATATGTTTATGGGCTTGTGATGAACTTGTTGCCACCCAATTGCTAAAAGATGATTCATTAAAAGCTAATCGTAGTTAAACTAGTGTCAACCTTTTGAGCCTCATGAACCCCATGTTATATTTGTTGAGTATGACATGTACTTATGCTTGCTTTACTTTTTAAACCTTTGGAAAAATCCTAGATGGGTACCAGATTGCTTGAGTTTGGAAGAATTAGGCTTGTGATCAACCAGTCAGTTGTCCCTGTAGAATTGGAGTCTTCACCTGAAGATCGGAGATGTCTTTCCGCTGTTTGCTATCTAAGGTTATATTCTTTATACTAAGTACGTTATATATTAAGCATTGTCTTTCGATATTACCCTTATTTGTAGCTATATGTGAGATTTGACTTCCTAGGCTCACATATGGTGTGTATTTGGTTTTGTTCTTAAAACCGGGTGCTACACACACCATGTTCTAGGACAGTGCCTGCAAAGAACATGGTGCGCCACCCACACAAACCAGACATCTAGGCGCCCATGAGCATGATGAGGTCTGGCTAGACCTCCATGTCATAGCCGTTGACGAGCGTGAGTCGAAGAGGTGCTTGCACTTGTGGCCACGTGTGAACTAGTTATTGCAGTTGAAGCAGAGACCCATGCAATGACATTTTTCCATCTCCTCGGCGATGAGGCGCTTGGAAGCATGAGTTAGTGTAGTAGATGGTGTCGCTGTTGATGATGCTGGTGTGCGAGATGCAGCCCATGATGAGGATGCCATTTTTTGAGGTAGTGGAGGACGGGCTACAGTACGTGCCGATGTTGTAACTGTTTTGGTGAGGTCAACGACAATGGAGTTTCATCACTTATATGCCTTGCTAGTGACATAGCCTTCTCCATGTCCTAAGGATTCTGGAGCTCCATGTCTGTCTTCAGTGGCTCCAGCGGGCCTACCATATAGATGTTGACTTGCTGTAGCTCATCAAGGGGCTAGACGCATGCCAGATGTGCCAGGACCCCATCTTGCGCAAGGATGCCAACTTACCTAGTGGGTTGCACCAAGTCGAAGGGCCAAAGCACTCATTAACGCAATGAGCAAAGTATCCCCAGCCAATCATCATCTTGTCCTGGGCTAGGCGCATGTACCACCGCTATGCTCCACCTGTTAAATGAAATGAGGCACACTAGACTTTCTCATTGTTCGGGGTGCACTAGCCTTTGAAGAACAGCTCGAAGCAGTTGATCCATGGAAGTAGATCCTCCTTGGTGTTATGTTGGAAATGACAGCTTATGGTAGTGGCATTGGGGAATCAGGAAGGATCTTGGTGTTGCAGTCAGGTAAGGAAGTGGAGGTGGCAGCAACATCTTGGGTGGTGCATGTGGCTTTGGTGGGGTAACCAACAAATTGTTCGTCACCTACTCCACAATCTTGAGGATTGTCGAGGACTTGGAGCTCTCCATCTTCTCCATGAGGAAGGTGCGTCATGCAGTCTCCATGGCATGTTTTGTTTCCTCCTCAAGTTCCTTTGCCATGGCGTCATGCTCCAGCTTTTCCTTGGCCGCAGCTACGGCGTCAATGTCCTCCTTGTTGCCGGTGGAGTGACCATGCTCCAAGTTGCTTAGGTGCGAGTGCCAACATTGATAAGGTGCTCCTACACTATGTCCATGTGAGCACCATGTCCCATGCGCTTGGTGAGGTTAGCGAGAAGACCTCGAGCCACGCCTTTAGATCCACTAGCATACTGCACTCTTATTTTTTAAACAAACTCTATTTTCTTTTATTTCTATCCATATCTAGTTCTACTATTGAATTTTCATCTAATATTGACTCCTCCAGGCAGGAGGTGGCCGACAGCTCTAGGGGAGCCATCGGCCCCCTCTTGCACACGCTTGGGGTGCCTTGGACCAGGCCTCGGCTGGCCAGAGCCCTCCATTTGGCCTCGCTAGGCCCAGTATGGGGCAGGGGATCGGCCCATGACAAATATACTACACTCCTTCCCATTATATGTAAGTACCAGTGTAGTCAAAGTACACAACTTTTATACGCTTTCGCCAACAATATACATGAAAGTCTATAGCTCGGTCACTTCAAATCAGGTCCGGCATAGTTTCTATTAGAAGTGCCTATGTAATTGTATAAATTTTGTCTAGCACTATCGCTTGGAATATTGCACCTTAATGTGTGAGTTAAATTCAAGATGATGTATTCACATTAGATAAATTGAGCCATAGCACGTGACAATGATTTGACGGAAAACCTTGTAGCTAAGCACTGGTCATAACTGTTGTTTTTATCTGAATTTTTAGTATTTTAGTTATCCCAAAATGAACAGATGATATGTTCAGATGAAACTGACACTACCTAATAACTAGGGCAACCAAACCAAATCATGCAAAAGACCTAATAATCTTGCAAAAAGACCAAATCATCCCAAAATGAACACACGATATGATCAGCATTGCACAACTTGAAAAACAAAGAGGATTTTCACCATACCATGTCAGACCACAAGAAAACTGAGAAGCTACAAGGCCCTCAGCAATCTTGCTAATTTCCTCCTTCGACTCTCTCAGGCAGGCCCAATAATCTTGCCTTCCCTGTGTCCTATGGCCAAGTCTTTTTTGCGAAAAAAACATGGCAACCCTAGCTCGTCTTATGAGATGAAACCCAGGATGGAGGAGGCATGGGAAGAAGAACGTCGTGAGGTGTAGACCAAGGAAGACAAGGTCTAAACATGGAGGAGAGAATGCCAATCGGTGGCAGCTCTCGCTGTGACCCAACTCTGTCTCTCCTCTTTACACGATGGCTATGAATCTCGGTGGAAACTCCCATCCAAAAGTTTCCCTTCATTATTGGTTTTCATTTCTTTATATAGGGTGTATGTAGACCCCACCGCCCCTCTGTCTCTAGAACACGATGTTCACTTTTGAGTCTTGTTTCAATGGGCCATTCACCTACAATCGGCGCACTAGCCTGGCTGATCGGCGCCTGACATATTTTGACTTGTTCTATCTTTTGTGGTTTGTAATCTTTATCTTTACCTAATACTAACAAACATGCTCGTGCATTGAATGAAACTTAATATGTTTTGAAATCAGAGTTTGTATCATCAATAGACGCAAGTTGGGTCTATCCTAAATTCTGATTTGGTGGGGAATAGGGGTATGATCACTATTATTTAATCACAAGAGAACCAAGAAGGTAGTCTAACTGAAGAAGATAACATGGCTAGTTGGGTGGAAGATAGCAGGGGTTGGCCAAAGAAAGATGGGGATGGTACTCAAGAACCAAGAGGGGCCAAATCTAGATTAGTGAGAGAACTCAAAATACTTAGTTAACATGAGGATGTTACTATGGAATATCGAATGGGAAAGCAGGCTAGAGTCCGACAACTCAAGAAGTTAATCAGTAAAGAGAAGATTGACATTGTGGGTATACAGGAGACTATCAAGAAAAGTTTCTTTGACAATGAATTAAAGGGGTTCACTAATGGGGTTCCTTATATTTGGAATTGGATTCCTGCTTATGGACATTCAGGAGTTATCTTAGTGGGAGTCAAAGATGATAGATCAGAAATAGAGGGGGTGGAATAAAGGGGTCTATTACTTGGAGGTGATGATCAAAGATAGGCTAGATAATTTTAGATGGGGACTGGTAGTAGTTTATGGACCTGCAAATGATGATTGGTCAGTAGATTTTTTTAAAGGAGTTGGATATGGGTGTTATCAAAATTCTCACTTGTCTATGGTTATATTAGTGGGGATTTCAACTTAATTAGGAACTTCAAAGATAAGAGTAACCACTAAGGCAATCCCAGACCGATGAGGATGTTCAACAATTTCATTGAAGATCATCACCTGAGAGAAATTAAGAGGACTTGACCTAGATTCACCTAGTCAAACAAATAGGAGCAAGCCATTTTAAGTAATATTAATACAATTTTGGTGCCTACTGATTAGGAACAACATTTTCCATTGTCCACTGCTATTAAATAATGGGGCAGATGACAAGATGTAGTTAATGTCAAGCAATTTAGACCAATTTGCTTTCTGAATGTTAGCTTCAAGATCTTCTCTAAAATATTGATGGATAGGCTTACTAGGGTGGCTGAAAAACTGATTGATAAGTGCCAAACAACCTTTATCAAGGGAAGATATATACTAGACGATGCACTGATTTTACATGCGACAAACATGAGATGAAGAGGAAGAAGTTAAAAGGAGTAATTTTCAAAATAGATTTTGAAAAGGCATATGATAGTGTCAATTGGGGTTTTCTAGAAGAGGTGTTGATGAGAAAAGGATTTGGACAACACATGATTGGCTAGATAATGAGTACTATACAGAATGGTAAAGTATGCATTAACATCAATGGGGGGAATGGACCATATTTTAAAACACATAGGGGACTAAGACAAGCAGACCAATTATCACCTTTACTTTTTAATTTAGTAGGGGATGCTTTAGCACACATACTAAACAAAGCAAAGGAAAAGAAACACCTTAGGGGTTTGGTTCCTCACCTAGTTCTTGGTGGTTTAACCTAGCTTCAGTATGTAGATGATACTATCCTATTCTTGGAGTATGATGAGCAAAACATTACAAATTTGAAGTTTTTATTATACTGCTTTGAATGGCTGACATGTCTTAAAATCAATTATCATAAATCAGAAGTGGTGGTACTAGGGGTTGAAAAGGAAGACCAAATCAGGGTGCCAAATATGTTAAACTATCAAGTTGGGATACTGCCTTTGACTTATTAAGGGTTTCTAGTGTCTGATGGTCATTTGGGGATTAGCTATTTCAGTAGAATGATAGGTAAAATGGAGAAAAAGCATCAACCTTTGAAGGGAAAGAACATGACATCAAGGGGTAGACTAATCCTAACAAACACTTCTTAGTAGTCTGCCTATATATACTATGGGGATGTATAATCTAAAGGAAGGGGTCCACCAACAGATGGACACCATTAGAGCTAAATTATTTTGGCAAGGGGGTAGTGAGAAATCTAAATATCACATGGTTAAATGGGAGAATGTGTTTACCCAAGGACTTTGGTGGGTTAGGGACCATGTATACAAGGGTGTGGAGGATGCTCAAAGCTGATGATAATGATGTCTATTATAACCTTTTGAAGAGGAAGTATCTTAGAAGGAAATCTTTCTCACAATTTGAGTTTAGCAATGGGTCTCAATTCTAAAAGGGATCTATGAGAAGTCTGGGGTATACTTAACCAATTGCTTTTATAAACATTCTATTTCTATAAACATTCTATTTCTATAAACAACACCTCTAAACATTCTATTTCTATAAACATTCTATTTCTAAAAGTTTAGAGGTGTTGTGAACAAGAGGATGATCAAACTCTGGAAAAACAAAGCTCCAATGAAAATATGAGTTTTCATGTGGATGCTCATTCAAGATAAACTGCAAAACTAGGGTAAATCTAAAGAAAAAGGGTGGGAAAGTGATAGAAATTGTTGTCTATGTGGGGGGTACTAGAAACTAATGAACACATTCTTCAACTGTATCCTCGCTAAAACTATTTGAATGTGTTTCAAAGCGGCTTTGGGCTAGGATAAATGCCCAACACATATTCAGGAAGTATTTGATTTATGGATTGCTTTACAGTCTCATAACTATCATATTAAGTTGTTCATCTTTTCTATATACTATGGAGGATCTAGAATGTACGAAATATAATGAGTATATAGAAAGTCTTTTTGGGGTCATCGAATGAAGAATTTGACAAATTTTTTGCTCTGTTATAGAAGTGGTGTATACTTTTGAAGGGGGAAGGTGCCAAGTTCATAGAAGACTAGCTCAAGAGAATGAAGACATGGCTACAAGATTTCTAGTAGCAAACTGAGAATTTAGAAGTTTTTGAACCGTTGGAGGGGAGCCCCTTACCTATTTTTTTATATTTTTAATAACCCAACCTAGAAATTCATCCCCGTGGGGATTTGACAAAATTTAGAAGTCAAAGGACTGATTTGACTAGAAGCTTAGTTTTATGTTGGCTTGTAGTTGTAGGCTCCATTAGTTATCTCTGCTGGCTTATTGTTGTTAGCTTAGTTGGCTCTTTTTTGTTTTCAGCTGGGTGCTGCTTGTTTTCTCTCGCTGGCTGTTTGTGTTGCAAGTGTGGTTGGGTTTGGTTGGATCTTTCTGGCTTGTTTAGCATTGTGAAGTTGTTGAGTGGTAGTTGGCGCTTGCTTGTAAGCTGGCATCCCCAGCATACTTAATGTTTTGTGTTGCTTTATAAAAGCAGGGTTTTTCTACATAAAAAATATCATTAACCATTGATTTCTTTACAGCCAAGAATTTTCTGTCTACTTCAAATGGAGTAGCTGTATACGACAAAATGTATTGGGATCCCAAAAGTTTTGTGGCCAAACTTGTCTAACTTTGACTAAAAATAATAATGGTGGACTACAAAATGTCTGCTGAAGGCTGATAATATAAAATATTTCTTTGACTAAAATTAAGATGATGCCTTACCAAACTTCCAACCAAGAGGTGCAACCACCCCCATGCAGGCATTGATTATGATGATGAGCATATTAATTGCTAGTGAATAACTTCATTGACGTCTTCCTCCTTGACCCCCTATATAAGATGCCCTAACACCCTTCAAAGCCCCACAACCAAAAAATTATCAAAGGGGCAAGGCACAAGTCTTTCATCTTTTACATCTTTAGGTAATCGATTAGCGTATGATCTTCCATAGCCTAATGTTATAAATATCTATTTGTGTTCTTTCTCCTGCATAGTTGCATATGTCTTGTTTCACCAAGCATGATATATCTAATGGCACCTATCAATCTTGGTATTGTGTGTGCTTAGCCATGAGTTGGTGGAGGAATGATAAGAATGGTGGCTCCGGTGGCAATAGTGCGAGGAGGACACCGTTGGACCTACAACTACGCCTAGCACTACCCACCGGGAGGGTAGAGGTTGACCATGGCCATGATAATGAATTATCATCATCTAGCTCATGTGTATCATTAGATATTTCATCAGATGAAAGCTTGGTGCTAGTGCTCGCTGGTTGTAGACGGTGCTGGAGGTACTGCATGGTAAGAAAGGAGGAGTTCCCCACCTACATCAACAGCAAGTAGCCCTACCTTATCAGCTTCAGCAGTAATGAGAAGCACGGCTAGAGCAAGTAAAGGGGAGACCGGCATGCTAGAGGTCCTGCCCATAGGATGCTCATGTGGATGGTTATTTGGACGTTGTGCTTGATATTGAGGCATGCTAGGAATGACCTTCAATCGATCATTCATTGGACAAGGTCTATTTGGTTCGTAGTAGGCTAGCTGGTAGAGTCTAAGCTTAGTTCCTTATATGCTATAATTTTTTATGTTCTTGTATGGGGTGTGGATTAGGTGGTTCTTAATGTTGTGGTAATAATGATTGCAGTTGTCACAATGCTCTGATTATTGAGTTCTTTTAAAGATTTGCTTCAAACATGCTACTATGAATTTGAACATGTTGTTGGGTTCTTCTATGATTATTTGGTGATGCCAACGTGTCAAACCAGTCCAGTGAACATTTGTCATGACATTTAAAGGATTTTTTGCATTTACCTTCTTCAAAATACCACTTACCAATAACATGACCAAATGCACCTTTCTAGCCGAGAGCCATTACTTATCTTTCACTTATTCGCATTCCATTCTGCTCTAGGAGTTGATGATTGAGAAATAGTATTATAATACCCAAGCCCATTAGTAGCCTTCATTGGACATGGTCTATTTGGTTAAGTAGTAGGATAGTGAGTCTAAGTATAGTTTCCTATATGCTGCAAGTTTTCTATGTTCTTGTATGGGATATGGACTAGGTGGTTCTTAAATTTGTGGTAATAATGATTATAGTTGTCACGGTGCTCTAATCAATATATTCTTTTCAAGGTTTGCTTGAAACATATTACTATGAATCTAAATAGATCCTTAGGTTCTTATGCATTTATTTGGTGATGCCAACCTATCAAATTGATCCAATGAATATTTGTCATGGTATTTAAAGGAATTTTGCATTAACCTTCTTCAAAAGACAGCCTATCAACAACATGATCAAATGTGTTGTTCCAGGTGAGAGCCATTGTGTATCTTTCACTCATTTCCATTCCATTTTGCTCTAGGAGGTGATAGATTGAGAAATAGTATTGTAATTCCCAACCCATTAGTAGCCTATGTCGTTGAAGTTTTGGCTCATGTGGCCCAATAGTCATGTGAAGTTGTGGATTAGTCCCACATTAGTTATTTAGGTGGGTGACGGTCAACATATAACCCTTGTTGTTCCAACCGTAGCACCTTGGGTGTCATGACCCAAAGTCATTCCAAATGAAACCCTCCTTGGGAACCTCCTTGATAACCTTACAAAGTTCCTCTTAACCCACGAATCACTTTATCATCCTCTCTAAAGGGTTCCTAGTACTCTCTACTAGGACAAGGACTCCAAATTCGCTAATCAACCTTATTAGTTCTCCCTAATCAACCTATTGAGTATTGATATTAGGGATACCCAAAGCAAGGAAGACGTATTAAAAGGTCATGCCCGACCTCCAAGGCTGTGGACTCCATCTCACTCGACCTCAAGGCCATGGGCTCTGTCTCACTCGATCTTGAGGCCACGGCTCTATCTCGCCTGACCTCAAGGCCATGGGCTCCATCTCGCCTGACCTCGATGCTGCGGCTCTGTCTCGCCCAACCCCTTGGGTGCGGGCTTCATCTCGCCTGACCTTGAGGCCGCGGGTGCCGTCTCGCTCGACCCCTTGGGTGCAAGCTCCGTCTCGCCCGACCCCAAGGATACGGGCTCCGTCTCGCCCAAGGTTATGGGCTCTGTCTCGCCTAACCTTGAGGACACGGGTTTTGCCTCATCCGACAGGTACCCATACTGCCGCCAACCACTCTAGGTCCAAGCGTATGGGCCTGGGTCAAAACTCTGACGCTAAGGAAGAGGCTAGTAGACCTCGATGTAACCCATGGCCATGACGGGCCATACTTGGGGATTCACATCAAGAACAGTGTTAGACATGCCAGTGCTGTTCTGCCTAACCCTCGTACGAACGCTAACAGGCACGTCAGTTCACCACGACGTTTGCCAGGACGGAGTGGAATGCCATGACCGACAAATGACACCTGCGCATGGCGCCAGTGACAAATAGGGCTACGACATGGAGCCATCCCTGTTGACATCTATAGGATCAGCGAGACCCGCATGAAGGAGAAGAAGGACCCGGCAGCCCTAGAAGCCTTCTTCTCTCTCTCTCGTTCTTCTCCTTTTCCTCCTCTATAACCCATGCTTTCCCTTCGCCTATAAAAGGGGAAGCAGGGCGCCCCATGAAATGGGATCGAGATATGGACACAAGATCGGAACACAAGAGCACGACATGAGCACACGACTGAGTGGCAAGTGAGCTCTCAGCACCCGTTCACTCCTTCCACCAAAGACTTGGGATCCTCTCCCTCTCTCACCTATTTGTAATCCCTACTACAAACCAAGTGTCGATAACATGAGCAACAATGAACTAGACATAGGGACGTTCCGCCCAAACCAGTATAAACCCTTGTGTCCTCCGAGCACACCATCCGAGCCAGACGCGTAAATACAAATTTACTCGTCGGTGGTCCAAAAACACCGACACAACCCAAGTCAACTTGGAGTCAAACATAGTCAACCTATAGTTGACTTTGAGAAGATACCCTAAGAAAGAAGCCAATCAACCTCCCTAATCTCCTTGAGGTTGTTTATCAACTCCTAGGATAGATTAATGGCCTCAATGCCAAACCCCATTTCTTTAAATCTAATTCTCCAAAATCTATGTTCTAGTGGATCGTTCCGCCATTCATGCAGATAGTCTGATAGATGACTTGTTCAGTAGAATCAATTTGGATGAGCTATCCATCTCATTTTCCCCTTGGCCCCACATGCCAACATGATATGAGAATAACCTTCAGCAGATTTAGCCCACTCTCTCACCCACCCATTCATTCCCCACTCTCTCCCTCTCTCCTCATATGAAGAACAAGGATGAACTAGAGAGAGAATGGGAAGGGCAATAAGAGAAGGAAGAGAAAGAAAAGAACAAGAAGAAGGATTCAACATCTCTCCCAAGCATCAAGAGCATCTACATCCTCATCTCTGTCTCCATCCATGGTGAGCTCAAGAGCTCTCTCCTCTCATTTCTTGAAATCATCTCTCAAACTCTAACTCTTGATTTCTCTATGCATGCATGAAAGGGAGCTTGGTAGTTGCTCCATCATCTCAAGTGTAAGCCCAAGATCGTCCCTATAGCTCAATCATCTCATGAATCTCTTGGATTTGTCTCTAATGACATTTCTATGGATTTTTGCAAGAAACTCATGAATGGCCAAATCCATCTCTTTTGCTTGGAAGCAAGGATGAGCAAGAGTCAGTGCTTGATCTTGGTGGCCTATGTGTCACACAATCTCAAAGATAAGTTGCCTTGCCCAAGTTCATGACTTAATCTCTCTTTTTCTCATGATCCAATTGATTCCCAAATCTCTAGATGCACTTGTTAACTAGAGCTCAAAACCTTACAATCACTAGCCCAACATGTTACCTAAATAACCCTTGAGAACCCCTACACATGCATGATGAGCCTCACCCACAATCTAGGATTTAATCACTTATGAACACTATGAACAATGAAGAACATTGATTCTATCGATGCTCAGACTGATCATCTGCCATTTCCACAGATCATCCACTAGAGCAAACATTTCACAAAATCCTAGCCAACACTTAGTCTCCACAGTCAGTGTTTCAGCGGATCATCCGTGAGAACCGCGGACCAATCGACTAAAAATAAATATCATTTTTCAAAGAACCCAAAAGCACCCCCACCAGCCATGCACACACGGATCATCCGCCAAATCAGCAGATGATCTGAGAGCACAACCACAAGAATGACTAAGTCACTGCACGCACATATCATTCTGAGAAATGTTTTGATGTCCTAGCGGATCATTTGGCAATTCAGTGGTACGTTCTACCAAAGCACTCAGAGCCCAAAATAAACTTGTCACCTTTAGGAATGTCCTCACGGACCGTCTACCATCACAGCGGATCATGAGAGACAATACATGAATATTTTCTCATGTTTAACCCTTAGCCCTAGGACCAAACCACCCTAGCACATACTCATATAAACATCAATGCATCACCAATCTATATCATTAGATGATCCTATATCATCCACCACAAGTGTACCACTTCATCTCCCACTTTTCAATCTCCAACTCTTCTGAAGAATACGTATAGATAGTCATGATCACCCTTGCTCATCGGGACTTCATGACAGACATGCACCACTACTATTAACCCTATTTTGGATACATATTGTTTATTCATGAGTCTTGCACTTCCTTTAAAATGAAGTACTTAATCATGCTCCACTAAGTTAGACCAACTCATCTAGTATAATCATAGCCTTTTAATCAAACATGGGGCTTGGATCCGCTTAATTACTTAGTTGGCTAGCTTGATAGAAGTCAAGTGTGAGCAGGAACTCACTCTTTGCATGTAGGAGCTACACCAGGATTAAGTAATCACATAAAACTTGCAAGGGCTCAACTTGCTCTACATGACTAAGGACCAACCTATAACTTAAGTTAACTAAGTGATGATCAATTGGTAATCTCTACTCAAGTGAAGAGTAAGGTCATAGTGAGTGTTGGATCTCAAGTGACATAGCTCGTGGAGTAGCTTGGGATAGTAAGTTTGAGTAACCACCGGTAAAGACCACATGTCGCATATGGGAGCGGTAAGCCGAGTACTTAGTGGTGACATGCTTATCATGCAGATTCAGTGCAAGGGGTGCTACGGTGTAGATGAGATGCCATTACACCAGTACCCACTCAAACCATTCGTCGATCTGAGAGCCACGTTGAAGAAAGGTCAGAACCTTGAGGCAACCCTTATTTGAGCATGGGTGTGGAGGTTCTTCCTTGGTGTTCATGTGGGAACAGTTGTACACCTCTGTAGAGATCTTTTCTAAAGCCTTTGACAAAATTGTTGGTTATTCTTTCTTCTAGATTCAGTGTAGTGATAATGAATGAACTTGATGATGAGATGACTAAATGACATTTATCACTTAACAAATGTTCTCAAATGATACATGTTAACATAAATATACTTGCTAGGAATGGAACTTGACTCATGAGCATATCACCTATTAATGAACGCCATGCACTTATGCAAAAGTACAAATTCCTATTAATCCCTACATCCACCAAATATATATATTGGAATAAGCCCTCTGAGTACGCAATGTACCCATGGTGCTGCCGATAAGTTGTTTTCCAAGTACTTCAAACTTGATGACTATTTGAGCCAAGCTCAAGTGAAGTCGAAGTGTAGCAGATTTTGGGACAGGCGTCCCCTGAGCCATCATGACTCTGATATTAGTAGAATAGTGAATGAGAGCAACTTTGTTAGAATATGGTTTAATTAATGAATTGCCTTGATATCATGTTAAGTTTATATCTTTCACTTGTATTTTCATGAAAAATGATGTAACTTGTTAAATATATCAATCTATGTGATGATTGTGTTATGTGAAGCGCTTGATGATTGGCTCATGAGATGTACTTCTGCTTAAAGATCCTAGAAGAGGAGGTGTGGATGGCACTCTCCCGGGGATCATCGGTGTTGGTTTAGCCTAAAGTAGGTTGGTCAAGTGGATGGTACCAGATTTAGTTAAATTAATGCGGCGGAACCCCACATCGGGGTTAACCTTTCGCACAAAGCGAGTACGAAAGTGTAAGTTGAGTGCAATCATGGTTTTAAATAGCAAGCTATAACGGTGCTATAGCGCTACTATAGTGGCTATTGAGAGCCCACACTAAACCATTGCTCTTTTTGTCTGCTATGCGAGCTACAACCAATAAATTGCACTTTAGTACTGCTAAATGCTTAGCTTTAGCTTTAAAATAGCACCACTATTTCAATTTCAGCTACAACAGCGATGATCTACCTATGATTTACTTATCTTTTGATGCTAATTTGGACTTTTGTGCAATTCAACACTTGTGTTTCATGAATCATGTTGTAATGTCATTTTAAGTAATGTTCCCAAGACTCTTGAAATCTAGGAAACATATTTGTATTCATCAAATTTCATGATTGTCATGTTTTTGTGCATCAACTAATTATATTTTTCATGTTTTTTAAAAACCGCTATATGTCATAGCTCAGCTATAGCAATGCTATAGCTTTATAGTTACTGTAAAATAGTTGTCGCTAGTTGCCATAGCCTGCCATTTTAAACCTATTAGGGGAAGGGGATGATGAGAAGTCAGTCCCCACGGAGAATTAAATGGGGGAAAAACTCTTTCCATCGGGTTTTGTGCGAACGAGGATGGGGAACCACCCCCATCCCCATTTCCTGCATCCCCGCCCTGCGAATCCATTTCTTGTAGCAATCTTCCACAAGTCTATTAAGTATACCAATTTATTATTTTCATATAGGTATAGTGTATTAGACATATGGAGGTCTATTGATAATTTGTTATCTTTTAGTGATAAGTTGATGAATTTTCTAAGGTGCTTATTGTTAATATATTATTGAACTTGTGAGAATTAATATGCTTAAGCAGGTACAAGGAATCCCCGATAGGATTAATTCCCTAGCGGAGATAGGGACGGGGATGAAATATCCCCAATGGCTTTCGTGGGAACCGGGTTGGGGAAATATTCCCCCGCTGGGACGAGGATGGAGATCTAACCCTCGATGGGGAATTCCCCGTTGACTATGGATGTCACTTAGCTATTAACTTATTGTTAAATAATGCTGAAAGAGACAATATTTCCCCTCTGAACAAGATGGGGGGTAAAATTTGGTTGTTTCTATTAAAGCTATTGTTTTAGAGGACAAATCAAAAGTGAATTCTCAGTCCACACAACTAGCGCCTGGACGTCCGGCGTGAGCACGCGTCCAAACACACCTCAGGGCCATCGGATTGGGAATAACAGGAGCCGTCCAATCTGATCGAATGAACAACAAAAATAAGTGCACCTATCCGATACAACATAAATGAGCGCGCCCCAGCGTGTACTCGTGGCGGCTCATCCCCCGCCGTGCCACGTCGTGTCACCATCCCTCACCGCGCCGCCATCCCCTGCGCACCCTATTGCCCTCTGTGCCCCATCCCCACCGTGCTCCATCACCTGAACGTCCAATGAGAAATTTTCCATTGGAAGGTCTGTTGCAACACGGAGCAATGCAAAAAGGATAAAGAAAAGAACATGACTGAAACTGACTCAGCACTAGCTTTTGTGTTTGCATCTAATCTTTTGTCCTACAAAATTTACTTTCCTTTTTCATTATTCAGCATGACAAAATCCCGAGGAGCATGAACCCTTGTCTTTAGCCTTTGATGGACCATCTCCAACTTCTGCTATAGTTGCACTTGACACAGATCTTGATACATCCTCGCTTGACACTTACCGAGCACCACCTGCACCTTTGCCTTATGATCTTTGCACATTAGCTTCCACATTAGCTTTCTGTTGTTTGACGTATGAGAAAATGTTAGTAACTACTCTTTTGGTGCTTCCACATTAGCTTTCTGTTGTGAGAAATCTTTGTGAAAAAATGACATACTTCTATTCAATTCATCGCTTCCTCATTTAGGTATTTAAATACAACACTACTTTTTTGCAGTATGATGTTACATTTTGGCATTACTTATGGTCTGGCTTAGCCCTTGTTTAGTTCCCACCTCAAAACTTTACACCTGTCATATCGAATGTTTGGACACATGCATGGAGTATTAAATATAGACTTAAAAAATAACTAATTGCACAGATTGCGACTAATTTGCGAGACGAATCTTTTAAGCCTAATTAGTCCATGATTTGACAACAAAGTGCTACATTAACACATATGCTAACGATGGATTAATTAGGCTTAATAAATTTGTCTCGTGGTTTACTGACGGATTCTGTAATTTATTTTTTTATCAGTATCCGAACACCTCATGTGACACCCCATGTAACATCCAATGTGACACCCCAAAACTTTACAGTCTGGATCTAAACAAGGCCTTATTTAAGTGTAGGTGCAACAATTATGTATAGAAAAGTGCAACAATCTGGATACCAATGAAGTATAGCACAAAATACTACAGCGCCCAGGACCATAGGTCTAGATGAGCACAAAGTTTGGCTCATTTGATGATTCAGATGGATGAAAGTGGCGTGCCTTACCATTTTTCAGGATTCAACGACTAGCTATTCTGTTAAAAGTTGGGATTATAAAAATAGCATTGAAATGACACTATTTTTCTCGGTCAACACAGCACATGAGCCACACGTGAGGATTGATGATCTAGAGTCAATAATTTGTAATGCATTAAAATCATTGGATGAAGTTAACAAACCTCTGCTTCTAAGTTATATTCATGGCTTTCATTTCAACCCCTTTCTACCTGCGATTGCTCCAAACTGATGCTCCTATACTCTTATGCAATAGATAGCAGGTTGCAGCCACCAGTCTAGGTTGAACGTAAATGTCTTCGAGAAATAACTAGGGATGAAAACGGATCGAATACGGACGGATATCACCGATATCACATTTGTTTTTATATTTCTGTCCGGAGTCGGATTCGAATACGGATAGTGTCAACTATGTCGGATAGGATACGATTGGATATCGACATCATAAATATGCGATTTGAGTATTCGGATACGGATACGGTATCGGATGTTGGATATCCGGACTCGGATACGGACATATTTCAACCCCTCTAAACAGATTCGGTTTCGAATACTGTCGGAAAATATCCGTACCATTTTCATCCCTAGAAATAACTGATCCATACGCAACATGAAGCATGTTGCAGCATACAACTGTTCAGGTGATCTTCATTTTTCTAATTCTCTATTCAAATATAAAGTTTGAACTTATAAAGTTTCAAAACTTGAAATACAAAATTTTAAATGTGTTAGTCTAAAGTTCGTGAATTTTAAGAATAAAGTTTGAAATTACAAAGTTTTAAATTTAAAGTAGAAAGTTTTAAATGCGCTAGTATAAAGTTCCTGAATAAAAATGTAAAGTTTGAAATTACAAAGTTTTAAATGTGCTAGTATAAAGTTCCTGAATTTCAAAAATAGTTTGAAATTACAAAATTTTGGATCTTAATGTATAAAGTTTTAAATGTGCTAGTATAAATTTTTTGAATTTAAAATGTAAGTTTACAAAAAATTTAAAGCTTGAATTGTAAAGTTTTAAATGTGCTAGTATAAAGTTCTTGAAATTTAAAAATAAAATTAAAATTCCAGAGTATTAAAGTTTGAAATATAGAGTTTTAAATGTGCTAGTATAAAGTTCCTGAATTTTAAAAATAAAGTCTGAAATTATAAATTTTTAAATCTTAAAGTAGAAAGTTTTAAATGTGCTAGTATAAAGTTTATGAATTTAAAGTGTAAAGCTTGAAATTACAAAGTTTTAAAGTTTAAAATACAAAGTTTTAAATGTGCTAGTATAAAGTTTTAAATGTGCTAGTATAAAGTTCCTGGATTTTTTAAAAAAATTGAAATTACAAATTTTTATATCTTAACGTAGAAAGTTTTATATGTGCTAGCATAAAGTTCCTGAATTTAAAATGTAAAGTTTGAAATTACAATGTTTTAAAGCTTGGAGTTGTTTACACCAAAATTTAGCAGAGAGAGCGCGGGGACTCGAAGCTTCTAAGATTGTATCATTGAGGAATCGATCAGATGTGAATCGATATCGGCTGGTTTTGATGTAGTGTTGGAATCTGCTATTTTATATATGATATCAGCAAACATCGTCAATGGACTACGTACGGATAGCGTCGGGGGTGTCACACCCGATTTTAAGGATAAAATGGGATGCAAAATCTTATGTGCGCCAAGAGATCAGTCACACGCATAAGCCGGGAAATTATAAATAGTATCATCACAAGTGTTTATTACATCACGAATATTAAGACAAAGTCTTCACATAAATGTAGCGAAAGTATAAAGAAAAATCTCTCGCGGAAGCTCCATATCACAGGGACGTCAACTGGTTGACCACAAGTATAGTAATCCTCAGGAAAGTCGTCATTACCATAACTATCTGTTACCCATCTAGGATTTTTATCCAAATAATGAAAATAAACAAGCGTAAGTACGTGTCGTACTCAATAAGTGTAACATGGGGTTCATGAGGCTCAAAAGGCTCGACACAGGTTTAACAACATTCAGCTTTTAGTTGTCATAATTTTAGCATAAGAGTAGCAACAAGTTGTTTTGATCCCAAAGTAAAACACATGATCAATGCAAACATGAATAATGAATAGCACAAATAGATAATTCTTAGTGATCATCTATTCTGTAAATGTTCCAAGGCTGCTCGTGACCATGAGCACGACTGATATACCAGTTTTACACTCTGCAGAGGTTGTACACTTTCACTATGAGTCGTGATACCCATATGTCCGGGTTAATTACTCCCAAAACACTTCTAAGGTGAGCAGGAAGGGTTCACTATGAAGCCTTTTAAAGGTTCGTCTAACAAGTTAGGGCCATTAGATTTACTCGGCAAACAGATATAGGAACCCCCTGTCGAATGGCACAATTCCATCATGGCTATACACATAAGAGTAGAGGCTGTCCTAAACCCGATTCGGCAAGCCATTCTTACGCCATAAAGGTAACCTCTAACAAGCTAGAAAAGGTCCTCATACTGAGCTAAAGCTAGAGCCATGTAGCCCTCACAGCTGTAGTGTAAGTCCTAGATGATCACTTACAGATAAGTCCTTAGGGAGAGGAATCTGAAGCATTTAGAAAGTAGCTAAATACTCTATCCCCTGTTTCCAAGTTGCTAAAAAGTCATGTTTTAACGTTTATTGCATGTACCATTAGTCAAGTTACAAGATCATGGTTTAATTGAGCACTAGCAAAGCTACCCAATACATATCCTATAGGAGTCAAGGTATAAGTACAATTCTTGGGAATCTCTATCAAGGTGACACATGCAATATGAATTAAATGTATTAAAGTTGATAGGAAACAAGGATAATCTCATGCTATACTTGCCTTGAACAAAGTGCTCCTGCTGACCCTGCTCGTCAAAGTAGTTCTCTTGTTCACCCACGAATTGCTCACCGTCTATACTCGACAATCACAGCAACATACAAGCATCTAGAAGCAATCATGCATAACAAACAAAAGCTATAGATTAGAATAGTACACCAATAGCATAAAATCAAGATGAAAAGTTTGTAAAATGAATCTACGTCTCGCTATGAACACACAGACGCGAAGATCACAAAAATCGGAGCTAAAACGAAGAAGATATGAATTAAACAAGATTTCCTTTAGTAAAGTGATATATTAAATCTAACATCAAATTTTAAAACCTAAAAACATACTTAACAGTAATATGAACATGTAGATTATGCAATTACGAACCTAACGCAACTTGAACGGATCAAATTGGAGTTAAAACGAAGATTTTATAGCCTACAGAAGGTAGTGGTAGTTTTGTAAATAGATGAAACTTAATTTCCAAATTTAAAATAATTAAAACCTGATTTTAAATCTGCCTAAGGACCGCGGATACAATTTAAAGAAATGGCAGGGGCTCTTTAGAATAAATGCAGGGACGACGAGTTAAGATCCAAATAATTATAAGGGCCTTTTTGCAAAACGACAGGCGAAGGGGTATGTTCTAATCTCGGCCCTTGATTTTGGATCGGACGGTTGGAAATAAACCATAGGGAGAGTGGATGGCGAGGCCGGCGGTGAGCTCTGACGGTGGCGCCATGGCCGGAGATGGGCGCCGCTCATGGAATACGGTCTACAAACTATGAAATAGCAAACCAAGGGCACCGGGAGAGAGGAGATCAAGGCGAACTCACCAATTCTAAGAACAGAGGCGGGAGCGGACCAACGACAACGCATAGCGCGGGATGGTGGACGATGAGCTCCTACAAGGGTTTGTCGTTGGCGTGTAAGTAAAAGAGAGCGAGGAAAAGAGGGAAAGCAGGCTCGACCACTTTGCAAAACCAATGCGAAGCTCGGAGACCATCTTACAGGGGCAAGGATGCCACAGACGATGGCAACTATGGCGGCAGGTCAAGCTCTGTTTCTGACGAGATCCAAACGAGGGCTGCTGCTGTGAGCCTAGGATGAGATGGCGGCCTGCTCTAGGGTTAGGAAAAGACAGTGGGTGTAGGGCTGCTATTTATGAGAAGGGCTGACTTGCGGGTCATGCCAGGTGTGACGTAGCAGAGGCAGACTCGGCGGCGTGGTGTCCTGCTCGGACACGATCGGGAAGGTGGGAGATGACGACGCGGCTGATTCACGGGCCCGAGTGAAAGGTCCTTGTGTGGTTTTAGTAATTGAGTGACAACCTAGGTGGACTAATTGTGTTTATGTGAGATATACAGGTGATTAGTCCATAGGTACATGTGTGTGAGCAACATATGCCATGGAGGTGGAAATGACTCGGAGATGTTGCAAAGCTCACACATGTGATGATGAAGGGGCTCATTGCACATGAGACATGACATTGAGTCATGTGATCAAGGTGGAGAAGATCAAGACATGACTTGGCTTGATAGACCGGTTGCAAGTGTGAAGGGCAAGTTGAAGGCTTTGGAGCGATAGACCGCATGGCAGTGAAGCTTAAGCAAGACTTGATGCCAATGGACGAAGGCAACAGTGAAAAGCAAGTGAAGTCAAGATTGATAAACCAATATGATCACGTGATGATATGAAGTGGATCATATCATTGTTGATCGTGTTGGTGCATGTGTTGTATCGACAATGGAGGAGATGAAATGGAATGCGCAAGGCAAAGGTATAACCTAGAGCATTTCATTTCACCAGTCATAGGTGTGTAGAGAAGCTGATGACCGAGTTTAGGATAGATGGTCGTATTATCAAGAGGGGCAAACTTGTTTGCATATCGATCATCTAGTGCCACTTGAGTGATCTAACTTTGCATCATCACTAGGATCGAGTGGCGTGGCAAGTTGAGTGGCTAATCCTTTGGAAAATGTTTGTGAAAAGCTAACACACATACACATGGTGGTGTACACTTGGTGGTGTTGGCACATTTGCAAAGAAGAAGAAGTTGGAGTTGATGTGGATCAACTCGGTGAAGAAACGGAGGCGAAAGGTGATACACATTGTGTTTAGCACTTGGGAGCAAGGGTTCAAAACTTCACCGGTGGAGTGTCCGCCCATAGAGTGCGGACAGTCCGATGGTGCCACCGGCGCCCTGTACAGAAAAGACAGGGTTCCACAGAGTGCACTGGACGCTGGTCATGCAATGACCAGACGCTGGGGTCATGAGTCCGGTCAGTGGCAGTAGTGAAGGTGCAGGCGTCGGTCTTCGACCGGAAGCTGGGTCACTTCATGACCAGACGCTGAGTGGGTGTGTCCGGTCCTGCTGACGTGGCAACGCAGAGAAGAGGAGAAGGATTGGACGCTAATGCTACGTCCGATCATGACTGACCGGACGCGTCCGGTCGCAGTTGAGCGTCTCTGGAACCTTACTGGAAGTGACCGGACGCTGGGGTCCTATGTTCGGTTATACACTGAGCTACATCTAGTCACAACTTAACTGTTGAGATCGGGCGCTCAGTATTTGAAGCCAGGGATGACATGGCAGCCATCCATTGACCGGACGCTAGCAGGGTGCGTCTGGTCGATATGACCAGAGCGTCCGGTCACCCCGAACTGTGCCCAGTGAAGGGGTACAGCGGCTCTATTTTTGTGGGGGCTATAAATAGAAGGTGGTTTCGGCCATGGCTGTTGCTGAGCACACTAGAGCCTTGGTGGCTTATGTGGTAGTGCTTGGGAGCCCTCTAACTCACTTGAGCTTGAAAGTATTTATCCGATCAAGTGAGTGAGTGATTCTAGTGCGATTGTATCATGAGGTTGCATCGAGTGGCACTAGGTGATCGTGTTGCAAGCTGGTGGTGCTTGTTACTCTTAGTGGTTGCCACCTCCTAGATGGTTTGGTGGTGGTCTCCGTCGAAGCCCGCAAGAAGCTTGTGCGGTGCTCTAGAGAAGAGCTTTGTGAGGGGCATTGTGCTCGCCCCGTGGGAGCCGCGAAGAGCAACTCTAGTAAAGCTTGTCATTGAGCTACCCTCACTTTTGGGGTAGGTTCTTGCGGTGCCCGACATGCGGGCTTGGTAGGTGATGCTAATTAGCCACCAAACCACTAAGTGAGCGGCCGACACAACGAGGACTAGCGTGTTGGCAAGCACGTGAACCTCGGGAGAAAAATCACCGTGACAACTTTGTTCTTCCCGTTGGTTTGCATCCTCGTCACACAAGCTTGTAATTACTTTCATATACATTGTGCTTGTGTAGTTGCTCATGTAATTAGTTTGCTTGTGTAGCTCACTAGTTACCTTCTTGCTTGTATAGCATAGAAGTAGCTCCCTTGCGTGACTAATTTAGTTTGTGTAACCTTGTTAGTCACATTGCTTAGTTCGTGTAGCTAAGTAATTACGCTATCTAATTTGGCATTGGTTGCCTTGTTATTGAGCATTGCTAGTGAGCTTAGGTGGCTTTGTGCTTTTGCTTACTAGCATGTGTAGGAGCTCCCCATTGCTTAAAGTACTAGTGGCATAGGTTTATGTGACATTGCTTCAAGAATTAATTAGGTGAGCTCTAGCTAGCACGATACCTTAGTTACTTAATTAGGATCTTTGTAAGGTGCTAGAGAACATAGATAGAGGGGTGTAGTCTTGGCTAGACCGATTATTTTAATTCTACACTTGTTTCGGTTAGCCGGCGCGATTAGATTTTAGTAACGACTATTCACCCTCCTCTAGTCGCCATCTCGACCTTACACCGGGTCACCAATGATAGGCGAGACGGGAGAGGGAGCGCGGGGCTCAACTAGGCTGGCCTGCTGGGCTGCTGTGGAGAGATGAGGGCCTGCGGGAAAAGAAAGCCGAGCGGGCCAGCGGAAAAACAGGCGACATGGGGAACCAGGCCGAGCTGGGCTGTTCGGGCCGAAAGCAGAGAAGGGAGAGAAGAAAAAATAAAACTCCTTTTCTATTTTCTTAATACAATTTCAAATCCAATTTAAACTCAAACTCAAATTCTTTTGCAAATTCTAATCAAACCAAAGCATCACAAAATAAATATGTAGCAGCATGGATGCACACACATGTATGTAGACCTATATTTGATTTTAATTTTAATAAAATTATTATTTTTCTAAATTTAAGTGCTCACAAAACACATTTTATTTTTCTTATCATGCTGAGCCCACCGGAATCTACTTATCACGTTACTAATCTTATCACACAGAGTTTTTGTTGGATCAAAATATGACATTGCATAGCTTGTTTCTGCCACAACACTAGTAGAAAATAGACCTTTTATCTCGGCACCATTTTCGGAGTTACTCCCGGCATTTTTTGAACCCGAGAGTGAAGGAGATTTAATCCCGGCTATACCCTTGAGCCGGGAGTAAAGGTCGCTGCCCAATGCTGCTGGCTCGGCAGGCAAACCTTTAGTCCCGGTTTGAGGCTATAACCGGGACTAAAGATCGACATTTAGTCCCGGCTAGAGCCACTAACCGGGACTAAATGTTTAGTCCCGGTTGGAGGCTTTAGACGGGAATAAATATTGCTCTTTGTTCCTGGTTATAACCTCTAACCGGGAATAAAGCTTCCGCCAGTAGTTATTAAAAAAACAAATAGTTTTAGTTTATTAGTTTCATTTATAGTCTTTTCTTAAGTATACTTTGATTTTTAGAGTCTTTTATTGAAAAAATAGTTTTAGATTTTAGGGGAAAATTATAATTTTCACACATAAGTTTTTAAGTTTTATTTTACCGTATTTTGACGCAAAATTCTAGTGTTTTCAATCTATAATTCACCGTATTTCGTCTCACGCGGCACAAAGAAAAATATAATAATAAAAATAATTATCAGAAAAACCTAAGATCTTGTGTGGGCCCATATTTTGGGGTTAAATGACTGCCAAAAAAATTTCAAGCCATTTCGACATAGGCGGAGTCGACGTGCTTCACAGAGGTATATAGAACCTTTCGTCGAACCCTATCTATACACCTAGGTTCTCTGGGATTCTGAGGTCCATGTGCTTTCCAGTGATGGATTGGTCTCAAACTTTTTCTCAAGACTGCAAATGCCCTGTGTGAGGCCACCACCAAGTTTGAGATTTTTCTGAGCTGGTTTGGTGCTTTTTGCACTTTAATTGAATTTCCACGCGAATTCACCAATTAATTATACGTTGAACTGAGTCCACCCCCAAAAAGATCCAGAATGGTGCCAAACTTTGACAAATGGTCTCTTGTGCACTAGGTGATAAATCTCTGTGGAGGTCGACACAAAATTCTAGTGTTTTCAATCTATAATTCACCGTATTTCGTCTCACGCGGCACAAAGAAAAATGTAATAATAACAATAATTATCAGAAAAACCTAAGATCTTGTGTGGGCCCATATTTTGGGGGTAAATGACTGCCAAAAAAATTTCAAGCCATTTCGACATAGGCAGAGTTGACGTGCTAAACAGAGGTATATATAACCTTTCATCGAACCCTATCTATACACCTAGTTCTCTGGGATTCTGAGGTCCATGTGCTATCCTGTGCTGGATTGGTCTCAAACTTTTTCTCAAGACTACAAATGCCCTGTGTGGGGCCACCGCCAAGTTTGAGATTTTTCTGAGCTGGTTTGGTGCTTTTTGCACTTTAATTGAATTTCCGCGCGAATTCACCGATTAATTATAAGTTGAACTGAGTCTACCCCTGAAAAGATCCGGAATGGTGCCAAACTTTGACAAATGGTCTCTTGTGCCCTAGGTGATAAATCTCTGTGGAGGTCGACAAAATATTCTAGTGTTTTCAATCTATAATTCACCGTATTTCGTCTCACGCGCCACAAAGAAAAATGTAATAATAAAAATAATTATCAGAAAAACCTAAGATCTTGTGTGGGCCCATATTTTGGGGGTAAATGACTGCCAAAAAATTTCAAGACATTTCGACATAGGCGGAGTCGGCGTGCTTCATAGAGGTATATAGAACCTTTCGTCGTGGTTCTCTGGGATTCTGAGGTCCATGTGCTTTCTAGTGCTGGATTAGTCTCAATCTTTTTCTCAAGACTGCAAATGCCCTGTGTGAGGCCACCGCCAAGTTTGAGATTTTTCTGAGCTGGTTTGGTGCTTTCTGCACTTTAATTGAATTTCCGCGCGAATTCACTGATTAATTATACGTTGAACTAAGTCCACCCCCGAAAAGATCCGGAATGGTGCCAAACTTTGCCAAATGGTCTCTTGTGCCCTAGGTGACAAATCTCTGTGGAGGTCAACGCAAAATTCTAGTGTTTTCAATCTATAATTCACTGTATTTCGTCTCACACGGCACAAAGAAAAATGTAATAATAAAAATAATTATCAGAAAAACCTAAGATCTTGTGTGGGCCCATATTTTGGGGTTAAATGACTGCGAAAAAAATTTCAAGCCATTTCCACATAGGCGGAGTTGACGTGCTTCACGAGGTATATAGAACCTTTCGTCGAACCCTATCTATACACCTAGGTTCTCTGGGATTCTGGGGTCCATGTGCTTTCAATGCCGGATTGGTCTCAAACTTTTTCTCAAGAATGAAAATGCCCTGTGTGGGGCCACCGCCAAGTTTGAGATTTTTCTGAGCTAGTTTGGTGCCTTTTGCACTTTAATTGAATTTCCGTGTGAATTCACCGATTAATTATACGTTGAACTAAGTCCACCCCCGAAAAGATCCAGAATGGTGCCAAACGTTGCCAAATGGTCTCTTGTGCCCTAGGTGACAAATCTCTGTGGAGGTCGACGCAAAATTCTAGTGTTTTCAATCTATAATTTACCGTATTTCGTCTCACGCGACACAAAGAAAAATGTAATAATAAAAATAATTATTAGAAAAACCTAAGATCTTGTGTGGGCTCATATTTTGGGGGTAAATGACTGTCAAAAGAATTTCAAGCCATTTCGACATAGGCGGAGTCGACGTGCTTCACAGAGGTATATAGAACCTTTCGTCGAACCCTATCTATACACCTAGGTTCTCTGAGATTCTGAGGTCCATGTGCTTTCTAGTGCCGGATTGGTCTCAAACTTTTTCTCAAGACTGCAAATGCCCTGTGTGAGGCCACCGCCAAGTTTGAGATTTTTCTGAGCTAGTTTGGTGCTTTTTGCACTTTAATTGAATTTCCACGCGAATTCACCGATTAATTATACAATTATTGATGAAGAACTTAAAGATTTACGTTAAAATGATGTGAAAACAAATTTCCTGTCGAAAACCAATAGATTTAATGATTTTAATTAAAGTCTATATTTTTGCATTAACAAAAATAGTGATTATTAGTTGCATTGTGTTCAATATTTATAATTAAAAAGACAATAGTTTAGGTCACATATTTTTCTTGTGTGCAGTAAATCAAAATAAATTTTATTACCTTTTTAAAAAAATATTATGCCTAGTATTTAATTTACTAAACAAATAATAAGAATTTAACATTTAAATAAAAAGAAATATATATAATACACTAACCAACCAAAAAACTGGCGCGAAGTGAATTTTCCAGCCCCCTTAGTCCCGGCTTCGATCACGGCCGGGGACGAAAGGTGGGCTGCATTTGGTGGCCCGCCAAAAATTACCTTTAGTCCCGACTGGTGGTTGGAGCCAGGACTAAAGGACCTTTAGTCCCGGCTGGTTATTGGAGCCGGGACTAAAGGTGGACCTTTAGTCTCGGCTGGTGGTTGGAGCTAGGACTAAAGGTAACCTTTAGTCCCGGGCAGTGTTAGGAGCCGGGACTAAAGGTCCCTCTCCTATATACGCCAGCTCCCTTCTCTTCCTCCTCTCACTTCTCATCTTCGACTTCATCGTCATCAGCGAGCCGCGTCGCCGCCAACCGCCGCTGATTCGGCTCCCGGTCACCAGATCATGGATCCTAGCCACCCCAACACCGCCCTCCTCGCCGGAGGAGCCCCCGACACCGCGCCCGTCATCGGAGGAGCCCCTGAGACGATGCCCCACGTGCACCGCCTCTCACCGCGGCCCCCACGCCGGCCTGCATGCGCCACCGGCCTCCCCACCGACGGCGCCCCCCGCAGGCACTCCACGACGCCAGCGTGCGCCTCCCCATCGACGACGCCCCCCTACGGGCACTCCACGACGTCCGCGCGCCGCCTCTCGCTGGCATCTACACGACGCCCCGTGCGCGCCGCCTCTCGCCGCGGCCCACGCCGACCTCCACGCGCCACCGGCCTCCCCACCGACGGTGGCCCCCCGCGGGCACACTCCACGCGACGCCCGCGCTCACCTCCCTGGTCACCGACGCTGGCCGGTCGCCCCGCGCAGGCACCACCGCCCCGGCCATCAATAAGTATATAATTATTTATAAATTTTATTTTTTATATATATGAAATGTATATGGAAGTATATGAAATTATATGTATGAAATGTATAAATTTATGTTATATATAATGTTATATATGATACTAAATTTCATTTTATATGTATGAAATGTATAAATTTACAAGTATAATACTAATTAAATTTCATTTTATATGTATGAAATTATAATAATGAGTTATATATATATATATGAAATGTATAAATTTATATTTATATCTATGAAATGTGTATGAAATTATATGGCTAAACCCTAAACCACCCTATATATATGTAATCCATTAAAATTATATATATGACATGTATAATTTTTACTTAGGAAAAAATCTATTGTGGAGTATGAAAAAAATTATATATCTATGAAATGTGTATGAAATGTCTATGAAACCCTATTTGCATAATTATTGTTTTATAATTGTTTAGGCTCTCTATGGCCGACCCGAGAGACGATGACCTAGAGGCGGAAATGATGGATATTATCAACGCCGGCACTGAACATTGTGCTGATGTTGATAATGACCAGCAGGAAGACGACGGGAGTCAATACTTGAATCTCGATCATATTGTTGAGGAAGTTGTTCATGAAGATAATTCTGGCGAGGTATATATTTCTTAATATCTAGCTCTCATTTATTTATTATGCATACATGTAGCCCACTGGATCGACCTTCGTTTTATAATACTTTTTGTGTTTCTATGCGTACATAGCTGTCTGGATCGACGACGACGACAGGGAACACAAAGAATGTTCGAGGGGCCAAAAAGCCATTGGAAGGCCGCTACATCATCTCAGAATTCAACATGGCTACAGGCAAACCACTAGGACAATATGCATAGAAATTCATGTACCACTATGGGTAATTGTAAGGGACAAGCTCCCGATCAATGCCCGTGAATGGAAAAAAATAACAATGCTCCTCATATTAGTTATGTCTCTGATAAGGACAAGGAGCTGATTTGGCAAGATGTTCTTGCACATTTCACGCTCCAAACAGATGATTATCATGAAGACATCACCCACGAAAGGTTGACGGAGCAAGTTAGGCATTGGACAATGAAGAAGATGGCCACCCAATTCCAATCTTGGAAGAAGCAGCTGTACAAATCATACATCAAGAAGAACAAGAGTCCAAATTGGAACGATAAGGGCCCAATCGCGAAGGCAAGGCCCTACTGGGAGAAATTTGTACTTTAGAAGACATCAGAAGAGGGTGCGGAACGGGTGAGAAGGAACCAAGAGAATTTTAGACAAAAGCAATACCACCATAACATGGGATCAGGTGGCTACGCGACTTCCGTTCCTAAGTGGCAAAAAATGGAAGCAGGCCTTATTGCCAAGGGAGTCATACCTGAATCAGCACCGTGGCCTGAACGCACAAAGCGTTGGTTTTTTGGTCATGGGGGAGGATTAGACCCAGTCACCGGGAAGCTCGTCCATGGCACAAAACTCAAAAGAGCAACAGAAAGGTTGATTCAAATTCTAAAAGCTAGAGATAGTGGACTATTCCGGCCCAACAGAGAGAAAGATGAACTGACATATTCCATCGGGATTGTAGAGCATTGTGGACAAACTAGAGGCAAAGGGGCCGTTTCGTGGGTGCAAGGTTTCCCTGAATGGATCGATTCGTACAGAAGCCGCCAGAGACGGAAGGATGAGGAGGCAGAGAGGATCCGCATCTTGCAGCAATATGTTATTGAGTCACGGGAAGCGGTGCTTGAATCCCAAAGGCGAGAAATGCAAGCGAAAATGCAAGAGGAAGTCACAAGGCAAGTGCAAATACAATTGAGTGCCCACGGGATTACAACAGCTCCAGGAATCAACATTAGCTCCGATCAGTTGAGAAGCAGTTGTGCTTCTACGAAGCTGCCTGATGCCATAAAAGATGCAGAGCTGCGCTTCCCCGTGGATGACGTCACTGAACCTTTTACATCATGTGAGCTGCACATTCCAAAAGATAATGGCACAGTGAAGGTGGCTATTGGTGTTGTAAACCCTATTGACCGTACCAAGACACCAAGAATCCATGGGGCAGTAGTACCAGCTGGATATGATACCGTCTCGGTGGATAAAGCTATTGAAGGTTTTAGCGATGTGCCTCTTGACATTCATGGAGGTGATGGGGAGAAGACCGTAGGAGAAGCAGAGAAGTCATTCATTGCATGGCGCAAGCGCTACATCAATATTCCCGGGAAGCCGTTGCCGCACAATAGGTACGGATGAAAGTGAACGAAACAATTTTTTTATTAATTTTATATTGCCTCTTAAATAACAATTGACTCATTGTCTTCTGTACGCACACAACAGGGCCTCCCCCAACCTAAGTCCAATAGTACAATCACCAGACCAGCATAGTGCTCTGGGCGGCGGTTACGATGGGGTAGAAGACACGGCTGCATCCCCACCATCTCCAAGACGGTCTCAACCGCCACTGCCACCGCCTCCAAGGCATTCCCCAATACCGCCTCGAAGGTCTCCAACGCCTGTTCCCCCCCCTCCTCCCATGAACCAGGGAAGACGGCTGCAAACAAATAAGCCATCTGCCCCACCGGCGAAGACAACCAAGAAGGCCCCCGTGAAACCAAGGCCAATTCCACAGAAATTGCCTGGTGAAATGAGTAAAGAGGAGTTAGATGATGCGGTTAAAAAAAACGTCGAAGCATTCTTCTCAGGCACAGGGAAGAGGAAGCAGCAGGAGCAGAAGCACTTCCACCTACCTCCAGCTAAACTAAGGCGGATGGTGGAAGCTGAGCAGAAAAAGAGGCGGCAAGCTCGTAAGCCCTCTCCACCATCAGACTTTGACCGCACTCTTAGCAAGATAATCAAGAAAGCTGCTAAAGCAGGGAAAACTATTGCACAACTCGGAGAACAAGAATTGCAATCAGTCCCTCCTCTAGTTATTGCTAATGAATATGGTTCAAACATAGATATACTGGATATGATGGAAATACCTGCTGATAAAGAAGTGGATATGGCGGAACTTGCTAACTTTTATGCTATGAGAGGTATCGACCTTGGCGATTTCCTCTTTGAAAGTGCACCGGTAGCGGATGAATGACAGAAATATGAGCATGGCAGGAGTCTATGGAATCCTAAGACCATCAATGAACTGGGTACACAATTGTTCAAGCTAAACACCTTGTACCTCGACGCGTGTCACCAAAAAGAGTTCTATATTTCTGTCAGAATCAAAGACGACCATTGGTTCCGTGGCGATGACGTTATGTACATTGAGTTAGCTGAATTACACCAACTAGTCCACCGGAACTCTCTCGACAAGACTCTCATCAGCTGCTATTGTCTATAAGTGATTTTTTCTACTAATTAATAATAAGTCGCTACGTACGTACATGTCTGTGTTTATTATCCTCACTCTATATATATGATGCAGGTTTGAGATGGGAGAGTGCAAAAAGAGAGGGTGTACTGATATTGGTTTCATTGATCCACATATCGTATTCAAAAACCCTAAAGCCCAACCAACATGGAAAGCAGAAACGGAGGCCAATATCAAGATGTTCTTAGAGAAGCAATGTGACAAGAAATGTATACTCTTCCCCTACAACTTCTGGTAAGTGTTCATAATGTCGACGATCGTGTATCCATATATATATGTTCACTGTACCTGTGAGCTAATTAATGAGTGTTAATGGACATGGCAGTGAACACTGGATATTGATGGAACTCGATCTGGAGAAAGGTCTTCTAGGCATCTGGGACTCGATGAGAAAAGAGCAAAAAGAGTTCCAAGAGATGATAGATATTATTCAGAGGTAATTGCAGTCTCACTAGCAAAACTATTCCAGTCTCTCTGCATGCAAATTAATGGTCCAAATATTTTTTATGTTATTTGGTAGTTGTTGGGAAAAGGTCTGTCAGGAACACCATATGAAACGCAAAGTGCCACTGAAAGTAGTGCTATACAAAGTAAGTACTATATACCTACCTTAGTTCAACTTCCCTATGCTCGGATGATGACGAATCTTTTTCTCGTAAAGTGGGTTCTGCTGCAGCCCCAGGGGACCAATCTCTGTGGATACTATGTTTGCGAGTTCATGAGAGTGTGCTAAAAAAGAACTAGTCTAGAGGAAAAAAGGGTAAGTGTACACACACACACATATATATATATATATATATATTCTTCATACATATATATATATATATATATATATTCGTGATAGATACAATTTATTTATCATTATTCTTGATACATACATACATATATATATATATATATATATATATATATATATATATATATATATATATATATATATATACTAATATACTTTTTCTTTATCTCATATCTCAAATTGAAGACTTGTTGGTTGAAGGAAAAAAACCCTGGACACACACCATCTCAAAGCAATCCAAGAGACAATAGGTGGATTTCTGAATGATCAGGTCTTAACTCCCGGCGGCGAGTTTTACTATGACCTAAATATGTGATGATGAAAGCCAAATTTCGTATTGATCCAAAGAACATGTGATGATGAAATGTACAATTAATGCAAACTTTACATGTGACGATGAAATGTAATATTATGTTTTAGTTTACTTTTACTTGTGTTGCTTGCGTGCATTGATCGAGCGAAAACTTTACAGTACGCGCGCGTATACGTATATTACTTTGTAGCGAATAATGCGTATTTGAAAACCAAATTAAAACAAAAAAGAATCATCAATTGAAATAAGCAGAAAAAGAAAAAAAAAAGACCCTTTAGTCCCGGTTGGTAATACCAACCGGGAATAAAGGGGCCATCCCAGGCGCTGGCGTGGCTACCTTTGGTCCACTTCTATTCCCGGCTGGTCCACTTCTATTCCCGGCTACTATCCCTTTATTCTCAAACTCCTATTCCCGGCTGCGTAACTGGGAATAAAGGGGGTTGGCAGCCGGGAATAGAAGCCCTTTTTTACTAGTGCAACCTTAATAAGAACACCCTTGCCAGCTTTCAATCAAAGCTTCTCCTTCCACCCTTGTATTTTTTTCCAAACTCTTTCCTTCAAATATTCAATTTTTTTTTAATCTCCCTGTATATACCGGAAGTCCCAATACTTTTCATTTCGTGCTTCTAATGTAATACCCAAGGTTGTCATCAAGTGATTTTTCCCTGAACTTTTTGTATTCATACTAAACATTATTGAAGATTTCTCCTTATTTATAGTTTGCCCCGAGCAGTCTTCATACAATTAAAGAATATTTTATTGCAATATCACTCTTGGTTTCTTGTGCATATATGTTGTAATACTCAGATTGAGTGTTACTACGTAGAGAAGCTTTCTAGCCTCCTCGGTTACTGGGTTGTTAGGGCTGCGGACGGGAGGGGTATTTTTTATATTTTCTCTAGGATTATTGGGGAAAACTTGGCCAGTTGTTTTTACAAGTTTGCCATCACGTCATCTCAGCAATTCGTCAAGGTAGCTAGCCTACCGCCGCCGCCGCCCTACGTCAGGTGCGAGCTGTAGCCTCGTCGGTCCCTTGGCCGGCGACGAGCACCCAACAGAGTATGACTATCGTCTACCCTTCCCCACCAGACAGTATAATCATCCCAGACCCTACATCTGACACGGTGAATGCTGGCTTGTACACCATTCTACCCCGCCTCAGGCCTATCCTGGAAGAGGACAACGCCCAAGCCTTCCTCCACTTCTTCCAGGGCAACATGCACTCCATGACCTGGGACTTGGTCACCCCAGAAACCCTACTTCACATCATCATCAAGAACTCCGTGCGGTGCGCCAAAGCCGTCTTGGAAGGCGGAGCCCCGGAGATGCAAGGGCTCCGTGCCTACCCCAACTGCGTCACCCAGTATGGCTTCTTCCCGATCCACCAGGCTGCCGAGATATTCTCTGTCGACATGATCAGGCTGCTCATTCGCCATGGCGCGTTGGTGAACCTGCGCACGATCGGCGGCGAGGTGATCAAGGGCCTGCTCCCACTCCATGTCGCTGTTGAGAACACCTGCATGCATAAGTATCTTGAAGACAATATGTTCCCTGACGAGTTTAATCCGGACTATAGTAAGGCTGGCATCAGCGATGTCTACAAGCTTATCCATCTCCTGTGCCTGCCGGAACTGAAGATCTTCATGGATACGACAAGGCTGATTGCAGAGCACACAGATGATCTGGTTGGTGAGATCTGCAATTACATAAAGCATGGGAAACTTCTCCAGACTGCGGTTTTGCTCCTGGCAGCTCAAGAGCATATCAGTAAACAAGATGGGTTTGGTGATATCATTAAATTCATCGCCGAGCACAGCAGCACCATTAAATTGAATCCTAATGGAAAGGAGGACGAGGCACATCACAAGGAAAACTATATTTCGTCAACATTGTGGATTGTTAAGCATTGTCGTCCAGGGCTGGTAAAGCTCTCAGTCAATACATTCAAAGGCGTTCAAAGATGCCACCGCCTCGTATGGAGGTCCTTGAACGTGTTTCGTCGATTCTCAAGTTTTATAAATTTTGTCCTTACTAATGGAGAAGTTGTCATCAGCACTGAAAGCCTAGACCTCTCCCGCTATAAGTGCCCATTGCCCAGTGGAGTCATAGCTGATGAACTTGGGAACACTGTTGCTCTTGCTACCAAGGACAAGGATACTAATCTGCATGCTGGAAAGGCTGTGAGAAAGAAGAAACTACCTATACATCTGGATCTCCAGTACAAAAGGAGAAGTTTCTTCCCATTTTGGCGCTCAGCTTTAACTTATGGGTTCCCTGTGAAGGTCTATCCATCTTGGTCGTATGATGACAAGCATTTTCGTGATCTGAGACCATTCATGTTTAAGAGAGAATCGGGGGACAAAGCAGGATCTTCTCCAGCTCCTAAGTCATAGCGCGTTGACCTTTTTGCAAGCATGCGGCAATCCACAAGCAATTATCAATCCAAGAGGCAATTTGGTACTGCGGCTGTATTGATAAACAATTATCAACCAAAAAGGCTATTTCTGTTTGGTAGTGCTGCATTGACGTTCTTGAAGGTCTTGAAGAAAGCAAGAATGAGAAGGTGCCAAGCAAACCCTAGGCAGCGCTTCTCCCGGCGCCGGCCTGCAGCCCGGCACCGGCGGCCCCCCTCCCCTCCCTTCCCCTCCCTGCAACCTCAACGCCTACAACTCCCATCACCTCCACAGCCCTGGCCTGCCCCAGATGTGCCGTCGCCAGATCCGGCGCCGCCGCCAGTTCCCTTTCCTACTCCCCCCCGCGCCAACTTCTCCCTCCGCCACCTCAGCCCCTGTCTCCCCCGGTTGCGGCCCACAGACGCGTGCGGGAGCAGGAGCAGGAGCCGTGACGCCACCATCCGAGTCAGACGCCCACTCCCTAGGGCCGCCGGAGCCTGATCTCATCGCCGCGCCCTCCCTCGGCGTCCATGGTGACCTGGGTCTGCCGCTACTAGCCAAGGCGCCATCGACGCCGCTGCCGCAGCGGGGCCATCCGGCTCAGCATCACCCGTCCAGCAGATGCGGCGCCGCCGGCGGATCTGACAACGGGGCTCGTGGGGAGACCGAGCGGCCGCCGCCTCCATCCGCGGGGCCTGCGCCGTCCACGCCGGTCTCCCACCTCTCCCCGCTCGTGGAGCCCTTCTTCCCCAGCGGTGCCCCCGGACGCCCGAAGGCCATGTGCTGGTCCGAGGACTCCATCTCCTACGACTCGGAATCCGACTTCCCCCCACCCATCGCTACCCAGGCTTCCTTCGCCGATGTTGTCCGCAGGAGCTCTCCCTCTCGGGAAACCACCTGGCTGGTAAGGTCTAGTGCCCTGTCGCCCACCCGAGCGGTCGACGAGCGGCCAGCAGAGACAACACGTGAGGTCGAAGGCAGGCATCGTCAAGGCCGCAGGCGACGTAGGCGCAGGAGGAGGCCGCATCGCGCACCCACCGGGGGAGACCGCATCTCTGTTCACCGGCGGCTGGGTCCTCGCGGCGAGGCCAACAAGGGCCCTGCGGAGCGCGTCCTTGCCCGCCAAAGATTGGGCGCATGTGTTCCGCTGCAGAGGAGGCACATCTCACCGCCTGACGCGGAAGGGTGGCGGGAGGTCCTGCATAGGTAGGCGGAAACGACGCCTGCTGAGCACGCCGCCACCTTCAAGCCACCTCGCCGGAGGCGCATTGCGGAAGCATTCCGAGACAGGTGCCTAAACTGCTTGTCTTACTCTCACCACATCGCCACGTGTTGCTTGCCTCTGCGATGCCGAGGTTTTCAACACATTGCCAGAGACTACAAGCGACTGCGCTCATCGAGCCACAACTGGGTTGGCTCCGGTGCTGGAGAACGCCATCGTTCTGGCCATGAGGCCATCCCAAACCGGCACCAGTCCCGCAGGCGGTCCGGGCAGCGCACCCAAGGCACCTGGGGACACAGTCATGGTGAGGCCGGCAAGACAGAGGTGAGCACTGCGATGCTTGTCCAAGATGTTGAGCCGGCGAAACAGTCCGAAATCACCGACTATTGGGCCCTGCTCCATATTGAACAAGATCCATCCTCTCCATTCGAGTTGATCGTGGGAAGACAACCTACCTCAGATCCGATGGTCCTTGAGGTAGGGCTGCTTAGCGGTCATCGTGGCGCAACGGAGCAGTCTGTAACAAAGCCACCAATGTTGACATACTGCTGGGTACCACCCAGATTTGAGCAAGACCCAACCTCCCTTGGCGAGGCGATCGCTGGAGGGCAGCCGGCCTCAGATCAGATGGTTCTAGAGGCAGGGCTGCTCAACGGTCCTGGCGGCGCAACAACCACTCCCTCCGGCGTCCCAGACAACGGCAAGGACGGTCGTCTGTCCCTGAGGCACGAGGCGACCAGTGATGTAGCGCCAACCACGGCGGGACAGGCTGATCATGTCGGCGCATCTGGCAACCAGGAGGGGACGGAGGTCCCACCATCCTCACCATCAAAGGCACACACCACGGCTGTGCTTTCGGCCCAGTGCATGGATGCCGGACCGCAAGCTGAGGCGGCTGATGGCATGGCAACGGGCGTCGTTTAGGCAAACGACGAGCTGACCGCTGAGGGCACGCCCACACCGAGGGAGGCCGCCAAGCGACTGTCCAGGTTCGTTGAGGAGGTCCAGGTAATGAGACAGCCACCTCTCATCAGCTCCCCGCCTAAGCAGAAGCGAGCACCAAAACAGACTACTCTGCCCATTAGGAGCAGACGGATTGGTGCTCAGCAGATGGACCATATCCCGGCGTCCAAACATGGCGAAGTGCTGCTCATGAAGAAGATGGGGATCCTTGCACCTTCAGCACCAATTTTCTCTGCAGCCAAGCGTTCGTACGATTCGTACTTCCAGGGCACCCTATTGGAAGCAAACGTCGAGGCGCTTGATGCGCTGTTCCTAGCATCTAGGGCCATGGTTGGTGGAGCAGCGTGGTCTGGTACTTTAGCTAGATCATAGTCTAGGTTGATTCCAATGGATCCCAAGGTTGTCATAGTCAAAATGTAGTCCCTTTGAGGTAACCTTCGGCCTGGGAACAGTCTCAAACTTCTACCTTCTTAATACAATGATAGGCAATGCTCTTGCGTATTCGAGAAAAAAAAGTTGTCCTACGGTGTAGGTCGAAGTATCGAACCTTGGAGTGCCGTGCTTGATCGAATTCTGTTACCGCGCTAAAAATGCAGCAGCTGAACCGTACTTTTATATATGCATCTACTAGTATATATCATGCTTGACATTGAGCTGAGAATTGAATAGCTTATCGGTTCTTTTTGTGATACTGCTTCTTATGTCTCACTACCGGAAACAGTATAAGTGCCGAGTGTCTGAGGGTTTGCCGAGTGCATTCCATCAGGCACTCAGCAAATATCCTATTTACCGAGTGTTTTGAATTCAACACTCGGCAAACAGATAGCACTCGACAAAATCCAACTTTGCCGAGAGCATAATAAAAAACACTCGGCAAACTACAACAAAACACTCGACAAACACGGATACTCGGCAAAGTACAGGCACGTGCGCTGGGCGTGCGGTGGCCGTGTGACGGCCGTTGGGTGCGCCGCCCTGCTATTAGACCTTTGCCGAGTGTCCGTTAGAGACACTCGACAAAGACAAGGTTTACCGAGTGTTTTTTATTGACACTTGGCAAAATAATGTTGTTGCCGAGTGTTTTTTATTGGCACTCGGTAAAATAATAATTTTTTCCTCTCTTGCCCTTCAAACTTTTTCTACTCTTCACATACAACATGTGGTACTACATGTTAAAATTTAGTATATTTCTCAATCTGTTTGGTATATTTAATTTATTTATTGCATTTAGAGGAAATTTTTGGTATAAGTCAAATTTGAACTGCAAGTGATTCAAATAATGGAATAAAATGAGTGAAAAAATGATATTCATGTTATTGAGTCCATTTTGAGGCCTTACCTAGGAAATGAAAAGAAATTTCAAACATTTTGTTTAGGAAACACGACCACAAATGTGTGGCCGAATGGTTTTTAAATTCTACAACAAGCAAACGAAGTTTGAAAATCACGAGATTTGTCAAAATCTCATGATATCATACGTGGAGGCTGTGGTAAAAAATTGAGAAGGTTTCGCACAATTTGTCATGTACGACACTTACAAACCAAAGCATCTCCAAAGAAGAATCGTAGCGTTGAGAAGGATCTGGTAAGATTTGGAGTCAAAGTGACAGTCGAATTGGGGTTTGACTTCAAAACTTTTTGTATAGGCAACAGACAATATAGATTGGTTCACGTCAATTTTTGGTAATTTTTCCGATCCGTTTGATAATTTTAATTTATTAACTACAATTATAGAATTTTAATTGATATAAATTGAATTTGAGCTATAACTGCATGAAATAATGGAATAATATTCGTAGAAAAATCAAATATGTATTGTTGAGTGAATTTGATAAGGTATTTTCAAATTACATCATAACAAATTTAGTAAAACACGTTATGAAAAAGGAGGATAGGTGGGCATGAAATACAATTTATTTTGCCGAGTGTTAACTGTACGACACTCGGCAAATAATATAGTTGCCGAGTGTCATATAGTGGACACTCGACAACATACCCAAGCTGGCCCCACTTACCAGTACCGTTCCGGTTGGAAATTAAAAAAAACAATGCCGAGAGCCCGAAATCTGGCACTCGACATACCTTTACTTTACCGAGTGCTAAATCGCGGGCACTCGGCAAAGCCCTTTTGTTTTTACCCTATCCGGCCGCACAATTACTCACACACACTCACACACTCACCCGCACACACACGCACACCGTGCCGTGCCGCCGGACAGCCACCCCCACCCCGCGCCGTCGGACCGCCCTCCGCCGCCGGGCCGCCACCCCCCATAGCCGGGCCGCCACCCTCCGCCGCCGGACGGCCGCCCCCCCCCCCCCCCCCCCCCGCTGGGCCCCTACCTTCCCGTGCCGCCGCCCCCGGCGCGCCTGCCCCTCCCGGCCCCCGGCGGGACGCCCCTCCCGCCGCTGCACGGCGGCCCGGCCACCCAGCATCCGCCGCCGGGTTGTCCCCCTCCCAGCGTCCGCCCCCGCCTCCCTGCTCTTTCTGGTATGGTCTGCCTTATTTGCTTAGTTTTTGAAATTACTGAACCAATAAGTTAGATCTGCAGAATTCCATTGAGGCTGAATAAGCAGCTATAGTATTTTGAAATTAGAAAAGAGAAAAACATATTTACTCAATCTTTGTCTACCAATTTGTCCTGACTGTAGTATGAACCCCATTCTGTTTGCCATCTCTACTGTACGCAGTAGTAATTTTTAGAGGAATGTAGCCTCCTGCTGTTTGATACTTCAACAGCTATTGACACCTTCAGAGGAATCTAGCCTACCTGATTGACTGTTGTTTGGTCTGTTATAATGTCCCTTCTCTCCATCTGCTGTTCAGCTTAGTTGCTTGAACTCAATAGACACTGTATTCTCGTAAACTCTCTCCATCTGCACAGATATGCAGTGCAGTAAGTTTCACAGTATAGTAAGATTTGTTGCAATTTGTAAAACTTAGCAGTTATGTGTCCTTCCGTGTAATGCCTTTAGGTGTAACTTTCTTAGATCACCATCACCTTAGAATTAGAGACTCCAGTTAACAGATTATTTACGGTTACTGCTGGTCCCTCACTGTGTTACAGGTCAGTCCCTCACTGTGTTATGCTTGTATTACGCTGAAGGTGCATGTTTCTTTCTTCCCTGCTATTGGATGTTGGGTTTGGAAAACCCGTTATTGGGTGTCTGATTTGTTAATGTTGAATTTGATAGATTTATCTATGTATTGTCTGTGTCTCTGTGTGTTTGTAAGCGTGTTTTGTGTGTGTGTGTAGCAAACTGTCAGTCTAATATGGAGTTCATCAGATGTGTGTTGTGTTGGATGTCCTGTCTAATCATCGGTTGCTCATTTATTTTCCTGCTTGTGGAATGGAACCAGAGGCACCAGTGCATTGTGTCTCTGTGTTTTTGTAAGCTTGCAAGTTTATTTTTTCAATGGTATAAGTTTGATAGTCCCACAGTTAAAAATCAGAGCTAAAACTTTCACCCTGCTCGCTACAACTGTTTGATATATAGTAGCTACAATCGATATTAGTTATTTGTTTCCAGCCACAGCTGCAGCTACAACATAAAAAACTGACCCGATGCATTTGGCTCTCTATTATCTTCAACTTGCAGGGTTTTGCCGCCGCTCCCTGCCCCGCCCTGCCACCTGGTTCCGCCTTGCCCTCTGGCCGCCCCATAACTTGTCGTCGTTTTGCAAGGTATAAGATGTGTATGTGGTTGTCGGCCATCGTGCCGTTTGTTGCCGAGTGTATGTGGTTGCCGGCCATCGTGTCGTTTTATTTGTTGCAGGTTTTGGAAACCTCCCCATGCAGGGGAGGTGCTGCCGAAATTTAGATTCAACACTATTATGTTCCTTTTATTGCAGGAGAGGCTATTGCAACGTCCTCGACTCGTCACTTTGCAGGACAACAAGGTGAGGCATAAAAGACCCTTCTTTCCGTATCATGTTCGTATATCACGTAGCCTAGCTAGGCGTCTCCCATTCGAAAGAGATACGGTTAAAAATATGCAGATCTTTGCATATCTATAACCGTATCTGTTTCAAATTGTCCACGTTTTTTTGGACAGCCCGAGGATGTGTAAATGTGGTTAGTTTCCATGCTCTACTCCGATCCATGATAGAGTTTTGGCAGCATCTCCCTGTTGTTCTCCGGATACACAATCTTCCTTCTAGGACGTGTATTTGGAGAACAGCGGGGAGGTGCTGCCAAAATTATGTCTCGGATAGGAGTAGAGCATGGAAACTAACCCCATCTACACATCCTCGGGTGGGATTATGACCTATCTTCACCTATTAGATAGTATAGGAACCTGTAGATGCAATGTGATTTTTTATATTACTCGTTGATTTGCTAGAGGATGGATGACCGTGAGTGGATGTACACGGGCCGCTCTAGTCAGACTTCATTGACCGATGAATGGATTGAGAAGACCGATGCTTTCTTGGAACGGGCATTTGCAAGGGTTAAAGGAGCTAGTGTCACTTGGTGTCCCTACAGCAAATGTGCAAACATGCGTCGGCAAACCAAGGTGGTCATGGGTAAACATCTTTGCAAGAATGGATTTATGGCAGACTATACCAGGTGGATCTAACATGGTGAAGCCGATCGTGGGAGAGACGAGGTCGTGAGACAACACATCGAGGAATATGATGTTAATGCCGGGGTAGGAGACATGTTAAATGACTATCATGAAGCACACTTCAATGAAGGACATAGGGAGGAGCCAGAGGTTACCGCAAAGGCGTATTACGACATGTTGTCTGTGGCACAGCAACCCCTTCACGGGCATTCCAAGGTTTCTCAACTAGATGTCATTGCACGTCTAATGGTCGTGAAGTCCCAGTTTAGCTTGAGTCGAGATGCCTTCGATGTTATTCTGACAGTTGTTGGCAGCCTGTTCCCAGATGGTCACATCTTGCCAAAGAGCATGTATGAGGCACAGAAACTCCTTCGTGCACTTAAGATGCCATACGAGCAGATACATGCTTGTCTGAAGGGATGCATCTTATTTAGGAAAGAGTATGAAGAAGAAAAGTATTGTGTGAAGTGAGAATCATCTAGGTTCCTAGAGGTAGACTCTCGTGATGGTCAGAAGAGGCAGCTCGCGATCCCCGTGAATATCCTACGGTACCTTCTTTTCATACCGAGGATCCAACGACTTTACATGACTGAGGAATCCACGAAACAGATGGCATGGCATAAAAATGGACATCGATACAATCTTGAGAAGATGGTACACCCATCCGATGGTGAAGCCTAGACAAGGTTTGATGTGATTCATTATGAGAAAGCTCTAGAGGCTCGTAATGCATGTGTTGTGCTAGCAACAAATGGGTTCAATCCTTATGGAATGGCGGCTACCCTGTACACCTGTTGGCCCATGTTCGTTATCCCCCTCAATCTCCCCCCTAGCATCCTCTTTCAACGACAGAACATATTCTTGTTGTTGATAATTCCAGAACACCCGGGAAATAATATGAGTGTGTACATGGAGCCTCTGATTGATGATTTGGTCCATGCTTGGGAGGAAGGGGTATGGACATATGACCGAGCTACAAAGACAAACTTCAAAATGCATGTTTAGTACCAGTACTCCCTGCATGACTTGCTAGCATATGGGATTTTCTGCTGCTGGTGTGTTCACGGGAGGTTCCCATGCCTAGTATGCAAGGCTTCTCTGAAGTTCATTTGGTTGACGAAGGGTGGCAAGTATTCTTCGTTTGACAAACATCGACAATTTCTCCCTCTTGACCATCCATTCAGACTAGACATCAAGAACTTTATGAAAGATGTCGTAGTTAAAGACCCTGCACCACAGATGATGACAGGAGCCACGGTTTGTGCTCAGTTAGATGCTCTTGAGGGCAATAAACGAGAAGGTGGTTTTGTGGGATATGGCAAGCAACATGCCTGGACTCAGAAGTCATGCTTGTGGAACCTCCCCTATTTTGATGATCTTCTTCTTCCACATAACATTGATGTAACGCACACTGAAAAGAATATCGCCGAGGCAATTTTTGGTACAATCATGTACCATGGTTGCAGAGTTGAGCAATTTCTTCTGCTAGCTTTGTGCCAAGGAGTTATCTCGTACCGTGGTTGCAGAAATGGAAAGAATGGCGCCTGTGTTGCCCTGTAAGTTGGAGAAGATTTTTCCACCCGGCTTCTTCAATCCGATGCAGCATATGATTCTGCACCTCCCGCATGAAGCACGAATGGGGGGCCTGTGCAGGGGCGTTGGTGCTATTCAATTGAGAGATGTCAAAAGGTTCTTCGAACTAAATGTAAAAATAAATGCAAAATTGAAGCATCCATTGGAGAGGCATATATTCTGGAGGAGGTGTCAAACTTCACAACAAAATACTATGCTGACAACCTTCCTAGCGTGCATAATCCACCCCCTCGTTACAATGCCGGCAAAGATGAATCGAGCCTTACCATTTTCTGAGGGCAACTCGAAAGTGCAAGTGGTGCGACCCACAAGACCTTGAAACATGAAGAGTGGCGCACTATCATGTTGTATGTGTTGACCAACCTATCCAAAGTGGAGCCGTACATATTGTAAGTTCTCAACAAACTTGTTCTCAAGTAGTCACTATTCTGTGTTCAACTCTCATGTTTCTCATTGGTATAGGGAATTTCATCATCAATTCTGGCGTGAATCAAGGGAACCTACCACGCAGGAAGCTGAGACCCTTCTTAGAGAGGGTGCAGGAAATGGAATGCCCAATTTCATTTCTTGGTTCAAACAGAAGGTAGAGTTCAATTTAGCTCGTACTTAGTTGACATTACAAGTTGCTGGTACATGCGAATAATATAACAAACCACCCTACTTGAACTTGCAGGGCCAAACTAATGTGTCTATGAGTGCTGAGTTGAGACAGGTTGCCGATGGTTGTGCCTATAGGGTCAGGTCATTTACCGGTTATGACGTGAATGGATATCGCTTTCACACAACAAGCCACGAGTAGAGTCGGCCCAATCGAAGAACCACAAATACCAGAGTTTTTACGCCAGGCTTTGATGGGTCGAGTACTACGGAAGAATTGAAGAAATATACTATCGACACGGAATTTTGTCCTATGCTGAGGGCACACGAGCAAGCTGGAAGGGTCCACTCAATGGAGCTGGAGATCCGCCTAGCTTCAGCGCAGGGATGGTCGATCCTGCGCAATCCTCTTGAGACGGGTCAGTTAATTTGACCCTGTGATTGACAAGGAGAGAAAGTTTATTAGTAATTTAGGGCCGAATGTGCCGGTGTTGCTAGACAGTCCCGAATGTGCGGTTCTGAGAGCCGATATGAAAGGAGATCGACTAAATAGTCAATTCTAGCATATTCATAAGAATAAATTAGTTAAAGCTTATGGGGTTGTGTAAGAAGAATCGGTTATTGTTCAGGATGAGTATCATTATTTAGACAAACATTAATCAATGGCAGAAGGATATCAACAATAATTAATTTACGCCAGGCCAATGATTACAAGTAACCGAACCTCTTTTTATATAAAAGAAACAGTTCATCATCATTCAACCATTTAATAAAGACAAATCTAATGAACATATTAGATCTCATCTATCGCTATGACTAGTGGGGCACGAGGTAGAATCATGTAGGCTATAGAAACAACAATAGACTCGACGACCCTAACTTATTACTAACATCAGTGGGGCATGAGGCAGAATCATGTAGGCCGTAATACAATAATAAGATCATGGGGCTAACACATCTTTCAACCTATCCCTACTTCAACGGTCTCGTGACGTGAACTATTCATGAAAGCGCTCGATATCGGCTAAAACAGTCGATTTAGGCATAGCGCACAGTTAAGGTCATGCCTTCTCAGGAACAGATCTACCAAATAACGATCCTTACTCCACGGTGCTAACAGTAGGGTGTGAGGCAGAACCACACAGGCCGTGATAACGGGCCATGTAACAGTTTTTGCTAGCCAATAGATTTACTCAAGATTAGACATGCCTTAACCGCACGCTATGCACGATCAAGATTGATATAAAACAGCCCATAAAACATAACTCATCGTTTTAAGTGCAGATTAGATCAGTTTAGATTAACAAACGATCGGTTAAACAAGATATAAGGCCGATCTAGATCAATGCTAATCGACGAAGTGATATTGCTGTAGTTAAATAAATAATGGAAGCAATAAGCAATATCGGTAACTTAATGAATCTATCCGAAGGAACGCCACCCTTAGATAGAGCCAATAACTTGACCTTAATTTAGTTCGAGTAGTGGAGGCCGACCGGATCGATGCAGCCATACTTGAACTAGACAAGAGTCGATAACTAGCTTATACCAGAGTCGCAGTGGAGGTCGACCGGATCGATGCAGCCGTACGAATAGAAGTATAAGTCATGACGATACTTATAGACAAGTAGTGGAGGTCGACCGGATCGATGCAGCCGTACTTGCTGAAGAACTCACCGAGATCTACTCTACTTCTACTCCTAAGGGGTGGCTGGAGCCGAAAAAAGTAAATAACTTGTATTGGATTGATTGTGCCTTTTTACAATAGCCGGGGTTTGATATTTATACCCGGAGTCTAAACATGAATCCTACTCGAGCATGATTCATTACAATCTTTGGCATAAAGCAAAACATTCCTAATTTAAGATAACTTGGACCCTAATCTTTCTCTTTTGGTAGAGTCCTATATGTAGTTTCCTGGCGTCAACCGTAGCTCATCATCGCTATCCGCTGACGTCATCCCAAAAGATCTGATTCTAGAGTCGCATCTAAATCAGCTGATATCAATCTTCATGCAATCCATTCCTTGATTGTCACAATCTTGGAAGCCTACGAGTTCCCGCGTTCTTCTCCCAAATTTTGGTGTAAACACATGCCCCCCAATTTTGGGATAAAATGGTTTTATTCCAAAATTCCAGTTTATTGGTTTACCACGCCGCAACCGTTCTATCCTGAGATATACGCACAACTCCTGACTTCCTGGCCCGAGTCTTATATAACATCCCAATAGTATCTTTTCTGACTCACTCGGCCCTTTTGCTTTCTCCTTCTTTCTTGAGCCAACTTCAACAGCTGACGCCGTCATCGCCAAGGCCCCAAACCCTAGCAAATCCTCTATTCTATCGAGTCGTCATCTTCATCAGATCTAAACTTGTTCTGGCTATAATGACGACCAACGACCATGTTCCTGAGGTATGCTTCCAAGTTTCCATTCTCCAATTGTTGGCCGCTACCCCATATTTCTCTTCTTCTTGAATTTATTTCATCCGATTTCTAGGAAATAAGGAACAAAATCTTGATTCCATCAGCTGTTGTTCCTAATGTCTATTTGCTCGGGCCTATGGGTGACCCTTATCCATCTGATTTCATCCATCAAGAAACCAACCAGATCCCCTTCAAACAGTCTGCAGTGGACTCATCTTCCTGGAATAAACTCCCTTCAGAAACTGGCCTAAAGCGCCTAAGGGATGGAAAAATTGGTTTTGTAGGATATCCGAGAAAAAGGGTGGAGATTGGGAGCTTTACGATTTGAACCAGTGCTTGACAATTTCATTGTCCGAAATGGAGAGGAAAGATTCACTCTAGATCTCTGCTTCTTATTTCTGGTCCAATGCTCTAAATGCTTTTATTTTTTGTCACGGTCCAATGACCATTACCTTGGCCGATGTTCACATGTTGACCGGCCTTAGAATCATCGGATTAGTGCGACCTTATGAGTATTTGAGTGCTGGTTCCAAGAGATTAGCCAAGATAGCACGCTGCACCGGATGGGAAAGTTATATTCTGAACCACATTGGAGACGAACCAACCATTAGTGAAAGGGAATATGTGGCCTTCCTGAACATGTGGTTGGAGAGATTCATCTTCTGTGGGTCATCTTGTGGTCTGACTTATAATCATAAGCTTATGGCAGAGCATCTGGCAATAGGCAAGGGTGTCCCTCTTGGAAAGTACCTGCTAGGGGCTGCTTACCATCTGATGTATCAAGTAGCTGCCCAATTATTGAAGAATGAACTTGTGCATACCATCAGCGGCCCTTGGTGGTTGATACAACTGTGGCTCAATTTGTATATGCACAAGATTGTAAGGCCTGATCTCAGAGACCTGAGCTTTCCTTCCTCTAATTTTGATGAGGAGTATAAGGGCAAAGAAGGAAGAACCCACCAGTGCACGAGCTACGACGAAGCTACATCGGTCATAATAACTGACTTCGATGTTGGCCTCCTCTTCAAAAAGTTTTACGGGGGGTTTGATGCAGACGTCCTGACTTGGCTAGCTTATAATGAGGATGACAATGATGAACTGACTTTCCCATTCAAATTTCAATTTGAATCCGGCTGTTCGGACGAGAGAGTGGCTATGGTCTTCAATTCCTTTATCAAGCCCTGTGTTCTCCTAGCCGAATTTCATCATGGTCGCGTCAAAATGGTTACATGTTCCTTCATTCCAGGAAACCTTCTGACTTATGAGTTTTACAACCCTTCATTTGTAGCTCGTCAGTTTGGTCTTGGCCAATTACCCCCCAACTTTTGTTCAAGGATATACTGAGGCCAAGAGAAGATATTAGTGAAGTATTGGAAGCCTCCAGAGTTTTTCAATTGGGATCAGATCTCCTTTCCCTTTTCTTGCATGACTGGACCAGAGTCAGCTTCTCTTCCATTCTCTTCGACTCTTGGTGGCAAAAATGGCACTCCCATCTTTTCTATGGTTTGGTCCATCCTTTGTGTATAGCTCTAGATGAGGAATTTGCTTCTGACAGTAAGGTAACCTGGCATTTCTTTTAAGAAAATTGTTCGATGAATTCTTTCGCCACCCGTTCTAACCGATCCTTTTTAGGACATTGAATTTGATCCTCTGAGCTTGCATAGGAAGGGGCGTCTCATAGACTATCGGCCACCATGTTTGGTTGCAAAATTAGGATCGGTTGCACCTTCGTTGAAGAAATTGATGAAAACTCATGCTGCTCCCATGATTATGACATGTCAATCTCCAAAGCGCAAGGCGGTCCAAGGGGCAACTCAGAAAGTCACTACTGGAAAAAGACTCCGTCGGATGAGACCATCAGCTGCTTAGGTGAACGATCCATATTTTCCTTGAACTAATGTTCAACTTTCTAATCCTGTTCATTCACAGCTATCGAGCATTGCGTCCCAGTCTGCTCTAGGTGAGGAACTGCTATCCCAAGCGTTTGATTCAACACCAACTGAACCCCCATCGGTTGATTCTCAAAAGGAGCCAATTTCAGTTGGAATAACTGATGCTTCTACAATAGCAGAAAATGTGAGTTTCATCCTTGATGCTTGTGGGAAGTTTTCTTTAATCTCCTGATTTACTCTGTTTTTTTTTCATCTCTCATCCAATTTCTTGCTATGTAAAATACTCCCCGAGAAAACACCTATGCAAGAGTAGAAGCCTGACAGTCCGCTTGACGATCCTATCGGTGTTGAAGGTGGTCTTGTTGCCGTCGACACTCAGACTGTCGATTCCCCAGTTCGCCAAACAACTGATGGTAAGGAAGTTATTTTCTCAATTCATCTCTCTGTAACAAACATGAACTAAAAATCTTCTGATGTTTGCAGATGCCAATGTTGAGATTTCTGAGCCGATTCAACCAGATATTATCGGTGCATCATCAGTTGTTCCTTCTCTTCAGATATAAGCTACCACAGAAAAGGAATTGTATCTCATCTTACTTATTCCCTCGTATATGTAGGCACCCAACCTTCTAGCTCTAAGCTATTCTTTTGACCTTGGGGAATATATTGATGAAGATGAGGTTAGCTTGTTAGCCACTTCCTCTAAGGAAGTTTTATCAGAAGAGACCAGAAATCGGCTAAGAAATATACTGCTAATATTTGAGAAGAATATAGCCAATTTGGTCCAAGATATCGATTTAATGCAGAGAGTCTTCTTGGCCATTAAGGGTGATCCATCCCCAGCTCTCTCTAGAGTCTTGCCATCTTTGTCTATTTTTGAAGATCAGGTCCTGAAGGTGAAAAAGACCTAGAGGAACTTGTCCAATCGTGAAGCCTTGCTGGCCAAGGGGAGCTCCAATAGACAAGAGGCTAAAGAGCTGACGCAGCTGATTGATGATTTGAAGAACTCCTCCCTTAGGACTGATCTAGAGTTATCCCAACTGATGCCATCAAACAGAAGAAATAGGAACTGTTGGCCAAAGTAAAAGAAGTCAGAGCCATTCGAAGTAGCCTGGAGAACACTCCTGGAATAGCCAAAGAATATGAGCAAAAGATTGCAGAAGCTGACGCTATTCGGCTATAAGTACTAAAAGTCATCCAAGATGTTCTAAACTCATGATCTGTATGTTAACACGTGTCATGTGTAGGACCAATGATAGCCATATTTTCGTTGCCTCGTTGTATTTCTTGTTTCGGCTAAAGAGCCGATTTGAAAATAGCCGACTCCGTACTTCCAATCTTAATCCAATTAAGTCTAAAAACCCAGTTTCATCAAGAGAGCCCTTCGAGTTTTCCTCTCTTAGTCCCCCAATGCCGTATTCTCTTCGGCATTAGTGAGGTGGCGCTTCGCCTTCTATTAATTGTGGTTGCCTTTTATGCATCCCGAGGCATCCACCTCTTCGCTCTGTGGCTTCAAATACCAGTCGAGGGTTTTGGCCCTGAACACATCTCCACTCACAATTGTTCCTTTGCACTTCTTTGCCTTCCAAAACCCTATAGCGGTTTTCTTCCCTTCTATAGATCCAATCAATTTCATGGCCAGCGAGGATAACCACGGCAAGCACGCAGCAGAGGAGATCCTAGAGGAGAACATGCCGATGAGCCAGCGCCTCCGACGCATGAGGTGAGATTGATGACTTCTGCTTATGACGATGATCTGTAATCTTCTGCTCATAGTGATGAACTCTTCTATTTTGTTTCTAGGTTTGTTGTGAATGATAGCCTTTGTCCTCTTCCCAAGGCCGGTGAGCCCTCTGATGCCGTGTCTTCCACGCCAGCCTCATCATCGGATTCCTCCGATTCGTACAACGACGATGATGCCCGATGCTTCCTCCAGGAGTGGAGGGTGGCTTAGAACCTCTATTTCGAGGCGACTTAGGAGAATGGCCAGCTCGAGATCTGCCTCGGGGTCTCTTAGGCTGCTCTTCATGCGGCCGAAGAGGAGGCTAGCGCCATTTTAGCGCGCCTGGCCAAGTCTGACGCCATGGTGGCGGGTAAGATGAATTCCAGGAACACTTTATTATGATTTCCATTGTCTTTTGTGTTGACAACTCTTCCGTTTCTATGATCATCTACCCTGATGATGTAGTTGGAGTCTCTCCAACCGGCAGTGAATGCGGCCGTGGATGCTGTCAATGCCCAGGGCTCCCTCATCAATGCTCGCCTCCAAGACATCCCAGGCCCCATTCAGGAGATCGCCCTCCACGACGTTTGTCATGGTGCAGCGGTGGCGCTGACCACGGCGCAAGTCCAGACTGGGTATGACCTCCACGCCATGGAGTCTGGCTTCCCGATGGGCGATGGTCCTGAGGAACATGAGGACCTGCTCGAAGAATTTGTTGTTGCTGCGGAGGCCGTCGTGGACATTACATGCACTCAGGATGTAGTGAACAAGGTCTTTGATTAGTTTGTACTTAGGGTAAATCGATGAACAAAGACTCCTGTTCTTTCATGAATGTGTCTCAGTGCAATGCCCTTGTGTATGGCTATTTTTGTTTTTATTTCTTGCTCTGGAGGCAATACGTATCGTATCGGCTTTTATGTCCTTGAAGATTTTCATTTTTTAAACTAGAGGCGATACTTTTCTGGTATCGCCTATTAGAGCCGATGACTAACGAATCGGCTACCAAGTGTTGAATGAATGCCAGGATAACATTCCTTCAAATATTTTCGTCAATCGCTATTGATAGGTTGCACCAGAACTTTTCACACCAAAGGTCAAACGATCGATTGATCCAGGCCAAACATCTCTTTAAGCGAAGTAAAACTTCCATTAATAGATTTATCAACTCTGAATTGCATTTATGATTTGACTTAGCGTTCATGAATGTCGGCCTAAGCCCATCTCTAGGACCAATACTTACTGCCCTTAATCCAATGGCCAACGTGAAGCCACAACTACTAACTAAAACAAAATCTCAGAGCCGATTGCTTGCATCGGCTGTTGGCTTTCATTGCTGATCTTAATGAAGCCTCCTTCCCATAACTTGCTAGAAAAGCATTCAAAATCTCTTAGTTCCCAAAAAGACTGGATCGACTATTGCGATGCTCACAGATTCATCAGCGCGAACCAACTCGACATCATCTCCATGCCATTGGATCAAACACTGATGCATAGTCGATGGTACACAACAGTTTGCATGAATCCAATCACGACCGAGGAGCAAACTGTACGACCCTTTTCCATCAATGACGAAGAATGTGGTGAGCAGCGTCTTAGTCCCGATTGTCAATTCGACATTTATTGCCCCTCGGGGTCTTAGACGCATTACCTCCAAAATCCTTAAGCATCATCTCAGTCTCCATGAGATCTCCTGGTCCTTTGCCAAGTTTACGAAAAGTGGTGTAAGGCATAAGATTGACAGAAGCACCTCCGTCCACCAACATCTTGTTCATTGGCTTTCCATCAACAAAACCTTTCATATATAAAGCCTTTAAGTGCCGATGCTTGACTGGTTTATCAAATATTGCTTGCTGTACAACCGTCAACTTGGCAACTATCTCCTCATACTCTGACTCATCAAAATCTGAATAAACTTCTTGATCTACCGGAGCTCTGAACTCTGATGGCAACAGAAAAGCCATTTGAATATTAGCCAATGGTTGCTTTTTATCGGCTGTCTGTTTAGTACGCCATACTTGAGGTTTACCGGATGCCTGAGCCTATTCCAACTCTTTATTCCTTAGGCGTTGCACCCTTCTCTTCTGGCTTCTTGTCAAACCTTCTGGACACCATTGGCCTTACTGCCAAACATATTCTCTCTTGTTGCCCTCTTCTTCATAATCAGCCCAATCTTGATCGATAACTCTTTTTTCTAGCCGATTATGAACACTTCCATTTTTTAAATGATGATCCATGTTATTTTGATGATATGCATCTTGAGCATGGATAGACCAGCGGTTGGTTTGAGATTGCCTAAACTCCCAATATTGATTGCTGCATTCTGGACAGTCATGTCTAGTAGGCAACTTTAAACCTTCATTCCAGCAATGTCTGAAGAAAGGACAATTCCAATGTGATTCGGCTTGTTTCCTTTCATACCTCTCTTTTTTCAGTTGATGTTGGTATTCTTGATCCTTTAACCAACATTGATAATCTTTTTCCTCTTGCTGCTACCACTTATTCAATAGGATCCGAGATGTAACTTGCGGCTTTGTCGCCCCATCTTTTGATGCTTCCCCCTGCTCATCGCGACGTCTTTTAATTTCCCTGTACTCATTGGCCGATATTTGCATCTTGGGATCGACTGTTCTAGCTTCTCTTGATTTGGTTGATGTTAGGACCTTAGTCTTTCCTTTGAGCAGCCTAGCATCAACCATATTTTGATCCCCTGGGAAAGGATTATCATCAACTTCTATTTTCTGAGGCGTATCAAATTTGAGACTTCCTTGCTGAATAGCTCTCTGTATATGCTGCCGGAAAATTCTGCATTCATTAGTGAAATGAGAAGTAGCGTTAAGGAACTTGTAGAACTTCCTATTATTCAATTGGTTAGGGGGCAACATAACATGATTATTGGGCAACTTGATCTGCCCCTTCTCAAGCAAGAAATCGAAGAGTTTGTTTGATTTGTGACATCAAAGTCATAGCTCTCCTCGACTCCTCTTCCCCCAGGATTTGGCACCATTACTGTCTTTTTGCCCTAATTCCATTTAGCCACAGCAACCTCTTCTTCATCATCTTCATAGCCGTCATCGACTGAGTATGGATTATAAGCTTCGACCACTATGGTACTCTTCTGGAATCGAGTATCCCTGTGCATGCTCTGGAATTGGAAATTGAGCGCTGCCACTCGTTGAGCCAATTGACATAAGTTGTTAAATTCTTGTCCCAATAATTTTTCTTTCCACATTGGTAGCATTCCCTAAACGGCTAAAGCAGCTAGTTGATGATCAGCCAAGTTTAATGAGAAGCACAATTTTTTGGTTTCTCAGAACCTCTGAAGAAACTCAGTGCCCGATTCATTAGTCTTCTGTCTTATGGTTGTCAGATTGGTAATCTTCTTTTCTCCAGTCCCAGTATAAAATATATATGAAATTTCTTATCTAGATCAGCCCAATTAGCAATGGAGTTGATTGGCAGTGACGAAAACCAAGTGAAGGCTGGTCCTGATAGGGACAAGGAGAAGAAACGAACTCGATGGGCCTCCTCAACTGATGCCTCGCCCAATTGTGTAAGATACCGACTGACATGTTCTATCGTGCTTGTACTGTCTTGGCCAGTGAACTTAGCAAACTCTAGAAGCCTGTAATTTGCAGGAAGAGCGACCAAATCATACCATTCTAGATATGGGTGTTTGTACAAAAAGGTCAGCCCCTTTGGCTTTTGACCAAACTGATTCTTCATCATCTCGGTCACCTTTAGCAACAACTCATCAGCATGTGAATTTGGATTTCTCTGCACCTGCTAACCCATCTGTGGATTGAAATCCCGTGTGCCTTGATACCCTAGATTTGGAATCATGTGAAGGGTGTTATAATATGTGCCATAATGATAACCCTGTGGAATCTCTATCTGTTGGGTCCTTTGCTGGCTTGTTGCTTGAAGTCTCTGATTGTAGACATGAGGATCTATATCTCTACGGATCCTTTGAATTGATGGTGCTATTTTTTGATCCGACGATGGTATGTGGCCTAATGTGCCAAAATTAATCACCTGATTCTGACCTTGCCCCACCGGCTGTTGCACATGTTGTACTAACGGTCCAGGATTATATTGCGTCTAATTCGTAGTAGTACCTTGAGCTTGTTTAGACGAACCTTGAACTGCCTGGATATCACCATTATCAGCTGGTGCTGCTTCTTGATGGCTGGTACCGACTTGATTAGTCCCTTAGGCCAACGGATATGGAATGTTGTAATAAGCTGGCCCAACTTGACCAACCAGAAACCCATGAATCGCCTCTTTCATGGCATTGTGGAATGTGTCCAAGAAAGCTTTATTATGGCTTGATATGGCATCACGAACATATTTGTCTACAACTTCCGTAAAGAAATGCCTGTTTTTAGCTTCAACTGTATCTGTCTACCCATGTAATAGAACTCTTGGTAGTGGAATCTGAACAATTGTGTTGTCACGTGTTTTGGTGTAGGACAACAAACATTTGTCCTAAAATTCTTCTATAGCTTTGCCGATAACATCTTTATCTCCATCAGGTAGATCTTCATAATGTACCATAAGGATGTCGTTGTTGTTGTGAACCGCCATGACGATTGTGGAGTCCCACCGAGCGTGCCAGAAATGTGTGTTGACACGGAATTTTGTCCCGAGCCGAGGGCACACGAGCAAGCCGGAACGGTCCGCTCGATGGAGCTGGAGATTCACCTAGCTTCAGCACAAGGATGGTCGATCCTGCGCACTCCTCCCAAGACGTGCTAGTCAATTTGACCCTGTAATTGACAAGGAGAGAAATTTTATCAGTAATTTAGGGTGGAACATGCTGGTGTTGCTAGACAGTCCCGAATGTGCGGCTCTGAGAGCCGATATGAAAGGAGATCGACTAAATAGTCGATTCCAGCATATTCATAAGAATAAATCAGTTAAAGCTCATGGGGTTGTGTAAGAAGAATCGGTTATTGTTCAGGATGAGTATCATTATTTAGACAAACATTAATCAATGGTAGAAGGATATCAACAATAATTAATTTATGCCAAGCCAATGATTACAAGTAACCGAACCCATTTTTATATAAAAGAAATAGTTCATCATCATTCAACCATTTAATAAAGACAAATCTAATAAACATATTAGATCTCATCTATCGCTATGACCAGTGGGGCATGACGCAGAATCATGCAGGCCATAGAAACAACAATAGACTCGATGACCCTAACTAATTACTAATATCAGTGGGGCATGAGGCAAAATCATGTAGTCTGTAATACAATAATAAGATCATGGGGCTAACACATCTTTCAACCTATCCCTACTTCAATGGTCTCGTGACGTGAACTATTTGTGAAAGCGCTCGATATCGGCTAAAACAACCGATTCAGGCATAGCGCACAGTTAAGGTCATGCCTTCTCAGGAACAGATCTACCAAATAACGATCCCTACTCTACGGTGCTAACAGTGGGGTGTGAGGCAGAATCACACAGGCCATGATAACGGGCCATGTAACAGTTTTCGCTAGCCAATAGATCTACTCAAGATCAGACATGCCTTAACCGCACGCTATGCATGATCAAGATTGAAATAAAACAGCCCATAAAACATAACTCATCGTTTAAAGTGCAGATTAGATCAGTTTAGATTAACAAACGATGAGTTAAACAAGATATAAGGCCGATCTAGGTCAATCCCAATCGGGCGAAGTGATATTGCTATAATTAAATAAATAATGGAAGAAATAAGCAATATCAGTAACTTAATGAATCTATCCGAAGGAACGCCACCCTTAGATTGAGCTAATAACTTGACCTTAATCTAGTTCGAGCAGTGGAGGTTGACCGGATCGATGCAGCCATACTTGAACTAGACAAGAGTCGATAACTAGCTTATACCAGAGTCATAGTGGAGGTTGACTGGATTCATGTAGCCGTACGAACAGAAGTATAAGCCATGACGGTACTTATAGACAAGCAGTGTGGGTCGATCGGATCGATGTAGCCATACTTGCTGAAGAACTCACCGAGATCTACTCTACTCCTACTCCTAAGGGGTGGCCGGAGCTGAAAAAAGTAAATAACTTGTATTAGATTGATTGTGTCTTTTTACAATAGCCGGGGTTTGACATTTATACCCAGAGTCTAAACATGAATCCTACTCGAGCACGATTCATTACAATCTTCGGCATAACGAAAAACATTCCTAATTTAAGATAACTTGGACCCTAATCTTTCCCTTTTTGTAGAGTCCTATATGTAGTTTCCTGGCGTCAACCGTAGCTCATCATCGCTATCCACTAACGTCATCCCAAAAGATCTGATTCTAGAGTCGCATCTGAACCAGCTGATATCGATCTTCATGCAATCGATTCCTTGATTGGCACAATCTTGGAAGCCTACGGGTTCCCGCGTTCTTCTCCCAAATTTTGGTGTAAACATATACGAACTCATGTTTCATGGTTGCAAACCTCTTAATCCAGTCATATTCAAATGCCATTGGTTTGATCCATCAGTAGTGAGACGTACCCCTAATCTTGGGATAGTCGAAATTCGACAATCATCCGTCTTACCAGGAGATGATGTCTATATTGTGGCTAAACAGACCACACAAGTTTATTATCTCTCATACCCGTGCCAAATCGATGACCGTCTTAAGGGTTGGGATGTTGTGTACAAGGTATCGCCACACAGTAAACTACCTGTACCAAACAATGAAGATTACAACATAGACCCCAACACATATGACGAAGAGTTCTTCCAAGAAGATGGGCTCGAAGGGAGTTTTGAGATAGACTTAACGAAAGCGATCGGAATGGAAGTAGACAATGAAAGGGTTGCTGACGAGGACGCTGGAGACGAGATTCAGAATGTGAAGGACTTAGAATTACTTCAGCGATTACATTTAGGCAATGATAGTGATGATGACATTCCTCCTTCGGAGCACGGGCATGGTTATATCGACACGCGTGATAGTGATGATGAGACTTATGATCCAGCTAATCTCGATCATGATGATTATTTCTAATACATGTATGAGCCGTACTAATTTATTTATTATTTGTCATACCATGTTATTTTTGAAGTATGTTTAGTTTATTTTGCATATCTTTCTAAGTATTATCTGTGCTGATTGGTTTACTCTTTTTAATTGCAGGTGATTGAACAATGGTGGGCGGTACGAGGAAGATTGCGGTGCTTTATGGAAAATTCAAAGATGCAGCTTCTGGGTCAGCTTTAGGGAAAGGTCAAGGGAGGGATCAAGGCAGGGGTCAAAGGAAGGTTAAAGGGGCGAGGCCCCCGTCGCCTGTAGCTCCCTCGTCATCGTCTGAGAAGGAGGAGGTACCTTCCGCGCACGCCTCTAGTGATGAGGAGGAGGTACCTTCTGCGCACGCCTCTAGTGATGAGGAGGAGGTGCAGGAGGAGCAGGAGTAGGTGGAGGAGGAGGCAGTTGCTTCCTAGGTCTGGTTGCGAGGTCCCTCGACCCTCCTAAGGCGATCGATACCTCTTGAGAGACGCCCGATGATTCTACCCACTAGAAAAAAGTAACTATCTTTAGATGTTCTCAATAATATTTCATTTGATATGTTGAAAATTACAATGGAAACTAATAATTTATCTTAATCACTTGGACAGGGGTTGGATTAAGGTCAGTGGGGGTGATCACAACCGCAAGGTCAACGACATCCTTGGCCTTTTGTGCAGGCTACACTTCCCTGGCTTAGTGCAATTTGGCGAAGAGCAGGTGCCGGCCTACACGTGGGACAACTACGTCGCCGCCTGCGATGCCGCTGTTCGTGACAGCAGGGTATTCCCCAACAAGGCGGAGCGGGTGAAGGGCAAGCTGTGGGTAAGTATTCCTCGCACTACATTGCTCAATACATCACATTCACTGGACGTTCTTGAAGTAATGATTGTATACATCGCATCTTTATGTAGGACTTCTATAGATGCCAAGAGGGGTACGAGGCCAAGGCGGCCTCCATCTCTGAAGAAGCCGCCAAGAAGCTCGTGAAAGACATGCACTACGAGGCGCGCGTCCAGTCCATCATCGACTACTATGCTCAATATAGAGGGATGAGGGTTAAAAAATAAGAGGCAAGAATAATGAACCTGACCCAGGAATAATTCTTGAAGGTAAATATAGAACATTAATACTTACTTTTTATGAGATTAATTACGCTTAATTTCATTTTTTTCATATGTCATACACTTGATGACGTAGGTGCCTCCGTACTGGTGCGCCCAGCATATCAGGTGCTGGGAATACATGGTGGACAAGTGGTGCGAGGAATACATGGGTGGGTGGAGATGCACAACGCTTGTCGGGACCGGCGTTTGCTGATGTCACGTGCATCACACCATCAAGGCAGCCTGAGCCTCGACGAATACAGGAAAAAATGGGTACGCGAATTTATTTCTTTATTCTAAAGCTTAATTCTGCATAATTTCTAATCATTTTGCATTTTTGCCATAGTCGTCGTCACATGGTGGCTAGCCTTGCTCTAGGTTCAAGGCATGGGTTCTATCCAAAAAGGGCAAGGCGACGGCAAACATCGACTTCAACTCGGAGGACCCACCCGAGGCGTACAGCGATCCCAGCATCCACAGCCGCGTCACTGAGTACACAGCGATGGCAAGGGTGGTTCATGGGTCAGAGTTCGATCCGAGCACCTAGGATCTTGATGGAGAAATCATGATGAGGGTGGGAGGAGGCAAGAAGCATGGCCGGTACTAGATTGGCGATAGTACAATCGACACGGCCTCTACTCCCACTCTCTTCCAGATCCGAGCAAGGAGCACGAGCTTGAGCCCGGCGATACGCCCATGGCCAACCACTACACAGTTCTAGATGGAGGCTCTTCAGGTTATTTCTATTTTATTCATCGTTTGTTGATTGTTACGTACTTTAGCTTTGCATTGTAACATTGGGATGAAATATTATAGGCCCGGGTGGAAGCAGAAATGAAGCAATAGGAGGAGATGGAGGCGAGGATGGAGGAGATGATTCAGCAGAGGGTGGCGGCCGAGTGACAGAACATGGAGGAAGAACAATGGCTGATGATGGAGCATATGATTCAGCAGAGGATAGAGGCCGAGTGGCAGAGGATAGAGGAAGAAAATCAGTTGAGGATGGACCAAATGTTCCAATACATGCAGAATTTTGCATCGAGTATGGGTCAAGCTTTGCCACCGCCACCGATGTTATTCCCTCCACCTCAGCCACCCACAACTACTCCTGTGAGTCACTTGACACCTTATACTGTAGATTGAATACTTTGACTTAGAGAACTTTAGATATTAGCTCAAAATGACTTAGAGAACTTTAGATGTGAGAACTTTAGATGGCAGGGGGTTTTATAGAGGTTTATTAGCAAGATAAGCTAGCGTACGGAGGTGGCGTGCATGGAAGCAAAAGCATAGTACTAGTGGTAGAAGTGCCTGTATACACACATGATAGGATAGAAGCATGCATGGCTGCTGAGCCAGGAAGCTACTACTGCATAGGTGGATGTGGTGCCGGCTAGCCAAAAGCAAGTCTTTGCTTGTGTGCAGGAGATGCCATAGCTTCCTCTATCTAACTCTCTCTCTCTCTATAAGTCCCTACCTCTCTCTAACTCCCTCTCTAATTTCTCTGTGCTGACCTCAGAGAGAGAGAGATTAAGAGGAGTGTGCATTAGTCTAAGACGTCATCGTTAATGGCCAATGCGATGCATGCAAACTGTGTTTCTCATCACACTACCCTAGATCTGGACATCACTGCCGGTTCAAAAACCCCCTTCACTGCTGGATTTTGAACCGATAGTGGCATACCGACAGTGATGGGTGTTGACATCACTGTCGGTTCTTAAAAATTGACACTGATCTACAAGAAACAGTGTCGGTTCCTAGCTCCACCCGACATTGTCTAGTTGAACAACACTGCCGGTTTATAGTCCCAACCGACGTTGATGTTTGCTTCAAGAGTGTCGGTTCTTGGCTCAAGCCAACAGTGTTGAGCAAGCCTACACTGTCGGTTCATGGCTCAAGCCGGCAGTGTTGAGCAATCCAACACTATCGGTTCATGGCACAAGCCAGCAGTGTTGAGCAAGACAACACTGTCAGTTCATGCTCAAGCCGGCAGTGTTGAGCAAGACAACACTGTCGGTTCATGGCTCAAGCCAGCAGTGTTGAGCAAGACAACACTGTCCGTTCATGGCTCAAGCCGGTAGTGTTGAGCAAGACAACACTATCAGTTCATGCCAACCGCCAGTGATGGCCCATTGGCATTTTATTGTTTTATAATTGATTTTAATTTATATTTTTCATGAGAAAGACAACACTGTTGGTTCATGGCTCAAACCAACAGTGTTGAGCAAGACAACACTGTCAGTTCGTTGCCAACCGCCAGTGATGGCCCATTAGCATTTTATTGTTTTATAATTGATTTTAATTTATATTTTTTTGTGGAATCGGGTTTCGCTTTATACATGCTACGTAGACGACAGGTCCATCAATATTAAACATTACAAATGTTATAGCTACAGTTCAAATGTTCTTATCCAGATCTCGATCCCTCAAAACAAAAAACAAATGTTCTCGGACTTCATAGATTGTGCAATGCTTCTCGGACTTCTTACAATAATCTGGCGAGCCGCTCTGGGCCATACTGGTCCTTGTACCTCATGGATTGTGCAATGGAAAATACTCCATCTTTTTCCAATACCTCGGCTAAGATGAACTTTGCGAGCTCCAATTGCAGTGCGACAAACTCCATGTCTAATAGCCTTTGGTGGTTATATTTCTTGCGCTCTCGTTCAAAATAGATGATATTCAAAGAGGAACAGTAAATCATTTTGTTGAATTATTAACAGATATAAATAAAATGGGGATTATACACACCAACTTATCGGCTTCTTCCGATTTCCCGCCGATGTAGCGAAGCATTGCCCACATTACATAAAACCCACATTCATTGTTTCCCGCCGGTTGTGACAGGTACTTCCCCTCCATTTCGACAACCTTGAATGGGACCTGCGTCCCACCGATATGTCTTCTTCGGACACTGAGCAATATTAAAGGGAGAAACATTAGAAAGCGGTATGTGTGACTAGAAAATAATATGTTGTTAGGATCGCTTACTAATTCAGCACTGCCACCAGTGCATCCAGATGATGAAATGGTTTTTTCTTCGAGTCCCTCAACTCGATCTGATTTTTGGCAAGATTGACACAAATGAAGACAAAATGGTTGCTACAATCACAGAATCCTAATTATCGAATAATCTTAACAAAAAAAGAAGCATAAAATTAAAAGCCGAGAACACATACTCGCAGTTGTAGGCTAGAAGTATGTGGGTTTTCTTCTTCATCGTGAATTCATCGAAAACAGCAATCAATCTCTGTTTCAGGGCTTCCACGTCATATCCATAGAGGCCTAGACATGTCCTCTCATTGACTCGCAAGGGGTCCAAGAAGCCTATGTAATCTCATTTGCTTTTTACAATGCAAAATTTTGATATACACCTACATAAAATCATGGGAAGTGCTCAAAAGTTAACAATTTGTCTCGAGAGAGTAGTTAATTGTAATATCGCGCGTGTAGGGTACTTACATAGTCCACAGCGTCAACATTTAAACATCGAGATCACGTTTCTAGTATAGCTGGAACAAGCACTCCCACTCGACATCAAACTTCTCTTCTTTGGAATAATGGAAAACATGTGGCGAACGGATAATAACCTCAAAACCAAAGTCGTCCGTCTCTGTTGCTTGAGCCATGTAATATTCATGCAACTGACACATATATGTTGTCAGATTTTTATACTCGTCATCGGGAACTAAAAGATTGCCCCTTTCATACTTCATTGCCGGTGTTCCCGTCCCTTGTACATCATAATAGATGTTCATGGCCTCTTCCATGGTTAATCCTAGGTTGTCTTCGACGTACTTCTGTATGTTCCTTAAATCTTTATTGTGTATTTCTTCGTCTCTTGTTGTAGCGTATTTATTCTGTGTTTGCCTTTCGAATTTGGACTTCAACATATACGAAGGCAGTGAGGCACAGAGATTGAAGAAAATAGCATAATCTTCCTTCGAGATGTGTGCTATAAATTTTTCTTTCATCAAGGTGGTAACGCTGCCACTGAACGGCCTTTTTCTTTTCTGTTGGTCCACTTTGGGAGCATTAGCAACCGAATCCAAGGACCTTTTCTACGACTGTGAGGATGTCCTTGATCTTGTTTTGGGCTAAGGTGGAGGAGGAGGAGGATGACGACGAGAATTCTGTTTTCCCGGCACTGATGAAGATGGAGGAGGAGGCGGAGGAGGAGGAGTCTCTTTTCTCGAGGCTAATGAAGATGGAGTCAGATGAGAAGGAATAGAAGGAGACCTCTATCTTCTCAGGGGTGATGGCTCTAGATGAGGAGGGGAGTGATCTATGTTGGGAGATGGTGAGTGATCATCGAGGGTGGGCGAAGACTCACAGTCGTCCTCATCATCAGAGGACAATTGATGGTCAAGCTTAATGAAGCGCTTACGCCAGGCCACTTGAGAGCCCTTGTTTTGACCAAGTTTTGGCCTATCTTCCGCTATGAGGTACTCAATGGGTATCTTGTTAAACTTCTTATCAAGTATTCTGTCAATGGTGATGTGAGCGTACCCCGGTGGAATTGGGTGGCCATTAATTGTCCTGTCTTCCGCAGGCCAGGCCTGGCCGGGCGCCACCTTGTCCTTTGTCCATTCCTGATGGATGTACAACCTGACATTGATGGGTTCAGTGATGTCATCCATTGGATGAGGCACATTCGCCTCATCTTCATCGAGCGAGGTCGATCCGCAGCTGCTGCGACCCCTAAACTGTGGCCTAAAGACACTAGGAGTAGGGTTTTGTGGTACTACTGACCCCTTGGACAACAAAATTTGCTCGACTCGCGCTTCAACGGTCTCCTCAATCTATGCTTCCATTCTGTCTTTCATCTCTTTTAGTCTCCTCAAATACTCTGCCTCATGTTCCGCTCTACCCCTCGAGCGGCTTCGGTAAGTGTTAGATTCTTGGGGGAATGCTAGTTTCCAAGGAACAACACCGGTTCCTCTAGTACGGCTAGGGTGCTCCTTGGTTCTAAGTGCTTGGGTGAGCACGTCTTTCTCCTTATTAGAAGTGCGAGTCCCTTGCCTCACCTCCTTAGTTACCTGGGAGATCCTCTGGATGAGTTCGCTCATGGGTTGATTTGAGGAGCTAAAGCTCCCATCCTCGGTGTGCCGTACATTTCTCCCCATACAGTATAATCCCAATCTAGGCTCCCAATCGGCGGTCTCAACTTGAACGCCTTTCTCAGCAAGGCGATCCATCTTTTGAAGTTCTGCTTCAAATTCTGGCATCTTTTTGGCGTAGCCGCAAGAGCCGAGATGATGAGGATTCGTCGCTCTCTGTGAATTATCCTTATTCTTCCTACTCAGTTCTAAGTACTCCTCAGATAACCTATATTCCTTGAAATCCTGCCAGAAGTCCTTCTGCTTGCTAAACTGTCCACCATCGAAATCTGGCTCTTTATTTTGGAGGACAAAATTCTTGTACAATGTCCCCTTGAAATTCTTGAAGCATGTCCCTATGATTTCTTTTGCTTTTTTCTTGACTAACTCCCTATCATACTCGACTGGGAAAGTGAAATACTCTAGGATCTTGACATCCCATATGTAATCCTTCTCACTTTCAGGAACCCTCCACCGGTCATCATCTTTCCCAATCCACTTCCTGTACTTAATCGGGATGAAGTCCCTAACAAGTAACCTGAGGATAGTCTTGTATTTGGTCAAAACTATAGGTGGTGAGAGTGGATCCCCGAATTCATCGAACTTAGTGATGTGCTAGTGTGCATTCCTACCAACATGAATCTTTGACACGCCTCGCTTGGATCTGGCCTTCCTGCTACCCGAACCCTCTAGCTCCTCGGCCGGTGGAGGCTCTTGCTAGAGACACTAAGTAAGCTATGACCCTCTCAATTGATTAGCGTGTGTGGCTACATAGTGACATGATACCAAAGTTACCTAGCCATCTTGGTCATTTTGACCCAGATCGAGCAGGCTGGACAGGGTCCATGGCTACTCGTTCTCACCGACCTGATTGACACCATCACCGTTTGTTGGATCAGGCGGCTCTCCCGTCCCAGCGATATCAGCCACTTCTTGTTGCCGATCAGTTCTTCGGCGACAGGGTAACAGGTGACGATGAGTCATGGCTGTGACACGATCGTGGTTAGTTTTGGCCGTGGACAGCTACTAATAGCATATGTTCATATATATATATATAATATGTTTAATGCAAAGTCTAATAATAAGTCCACATACAACAAAGTCAAATAATAGTATATGTTCACCTAGAACAAATTCATTGTTTGATTGACCACATATAACAAAGTCCACCTACTCTTCTATGAAACTAAGCCTACATCAACTTCCAAATAAGAAAAGTGATGACCATAGCCATAAATAAAAGCATGACATCTTTCCAAGAACAAGGAGCAATTCTCCTAATCTTCACATCTCCGGTGGGTGGCTTCTCTTCGATCTCTAGTGCCAGCGGATGGCCATGGTTTGCATTCATTGGACCATAGTAGGCCGGTTGCCCATGGTTTGCAAGGTAGGACGGATGACTATAGTAGGCCCTCAAAGCTTTAGCTTATGTGTTGTATTTTTTGTGCAAATTACCAGGGTAGCGATTGACTTGAGCATAGCAATCTTCCCAGGTTCTATAAATCCCAGGCATGTGACCAACATGCACTACATACCATGCCATAGTTGCCTATATATTTAAGTAAATTAGGTTGTCATTCAAACATGATGTATTCTTATACAATTTAATATATTTACAAATAACACACGACCATTGCATAGATAGGAGTGTTTGGAAAATAGCTACGCACATGCCTTAGTAATAGTTGTTAGATGTAGGAAAGATATAAAGAATATTTTTTATTCGTTAAAAACCAAATGATGATTTAGAGAGCCAGTTTAAGACTTTTGCATATACTCCTAGAGATGTCTAAGAGTCTTCAGTCTCACTATAAATCCTCCAACCATCGGTGCGAGGTTCTTTCACAAGTATCAGTGCAGGTAAGCATCTTTCCAAATTAGTGATACTTTGATCTAAAACTTACATGGTTGGTAAGGGCAAATATGCATCTCATACTATCCCAGGAAAGTGACATGCAAAAACTCATAATAAGATAGGATTGTTGGAAAATATTCCCAGTTTAATGCACAAGGCTACATAACTATGTATTACTTGTAATCTTGCATAAGTTAATAATTATGCATCTTTATGCTGATAGCATGGAGAATTCCATGACAAGTTTGGACATATATTAGTTCTATAGGTCTAAAGTATATATACTCCATCCTGACATCCAAAAACATTGAGCATCGGTGGCACAGTTCCAAAAACATTGAGTACCCGCCTGATGGGAGCACAGTTGCAATTGCAAGCTACGAGGTGAGGCCAGCCATTGGTTTCACATATGTATCTAGCCAAGCTCCAATGATGCACAAGATGGTTTCATAGAGAAAACGTAAGTTTGTTTCACAGAGAAAATGCAAGTACTCTGAAAACAAACTACCATTAACGTTCAGTGAGCAATTTCTGTAAAGTATTACGAGTCCCTGCTATGTTTATCCTGGTAACCAAAAATAAAATTACGCTTTTGTTCTTATCAGTATACTTATGAATAGAGCTGAGCAACGTGCTACTAAGTAACAATGTACTACTTACTAGCAATGCGTCCAGAAACACAAAGAAACAGATAGCACACACTGTGTGGCAAACCTAGGTTCTACCATTCACAGCTGCATGATCAAACTGTATGACAGCACACACTGCATGATCAAACTGATTCAAGTAAGTAGCGGTGGGACATTTCATCAGACACATAGTGGGCAGTGAGCCACGCACTCACCGTGGGGGTAGGAAAGCAGCCGTCTGTGCGCTCCTGAAGGCCTTGGCGGTGGGACGGACGGCGTGGTGCTCCGGCATGGCACGGACGGCGTAGTGCTCCAGCTTGGGGCGGTGGACGGCATGGGGCGGTGCTCTAGCATGGGGCGGTGCTCCGGCATGGGGCGGTGCTCCGGCATGGGGTGGTGCTCTGGCATGGGGTGGTGGACGGCGTGGGGCGGTGGTCCAGCGCAGGGTGGTGCTCCGGTGGCACGGGGGGAGGGGTTGGCGCGGGGTTGAAATGAATTGGGATAATTTCAACTCGCGCCACTTTTATAGCAGTAGCTCATCACTACTGGTTCTGCTTATAAACCAACAGTGATGGGGCACATCACTGCCAGGTCACTCCCTAAACCGACAGTGATGTGCTGTAGCAGTTAGGTGTTAAGTAGGATAAGTTTTCGTTTTCTTTCGAACTCCTCCTACTAGCGCAACGGTTAAGACCCCTCAACTTAGCCCCCGAGACCCGCGTTCGAGTCCTAGGCGGCCAAAAATTTTTTGTTCTATTTTATAAATTATTAATTTATTTCAGGAAATAGCTCATCACTGCCGGTTTTGCTTGCAAACCGACAGTGATGGTGTACATCACTGCCGGGTCATTCCCCAAACCGGCAGTGATGTTGTGTAGCAGTTAGGTTTAACTTAGGTGTTAAGTAGGATAAGTTTCTGTTTTCTTTTGAACTCCTCCTACTGGCGCAACGGTTAAGACCCCTCAACTTAGGCCCCGAGACCCGTGTTCGACTCCCAGGCAGCCCAATTTTTTGGGTTTAACTTTGTAATTTATTAAGCGGTCTAAAGGTCAAAAAGATAAAATAAATGTATTGCATCCCTGAATCGAACCAAAGCCTACAAGTTCCAGAGCAGCGGACAAACCATTGAGCTATCACCTGATTTTGGAAAGTTTGAAGGAATTTATTCCTTTGAGTGATTATCTGTCCCTGCTTTGCGCGTAGGCCCTTCAACTCCCCAGCCATGCTGGGCGCATGGTTCCCATATGAAGAGTCGTTGTTTTAATTACCCGGTCCATGAAGTACGGTTCCCATGAAGAGCCCTTCAGTTCGCCACGAAGAGACGTCGTGTTTACCCGTCCATCGGCTGCTCGCGGCAGTTCCCAAACGCAGGCGCGCTCCGTCTTCTCAACGTAGGCGCAATGGCAGTTCAACTGCGATTCCCAATGCAGGCGCACTCTGTCTTCTGAGGGGTGCGAGTTATTGCACCATGATCAGTTCCACCACCGACACGCCTATATAATCTAGGCCCCCATGCACACAGTCGGCCGCCACACCACCGCGCATCAAGAAAGCGAAGCACCGCCCTTCCCACGCACACCTCGCCCTAGCCCTCGACTCGCCGCCACGCACAATGCCTTGCCGCTTGAAGACAACATGGGCGAAGCTGAACCTGTCATCCTCACGTCGCCCCCCGATGCCTCCACCGATGTCGTCGTCCGAATCAGACCTCGAGGTGAACCTCAAGGATGATACGGACCGTGAGACTGCATTAGAGGAGGAACCAGAACCTCTTTCGGTGGAGGAGGTCGTCTTCAACTCGTTGGAGATGGCTCGGAAGGAGGAGAAGGACCGGCACCTCCGCACCATCACATAGAAGGAGACCGACGACTGCATCCTGAAGCGTGTCGTCGAGATCTCTAAGGAGGAGGAGCACCACCACGAGGAGGAGGAGAAGCGCCACCATGAGGAGGAGGAGCGCTGCCGCGAGGAGGAGGAGGAGCGACGCCGCTAGGAGGAGACCGAGCGGTGTCTCGCGATGGACGTGGAATGGCGCCGACGCAGGGCTGATTGAAAGAAGCGCGAAGAGGAGCACCGGCAGCAGGGGGACGATGCATGCGACAGCACCGACAGTAATTAGTAGCACTAGTGATTAATCAATGTCTTAGGTCGATGTAATAATTTACTAGTGCTGAAAAAAAACCGTGTCGTCGAATCCTTTGTTTGATCATCATCACCTTGGGTAGATACTTTGCATTGCATATGACCTCTCATTTTATTTCCTTACATATTGGATGTTGCATTTTGTATGACCTCGTTTTGCTTACCTCGTTGTCACGAAGACCATAGTATATGATATGCTACATACCGGAGATCGAGGGGGCCAACAGGACTGTTGCTCTTCTAGATAATACCGTGTTGCAGCATGTCTGTCATCTGTCACATCACTGCCGGGCCATTCTTTAAACTAGCAGTGATTTCCGTGTGTGGTTATAGCATAAGTAACTTATCTTTTCCACATCTTTCGAACACCTCCTACTGGCTCAACGGTTAAGACCCCGCAACTTAGCCCCCGATACCTGTGTTCGAATCTCGGGCGGCCCAATTTTTTTGGTTTAATTTTATAATCTATTAAGCGGTCTAAAGGTCAAAACGATAAAATAAATAAACCATGGCACACATCCTATACTAGCGTAGCGGTTAAGTGTCTGAACTCTATAGCCCAAGACCCGAGCTCAAACCCGAGGGCTGGCACAATTTTTTTTAATTTTTTATATATCACTGTCGGTTTTCAAAATAAACCGATAGTGATAACAAGCATCACTGTCGGTTTCTTCTCATCACTACCGGTTTCTTGAAACCGACAGTGATGTTTATATATATTAAAAAATCTTTTATATACTGAATAAATAGAAGCATATGTATTCCTATGTCGAAATGGCTTCAATTTTTTTGACAAGCGTGTACACCCAAATTAAGATCCCACACAGGATCTTAGGTTTTTCTAATCATTTTTTTATTAATTATATTTTTCTGTGTGCTGAATGAGACAAAAGAGGGTGAATTTCATCTTGGACCCAATAGATTTTTTTCATCCACCTCCACAAAATTCTTATCCCTAGGGCACATTAGAGCCTGTGTAAAAGTTTGGCACCATTCCGGATCTTTTCATGGGTAGACTCAGCTCAACCTATAATTAAACGGTCTCGTCGCGCAAAAATTCAATTAAACCTCAGAAAGTAGCAAACCTTCTCCGAAAAATCCTAAACTTGGTGTTTCCTTCACATGTGGCACGTGCAAGCCTAAGAAAAAGTTTGAGACCAATACGATACCGGAATGCCTATGAACCACAGAAACCTTGATAACCTATGTGTATAGTCACAGTTCAATGAAAGGGCACATGTACCTCTGTGAAGCATGTATACTCTGCCTATGTCGAAATGGCTTGAAATTTTTTTGGCAAGCATGTACACCCAAATTAAGACCCCACCCAGGATCTTAGGTTTTTCTGTTTATTTTTTATTTATTATATTTTTCTCTATGCCAAATGAGATAAAAGAGGGTGGATTTCATCTTAGACCTAATAGATTTTTTCATCCACCTCCACAAAATTCTTATCCCTAGGGCACATTAGAGCCTGTGTAAAAGTTTGGCACTATTCCGGATCTTTTCGTGGGTAGACTCAGTTCAACCTATAATTAAACGGTCTCGTCGCGCAGAAATTCAATTAAACCTCAGAAAGTAGCAAACCATCTCCGAAAAATCCCAAACTTGGTGTTTCCTTCACACGTGGCACGTGCAAGCCTGAGAATAATTTTGACACAAATACAACACTAGAATGTTACACGAATTACATGCATGACAATAATTAAACACATAAAGCCGTACATATTAAAATTAGAACCCAATTAAACTACGACCTTAAAAACCTAGCTAAATAAACATTAATTACTATTGGAATCACTATCAGGATCGATCGAGCCACGCACACTAACATGCCTCTATAGCCATATGTGGTAATTGATGTCACGGATTATGTATCCGCTTGTATCGATGAAGTCCAATGCCCAAATGAGTGCACTCTCTCGTGCCTCACAATACCGAAAGAATGGTCGGCCAGAGATGTAACCTACTGAATGACCACTGCCCCTGTTAGTAATCCTTATGCAGTACTGGTGTCCTTCTATAGTGAGCTGGCCAAGGTTTCCATTGTAGAAGTCCCAATCGTACCCGAGTTGCTCCGTAGCTTGGTCTAGAACGGCCCACAAGCCACATGCAGCATAGGTAAGGTCCTGTAGCGTAATCTGCATGTAGAGAAAAAGAAAAAAAAATAGAGAATGTTATTACAATAATAAACAACAAATAACCACGACTCAGGTATAAGTGACCATTTTACCACATCCGCATGGTTGTAGCTCGCAAACCATTCGCTTGCTTGTGGGACGGGGATATCACCAGCATTCAAAGCAAGTGCCTTGAAGTACGAGAAATCAGGCACATCATAGCAAATACGTTGAAGTGCCTCTAAACAAATGCGCACGACACTTAATTGGGCGCTTATCACGTCCGGGCTCTGTATTCCTGTCCCATGGATATGGTTCCGATGATTTGAACCCCTCATAGGGATGAAAAAACTGAGTTCACACGTCCATAGCCGACCACTTGCATTAGATGCCGTGTTCTCGATGATGTCTGAGATAAAGAACCAGCTAAGTGCTGTTCGTAGCCAATCTATTAGGGATATAGTCTGCGACATATATGCATGCAACAATGATATTAAACTAATTACAGTTATTTGTTAGCATCAAAAAACAAAAGATGTTGGAAAATATTTCATACAATAGCTAGAACAGGGAACCATGGAATGGCCACATTAGGAGCGAATGGCTCATCGCCAGGGTGGAAACCTGGTTCTTGTGGTGGGGGAGG